>NC_133458.1:16257896-16564073 GCF_048565385.1 Saimiri boliviensis
TCTATGGGCCTTTTCAAGCAATAGAATATTTCCCCACTTGCCAGGCATATTTCCATTTTATGGCTTATTTGAAAGTTGTGTTGAAAAGTCATTGTGGCTATAAGGTAGAAAGTAATCCCAGCTCCAGGGGACAGATGGAATGACCCACTGGGATTCTGCCATATCTGTTCCCAAGAGAGAAAGTGGCAGAATGGATTTGTCTGAAGTGAATTTCTGCAAACCTGGGCTCACAGCCAGTCGGCAGAGAGCAAACTCCATTAGGAACGCCGGGTGGAGGCACTTCTCTGCTTGGCATTCTTGCTCAGGGAAAAAGCAAAACACCTTCCTTTGAATTTTCCACTTTGCCAAGACATACAAACAAGGAAGCACACAGGAGGCAGGCATTTTAAACAGCTGGAGAAGCCCAGCAACACTGTAAGGAGTTGCTGCTTTGAGAGAAAGAGATCAACAGAATTTTACCTTCTCTATAGTGATATTTATTTTCTTTCTTCTCCACACACACACACACACACACACACACACACGGTGGGGAGGGAGAGAGAAAGAGAGACTGGAAAAAAATAATAATGAGAGGAAATTATACTAGGCAGTATCACTTAAGAAATGACTACATCTTTAGTAATTCAAAAAACACAAATACCGAGTATCTGTACCTTATGGGGAATGGGTGGGTCCACTGGGGAGAGAAATAGCAGAGGGGCAATTGAGAAGCCCAGCTGAGGTGGATGGGATGTTTACCTCTTTCTATGGCTTGAAAAGCTCTTCTACTGACAAGTCTACTGGGGGAGGCACAGGAGCAAGAGCCCCAGACTTTGTTCCTAGGGTCGTCCCCATCTACAGGAGGGGCCCATCCACAGGTCAGTCTTTCCCACCAAGTCAAACATTCACTGACAACTCTTTACTTGAGAATTTTTCTTTGTTCAGACTCAGATGTAAGAGAGCAGGGCAGGAGCGGCATGGTCCTCTAGTGAGAGACCCAGGTTGATGAGACAACCCTGCAGAGGGGATTTGGGAATGTTTTCATACCACTGGAAATCCTGGAGTGAAAAAGGCATCTTTCAGCAATCTGACAATATGTATCAAGAGCCTCACCTATATGCCTGTTTTATTTCCAGGATTTCTAGGATAACCAGATAGGCACCAACATTTATCCACAATGATGTTCAGTGCCCAGTACAGTCAGGAAAAATTAACGCAAAAGAAATGTACACACTGAGCAAGGACAAATTAAGAAGCCCCATGTAGTAGAATTGTATTCGGTCTCCACACTGCCATGTGTGCACCTATGCAACAATCTTGCACGTTCTTCACATGTACCCCCAAACCTAAAATTCAATAATATATATATATATATATATATACACACACACACACAAAAAGAATTGTATTCGGTCTCTATGTTTCATAGTCTTGAAGTACTTTTAACAGTGCAAAATTTTTGTTATATAACGTTACATTAGAGAATGGAATCTCAAGTTTCTAGATGTAGAATCTATTCATGTAAAAGTCCAATGAGGTGTACACTTAAGATAAATACACTTTATGCACTTTACTGTACGTGTTATAGCTCAGAGAAGTTTAAAACGTGTAAATATAGTATGATACCCATTCAGAAGAGTGACTAGCAGATAGCCTTTTTTTTTTTTTTCTTTTTTTTTTTTTTGAGGCAGAGTTTCACTCTGTCGCTCAGGCTGGAATACAGTGGTGTGATCTAGGCTCAGTGCAACCTCCACACTCGAGGTCCAAGCAATTCTCCCACCTCAGCCTCCTGAGTAGCTGGGATTACAGGCATGCACCATCATGCCTGGCTAATTTTTGTATTGTTAGTATGGAGGGGTTTCACCATGTTGGCCATGCTGGTCTTAAACTCCTGACCTCAAGTGATCTGACCACCTTGGCCTTCCAAAGTGATGGGTTTACAAGTGTGAGCCACCGTGCCTGGCCCCATTTTGCATTTTTCAACATGTCCCTGCTCTTCCAGAATCAGCATGGCCTCTATCTCCTTCTCTTGGGTCCTGGGCCATTCAGCCTTTATGCTCTCCAGCTCTCAAGTCCTGTCTTTAGAGCTTCAGATGCTCCGAGGTCGACCTACCCTAAAGGCCTTTGCTTTCGTGCTTGCCTCTGCCTGGAACCCCATCCTCTCCACCTTCCCTTAGTTAACCCTTGTCCACCTCTCAGCTCTCAGTTCAAGGTCTCTGTCTCACAGGAAACCCTGCAGTCCCCTCCCTCCACCTCCCAAGAGAGGAGGTCAGGTTATACTCCACAGTGCTAAGCACAGTCTGAAATCACACCTTCTTTCTATAATTATTCATGTATTGACCAATGAGATCTTCCAGATTTAAGAAAATGTTTTACCTCACATTATACTCCCAGGACTGAGCTCAAACAGTAATTGTTGGCTAGGCGCAGCAGCTCACCCCTGTAATCCCAGCACTTTGGGAGGCCGAGGCAGGCAGATCACATGAGGTCAGGAGTTCCAGACCAGCCTGGCTAACATGGCGAAACCCCTTCTCTACTAAAAATACAAAAGTTAGCTGGGTGTGGTGGCGCATGTCTGTAATCCCAGATACTCAGGAGGCTGAGGCACAAGAATTGCTTGAGCTTGAACCCAGGAGGCAGAGGTTACAGTGATCCGAGGCCATGCCACTGCACTCCAGCCTGGGCAACAGTGAGACTCAGTCTCAAAAAAAAAGGGTAATTATTGAACCAGTGAATAGAGTACCTTCCCACCCTGTTATCAAATAATTGATTTGTAAAAGAAGGTCCTACTTTTAGAGAAGAACAGAAAGAGTCCCTTCTTCCCTCTCTTGGTCCATGAGGCTGGTGTTAGGGTTGGTGCTGTCTTCACAGGCCCTGGGCAGATAGCCTGCCTTCTGCAACTCCCACCCCGTGCCCCACCGCTGTCATGTGGCCCTCTGAATCACAGCAGTGCAATCTATCAACAAACAGAGGGACATAAATAAGCAGCGGTCCATCGAGAGCAGCTCCACCACCAAGACCCTCCACATTCAATTTAGCATCAGCAGTCTCCTTTAGGGAGCCAGGATATTGAATCGTTTTCAGGTCCATAAAACAGATTATAAACTGTCACAGAAGACTGGCAGGGTACACTGTGGGCCAGAGAGCCTGAATGGCTCCTAGAATGAAATTAACCAGAGGTTAGCCAAGGAGCCCATCCAAATCAGATGAAGGAAAGGACGTGAGTGGGAGAGGGAGGGACATCTACATTCTGGAAAAGGAGCAGAAGTGAAGAAGAAAAGCAGGAGAAAAATGGGGCAGAAAAGTGGAGAGGGAAATGGCAGTTAAAGCAAAGTTATAGAAAGCCAAACAAAATGGCCCTGTAAAGACGATAAGAAGAACTCCAAAGGCAGACAAGAAAGGGCAGCTGTGAAGATGGAGAGGTCGAAACGCCGAGAATGCAGAGAAGCCCTCCTCCCTCCCCAAAGCAAATGAACCCTGAGCTCATACAGACCAGACATGCATTTTTTTTAAACCTTCAGAAACAAAGAGGTCTTAAACCGAAGGAAATGTATCCTTTGGGCTAACAGGCAACCAAGTCAGACAGTCAGCACGGATTTGAAAAGCAAAATACCTTGAGACAGATTTGTTGTGATCCTTGCGTACGTTTATTTTCTTTGGGAGGGAAAACAATGCATTCATTTTCTTTTCAAACCAGGAGTCACAGACATGCTTTCAGGAGAGGGAGTGGTCAGGAGTAGGAAAAATGAGAAGAGTGTCAAAGGATCCCATCAGCAGGCTCCTTGGCCTCCAGGGATCCAGTAAACAGGTTATTAATAATAAATGCTACAAGCTTTTATTTTTATGACAGCTCCAAAGGAACGCACACACTCAGCAGTCATCATCTCTGACCTTAGCACATCCCTTCCAGGGTGAGAACAAGCCCCATACAGCTATAAAGGTGCTCTATGCTTTATAGAAATGTTTCTCCCAACATTAATGCATTTCATCTGCTCCAGGAGATGGGTGAGGCAGACAAAAGATGGAAGTGACATTGCGAGGGTTAAATGACTTGCCTGAGATCACTGTTGTGGGGTGAATTGTATCCCCCCAAAAGACACACTGAAGTCCTGATTCCTAGAACCTGTGAAGGTGACCTTATTTGGAAAGAGGGTTTGTGTAGAGGTAATTAGAATGTCAGGTAAGACGAGGTCATACTGGAGTTGTGTAGGCCCTTAATCCAATATGACTGGTGTCTTTGTAAGAAGACAAGAGACACAGAGACAGACACATGCAGAGAGAATGTCATGTGAAGACACAGACACACAGTGAGCAGACAGCCATGTGACGGGAGAAAGGCAGAGACTGGGGTTCCGCGGCAAGCCAGTCCATTTATCTTCCATAAAAAACGGAAACTTAATGGTGACATTGATTTAGCGCTCTGTGTCAAGTTCTTTACGAACCTTTCCTCTGGTCCTGCGAACAGCCTTACAACTCACTGCAGATCATCGTCATCCCCATTTTACAAACAGAGAACTGAGGCTCAGAGGGGTGAAAGAGATGGGCCCCAATTTCTATAGGTCCTAGGCAGTTGGCATAGGAATTAACACAGGCTTAATCCCAAAGCTGGTGGCCACCATCTTGCAGGGCACTGCAAGGGCATCAAGTCAGAAGCGTCCCCTGGAGGCCCTCAAGCTAGTCCGTCTCACTTTACAGATGAGGAAACTGTCCTCTGTTTTTGCCAAGGTCACACTCCAACTTAGTTTCTAATTTACGACATAAAGGCCAATTTGAACCCAGAATGTCTACAGCAAGGGTTAAAAGACAGTAATCTGGTTAGAAAAAGGGAGGTTTCTCAAAGCTGCATTTACCAGTGTTTTACATAAGACTGAGAAAATGCCAAGGGTTCATATTAAAGAAATGAGGAATGATGGGGTTTCTGAGACAGGCCTACAGGTTCCCAGGTCAGTCTTTGCCACCATCACTAGGCTACAGATGTGTTTCATTTAGTCCAAAAAGTGTTTTAAAATTCTTTTAATGAGTTACAACATAAAAAGTCAGGAGGCCTTATGTTCAAATATCAACTTCCAGGTTTCACTGGAAAACCAGAAGATCTGGCAACATTTGGCCTATATTCTCACACAGCATCATGAGTCGAAGCTGAGAGGTAGCAGTGGGCTTTATCCTCAGTCCCCACCACTCCCTATCACCCCACTCAGAGGCTGAGGGAGAGTGTCCTTTTACATTATTATTCTTACAGGCTGGTTTTCTTATATCCAACACACTCCATTCTTTGAGTTACCTGTTTGGCCTGTAGAGTGGTCGCTTCACTGTGTGATCCCCGGCCCAGCTTTTTTTTCTTTTTCTCTTTTGAGACAGAGTTTCATTCTTGTTGCCCAGGCTGGAGTGCAATGCCACTGCAACCTCCGTCTCCTAGGTTCAAGGTATTCTCCTGCTTCAGCCTACCGAGTAGCTGGGATTACAGGCATCTGCCACCACCCCTAGCTAATTTTTTTGTTTTGTATTTTTAGTAGAGATAGGGTTTCATCATGTTGTCCAGGCTGGTCTTGAACTCCTGATGTCAGGTGATCCACTCACATAAGCCCCCCAAAGTATTGGGATTACAGGTGTGAGCCACTGTGCCTGGCCTCCCTGGTCCAGCTTTTTAATGTGTTCATAATACTTGAGAACAAATACTGGGAACGGTGTTTTCTAAAGGGAGTATAGCCCAGAGGTGCAACACAAATGAATGAATTTCTAACTGAACTAAAATGGTATAGCTACTGGGAAATTATTTTAGGGCAGGAAAGGGGAACTGCTCACTTTGCAAAGTAGCATTTGAAGGAGCTGGTTATAGGACAAGTGAAAAGAGGCCACATTTTTTTTGTTGTAGGCAGAAAACACATAAATCTATTACTTCTAGAAGATGTAAAGCTATAACTACACCTAAACATAATATAGACACATGGGTGATAAAAGCCTAAACAGATATTAGGAGTGAGTTGAGGCAATTTTTGAAGCCTTCTTTTTTTTTCAATTTTCAATTTTTTAATATTTAACAGTTTATTTTCACTTATAAATATTCTTATTTCTATTTTTTTGTTTGATTTGTTTTTATTTATTTTTAGAAACAGGGTCTCGCTTTGTTGTGCAGGATGAAGTACAGTGGTGCTATCATGGCTCACTACAGTCTCGCCCTCCTGGGTTCCAAGGATCCTTTACTTAACTTTTGGAATAGTCTCAGAGAGGTTGATCACCATGTCTCCTGTGTGTCCAGGCTTACCTTTATTCTAAACAGCACTTTGTTTCAAATGAGCAACAAGAGACCTAACTTCCATGGAACTCTCCGTTTTCCACTTCTGAAGATAAACGATGGACAGGAGGGAATAATCCTTTGTGACACACCATCCTCATCTTGGGAAAGCATTCAGCCTCCGAGAGCAGAAACAGCACTGCAGTTAGAATCAGAGAATTGGGTTCAAGTCCTGGTCTCCCACGTACGAGCCTGACTCTGGCCAATCCCTTCACTGATCTTCAGTTTCTCTCACTTGAAAAGTAAAACACTTCTGTCAACTCCAGAATGTTACTTATTGGTAGGGTCCTACAAAGCCACGTGTGGAAGCACTTGGTGAACCAAGTTATGGCACCTTGAGAAACCGACACCCAAAAGACATGTGCAATAGACTCAGGGAAGAAAGTGATGTGTGATGTATTTTGCTCAAAATATTTTGGCTCTCAACAGCAAGATCCTAAAGGAATTCCTGTTTACTAACCCAGCAAAGGCGATTCCCGAGGGCTTCATGCCAGTCCCATTCAAGAGTCATAATATGTTGACTCACATGAACATTCGCTCTTTTTTCCAAGCATTAACGAACTATTTGGTGTTAGGACCCTTGGGACTTTTCCGATGATTTTTGTCTCCTTTAAATTTTCTGCCTTGCCAGTTCTCCAGAATCCACTGGCATGGGAGCTCTTGGCCTGCTCTGTCTCCAGAGGAGAGACCCGTCTTTATCTTCCCAGCCCTCGCTATACCTGCTCAACAATTTCCCTCTGCCATGGTTCTGGCCATATCTGATCTCACGAGGGCTTTTTCAGATGGCCCGCCAGAGAGGCGCTGGTCCTGGATGACACGCTGACCTCCGAGCATTTCTCGGTTGCTCCAGGAGGGATGGCTACAGCCCGGTGGTTTCCTTTCCATCTCTCCTGTAACTTTCAAACTGCTCATTACATCTCCACCCAGCTGAGGTGCGGGGACTCACAGATGCTTTCCCAGTTACTCATGGACATCCAGATTCCAGGTCCTAAGCCAGTCTTTCAACCAGAATGCCAGCAAAGTTACGATGCTGACCTCAAAGCACCAAATGCCCCCACAGAGTGATGATTCTTAGATTTGCCACTTTCATCATAAAATTATCTAGGCCTCCTTGTTCCACAGAGCACTTTTCTTTTAATGGACATGTTAATTGTCCGACCAATTAACAGAATTAACAGGTCTTTTTTTCTTTTTTTTTTTCTTTTTTTTTAAGTGCATGTGTTATGCTTAGGAGAGAATCAAAGAGGAAGGTAGCCGTTTTATAGGCACCATGGGGACAGCATTTTACTATGAAGCATGAGAGGTGATCAGGCTGCAGGCAAATTGTCTGTACACTTCAAAGCCAAAACAAGTCCACTTTGTCATGACGATGGTGCCATATGTTTATTTATTTATTTATTTTTTGCATTGGGATCGAGTGACTTTTGTTCCAGCAAATCCTGGTAAGGCACCCTCTGCTAATAGAAAGTAAAGGTCCTACTGCTGACATTCAGGACTTCCTCAGTGCCAGATGAAGATTGCAAATCATATCTTAATCTGTGGGCACTGTTGAAAAGCACTAATTGTGACCTCCAGATAGTGAATTCCCCGCCATGACTGAATGCACTAATTAGCAATGACATCTGTCAGGCTAGCTGTCTTATAGGTAAGGGGTCTGGAAAGCTGAATTAATTTAGCCATTGTCATGCACTAAATTTTGCCTCGTAAGAATAATCAACTTATCAACTTCCCTCTTCCAAGAAGGATGAGTTTGAAAGTGTCACAGATACAAATTTCCATTTGTGGTCTGTATTATACAGTTACAGTTGGGTTTGCAAATTCTAAGGCCTGCAGGTGCTGGTAGGCAGCTAATTTTAATGATGAAGTGGGCTGGGTGTCAGAAACATGCCGCCCACTCTATCTTTTCTTTTGTTTTCCTCCTCTTGAGAGAGACAGTCTCAATCATGAGAAAAATAACACTGCAAGGGTGATAATAGATAAACTAACACTCAGCCACGGTGTCATGGAGACAATCAAGAGAGCGTGATGGTGGCAAACCAGAGAGAACACATCAGGCTAAAATGAGGCAAGAGTTACTCTACCCTGACCAGTGTGTCATGCAGAAATGCAGGCCTAATAATGCCAGGATGGTTAAAAGAGATCAGAAACGTAGTTTTGTTTTTTGTCTTTTTGTTTTTGTTTTTGTTTTGAGATTGAGTCTTGCTATGTCACCCAGACTAGAGTACAGTGGCGCAATCTCAGCTCACTGCAACCTCCGCCTCCAGGGCTCAAGCAGTTCCCTGCCTCAGCTTCCCAAGTAGCTGGGATTATAGGCACCCACCTCCAAGCCCAGCTAATTTTTGTATTTTTAGTAGAGATGGGGCATCACCATCTTGGCCAGGCTGGTCTTGAACTCCTGACCTTGTGATCCACCCACCTTGGGCTCCCAAAGTGCTGGGATTACAGGCGTGAGCCACTGCACCCCACCCAGAAACATCGATTTTTATGTAAAATCTCCTGATTTTTAAAAGTTGGCAACTAATCTTTTAGACATATAAAGTGTGTACATCAAACAATACACATCTTACCAAACCAGGACCTCTAGAACTGTCTTACAGTCCCTGCTGGAGCTGTTTGTTCTCATTCTCCTCTTCCCAAAATGTGCTTGGATATAGAGAAATTGAAGATTTTTCCCACTTCAAAGATTTTTTAGTACTGAACTGTACTCATCTTGAATTGTAGCTCCCATAATTCCCACGTGTTGCAGGAGGGACCTGGTAGGAGATAGCTGAATCATGAGGGTGGTTTCCCCATACTATTCTCAAGGGAATAAGTCTCATGAGATCTGATGGCTTTGTAGTACTGGTTACACAGGACATTCTTCAAGTTACTTGATGCTCCATTTGGGTTGCTTGTCTACTTCCTGCTTCCCCACCCTAAAGCCTAGAGCAGGCGTCCCCAAACTATGGCCCACGGGCTGCCTGTGGCCCCCTGAGGCCATTTATCCGGCCCCCCACCGCACTTCAGGAAGGGGCACCTCTTTCATTGGTGGTCAGTGAGAGGAGCACAGTATGTGGCGGCCCTCCAACGGTCTGAGGGACAGTGAACTGGCCCCCTGTGTAAAAAGTTTGGGGACGCCTGGCCTAGAGGGATGGTGAAGACAGATGGCCCTGTGACACTTGCTTCTGTTACATCTCCGGTAGAGGAGCAGGGACCACAAGCCAGTGGCAGGACAGTCCCAGGCCAGTGTTCAAGACCGGCCTCTCTTGAAATTGCAGACTGCCTCCCTTGAAATAGTTATTATTCTGGCACACAATCCCGGAAAATATACACAAGACACCCCTGCCTTTCCTGGCTTAATGCTTTTGACCTTTCCTTCTGTCTGACCAGAGAAGCCCCATTCATTGATTGTTCCCTTCTTGGAGGCCTCTTCTGGCTGAGTTGCCCAGTGATTATTGTTCTCTTTGCTAACTCGTCTTGCAGCTCCCAAGAATTACCAAATTGCCTTTTTTCACCCTTCCACCATGGAGTATCAGATGATATTTTCTTCCTAAAAATGTCCTCTAAAATGTTTGATTCTTACTTATAAGTACACCTAAAAATCAGAACCTAGAACTTGATTCTAACCTAAATCCCAGATGAAACCATGGTGAAAACACCATTTTATGTTAAGCCCAAATCAGTTAAAAATGTGTTTTGGCTGCAAGTATCAGAAAATCTGATTTCTGAGAAGTTGTTCATTTATCCTGCATGACACTAAATCTAGAAATGGATTCCTATGGAGTTAGTGCAGGGCACAGAAACGTTAGGCTGCTGGGTCAGCATTCTGTGTTCCTCTTGACCACTCCGTCATACTTGTCAGACAGCTACAGCCACTGCAGACATCCTTCCTGTGTACTGGCATGCCAAACAGGAAGGAATGAGTAGAGGAAATAAGGCTTTCTCTTCCTGAAAACCTGGCCTTTCATTTGGAATCAAAACCCTTTCTAGAAGCCTTCAGAAGACATCCTCTTTCCTCTTATTAGCTATAATAAGAGGATACCTATGAATACCCCTGGACGCATGGAGGCCACAAAAAGGAGTATCTATGAGAGCAGAATGGGATTACCATGGCTGGCTCTTATCAATCATGACTCATCCCCCAAGGCTGCCGGAAGAACCTGCCTTCCCTATCTTCCCCTCTCTACCCTTATCTGAACAGAATCAGGATTTGTTAGTAAGAAAGGTGTGGTCATGTGGCTTCTATGGAGGCAAAGCATGGCACAAAGCTAAATTTACTAAATAAATATAAGTTAATTGTCAGAGTGGGGTGGTGATAAGGTTAGGCTGTGTTCCCACCTAAATCTCATCTTGAATTGTAGCTTCCATAATTCCCACATGCTGTAGGAGGGACCCAGTGGGAGATAACTGAATCATGAGGTCGGTTGCCCCATACTGTTCTCATGGGAATGAATAAGTCTCACAAGATCTGATGGTTTTATAAGGGGAAACCCCTGTTGCCCTCTTGCCTGCCACCATGTAAAACATGCCTTGTGCCTTTCACCTTCCATCATGATTGCGAGGCCACTCACATGGACCTGTGTGAGTCTATTAAACCTCTTTTTCTTTATATATTACCCAGTTTCTGATACGTCTTTATCAGCAGCATGAAAACAGACTAATACCACTGGCATGCAGCCAAGAGTTCGGAAGGAATCTCAAGAATACAATCGGCCAAAAAAAATGTAGTCTACTCATAAATGGCCCCTAATTCTGGACCGGATAATTGAAAATGCATTCCCTATTCACAAAAACTCCAAGGTGGACCTGAAGAAATGGCTGATCAAGCCTGTAATAAGAGGATATGATCTACTGTGAGCCAAATTGTTTCAGTAACCCTTGTAAGAATAGCTTATCATCACAATTGTTTACAGTCATTATGGTTAGAGTAAGCTAACAATTGAGTTAATGATAATAGGTCAATTAGGAGAGATTGGAATACAGGTTTGGATGGAGTGAATCCGAGAGGCGGAATGCGAGCATGGCAGTTACTATAAGAAAATGGTAAGGAGAAATTCAATACAGAACTTCGACAATACCATCAAATGTGTTAATTAAGCAAGACTCAACTGCAAGGAGAGCACCAAGCTGGGAGGCTCTACCCTGGGGCAGATATGATGAGCACATCTCACTGAGACCAAATGTACTCTGGAGAGTTAGGAAGAAAACAAATCATCAGTAAAACACTGAGTGAAAAGGTGTTTTTCCCCTTTTTTCTTTTTTAGAAACTAGTGCAAGTTTCCTGGATTTTTATATGAAAGCATCTCTCAAATAGAATTTCTGGGGCTATTTCATTTAAATAACACATGTAACTGCTTCCTACCATTTTAGTTTTCAAAGCAATGGTTTCATCAAAACAATTTTATGAACAAACAGCTGGTCACCCCGTCAGTTATAGTAACTAGGACCTGTCTGTACAGGAGTAGGAACAGAGGAGAATGTGTGCACGTGGCATGTGTGTGAAGGACTAAGTAGCTGGGAATGACTTTTAGTAACTAACAAAGCTCCTGAAAATCAGAATTCTGCATCTATTGACGATTTGTCTAAACCCTATCTCCCTGAGACCAAATAGTTACAAAAAGATTCCTTTTTAATGGGCAGCTATAAAATCTAAACATTCCCTATTAAGGAAAAAGCCAGATGGCTCAAACAAGGGAATGTTTGCCTACTTATTAGAATTCTCTGAGAAAGGAAGTAGGAATCTAGATAAAGAGGGACAAAATATTAGTCATTAATAAAAGTTGGGAAACTTTTATGAAAGAGCTCAATGGTTTTTTAATCCATGTCATGAGTTTTCATGGGATTGAGAACATAGGGTAGGGTTGGAAGTTCATGTATATAAAGAGTTGGTTTAGGGATCAAAGAACATCGATGTGTCTCTGGGTAGAGAAGCATGATGTAAAGAGCCTGGTTTCTCAGAGATAAGCTCCAGACCAGTGCTTTTTCTGCATCTTTATAAATGATGTTGAGGGGAAAAGACATAAGGGTGTCATGCAGATGAAACTGTGTGGAGAGAGGACCAAGCTTGAAAAACTATACAGGAAACACTTGTAAACCAGTGCAATTGGCAAAAAAAGAAGGGGAGTGGCATGCATCTTTAAGTAACAAGGCAATGCATTTCAATATAAATGATACCAACTTCCTATGTGAAATCAAATACTGAATATCAGTTAAGAAAGGACGTTTCCTGAGGATACCAGGCCAGTATGCTGCTACAAACCAAGGCCAATAAAATATTGATCATCATCAAAATATATATTGGAAATAAGGCAGAAAGGCCTACCTTTCCTTTATATAAAAAATAACATTTCCATTTCTTAAATGCTATGCTCAATTATGTTCTCAAGAACATTTATATTATAGAACTGGAGCTCTAGATAAAGGGCAGTTAAAATGGTACATGAGCAGCTGTACAAAGACAGAATTCCAAAAAGCTTGGGAATCCGTGGTCTGTAACACAGGGATTCTTCACCTGTTTCGCACCTGGACACCTGTGGTAGTCTAGTGTTCTTATGAATGCCTTCTCAGCATAATGTTCTCACGTATCCAAATAGAATATGTGATATAGCTGAGAAAACTCATAATAATGCTACCTAGTTATCAAAACATTTTTATTAAAAATTGATGATGTAGTGATATATGTGTGTCTTTATTCACACAATAAGTAACAAGGGCTGATGGCAGATTACATAATTCTGCAAATTCAAAGTAGTGATTCACATAAATGGCACTTCAATATACCCACAAAAATTATAACATGATATAATATCTGTGATGTCTATTGGTGGCATTTTTAATGGAAAAAATACTAAATTAAGATGCAATTTTTCCCTTTCAAACTCATGAACCACCTGTATTTTTCTTGCAGACACCTTAGGGGTTTGGGACCCCCAGCTAGTACTCCCACTATGACAGCAAGGGCTGAGAAAGACAATGATCTATGCTTATCATGTAATAAATAATGTAGGTAAAATGAACTTCTTTCCCATGTCCACAAACAAGTAGACAGGTGGGAGAGAGGGCATACAAAACACAAATAAAGTGAGTTCAGGATTAAACAAGGGTAATTTTACAACAAGTTTTATAAAGATGTGTACCTCATTATTACTGTAGGTGGTACAAACTGGAAATATGAAAAGATTCAAAAAGGATTTGGACAAATTTGTCAACTTTAGCCACAAAAGGCTCCTCAAAGAGAAGAACTGGAGACAACTTAACTTTCAAGGCTGACATTTGGGAAATAATAGAGCCCTCAATTGAGGATATTATTTGCAGCAGAAGACAAGTTGGAGATAGTGGGTCTGAACCAAATATTGCAATACTTTTCTTCTTCTTTAAGAATTCACTCTTGTTCTGAATCAGTTTCTCTGTTCACAATTAAAACAAATTACAACACAATCCACCATAATTACATAGTAGGCATTCCCTCACTGACCCCAGCTTAAGGGGTCTATGTTCACAGTTATTGATTTAGGTCACAGGCGTCCCCAAACTACGGCCCACGGGCCACATGTGGCCCCCTGAGGCCATTTATCCAGCCCCCCACCGCACTTCAGGAAGGGGCACCTCTTTCACTGGTGGTCAGTGAGAGGAGCACAGTATGTGGCGGCTCTCCAACGGTCTGAGGGACAGTGAACTGGCCCCCTGTGTAAAAAGTTTGGGGACACCTGATTTAGGATATATTTTATGGGCCACAAAATATCATTTTTGCAGGAAGTTGGGCAGAGAATGACTGCAGGATCCAGAGAATATGTTAAAAGGAGGGATGTCACGAGATCATGGTAGCAAGATTCAAAGGTAGTCAAGTTCTGAGGCAGAAACTCTGAGGATCAGATCAATGACCAAGAGATCATTTGAAAGCAGAGGCCACTCAGCACCTTGGACAGCTCAACCTTAGGCGGAGATACCCTCGTCCCCCAACTAATGCTATGTCTGACAAAGATCTAATATCCATGGTCTATAAGGAAGTTAAACAATTCAATAAGCAAAAAGACAACCCCATTAGAAGGTGAGCAAAAGACATGAACAGATTTCTCAGAGGACTATATATAAGTGACCAACAAACATGAAAAAATGCTCTACATCGCTAATCATCAGAGAAATGTAAATCAAAACCACAATGAGATACCACCTCACACCAAGCAGAATGGCTATTAAAAAGACAACAACAACAAAAAACAGATGTCAGTGAGGTGTCAGAGAAAAGAGAAAGTTTATAAACAATCTGTGAGAATATAAGTTCGTTCAGCCACTGTGGAAAGCAGTTTGGACATTTCTTAAAGAATTGAAAATAGAACTATAATTTGACCCAACAATCCCATTACTGGGTATGTACCCAAAGGAAAATAAATCATTCTACAAAAAAACAACAACAACAAAATCCATGCATTTATATGTTCATCACAGCACTATTTACAATGGCAAAGACATAGAATCAACCTAGCTGCCTATCAATGACAGATTGGATAAAGAAAATGAAATATGGTACATATACACCAGAGAATACTACAGAGTCATAAAAAAGAATGAAGTCGTGTCCTTTGCAGCAATGGTTGCAGTTGGAGGCCATTATCCTAAGAGAATTAACACAGAAACAGAAAACCAAATACCACGTGTTATCAGTTGTAAGTGGGAGTTGAACACTGGGTACACATGGACATAAAGATGGAAACAATAGACAATGTGACTAGTAGAGTGGGGAGAGAAAGAGGGAGTGGGGAAAGGAATTGAAAAATGACCTGTGGGGTACTATGCTCACTACCTGGGTGATCAGTTGTACCTCAAACTTCAGCATCACACAAACTCTTGTAACAAACCTGTACATGTGCCCTCATGAATCTACAACAAAATTTAAATAAAAAGCACAGGTGATAAAAACAAAAATAGATGAATGGGACTATGTCAAATTAAAAAGCTTCTGCAGAAAAAAACCAAACCTAACCTGTGTTGAATGCCCATCTGTGCTGAATGCCAATCAAGGCTCACCTGGCTCCACCTTGTCCTTCCTATCCAGCACATACCCACTCCACTTCACTCAAGAATTGGCATAATTATTATAGCTTCATCCTCTCTTTAAGAAAATCAGTGGTTTTCATTTGTTCTGCATCTCTCTCAATTCATGGCAGGTGCATGACTGATGAAGGGACTGTCGGTTGTCCATGGGGGTCCTAATGCTTCTCTAAGCCTCCACTGCAGGGAGGGAAGCCTGACTAGCCATGGCTCTGTTTTCCTTCCCGAGATTTCCCATCCAACCCTTTGACTCCCTTTATTTCCTGAATTAGTCACCAAGTCTGAACAGCAGCCAAAGCCCTGACAATATTAGCAAGAACATTTGATTCCCTTCAATGAAGCTGGGAATGACCCTAGAAAGTGACCAGTATTCACCCTAGATCTCCCTCTGCTTTCCTAAGGGACAGTGCTTCATCCCTTCCACCACCACCCCCCACCGCACCCCATCTCAGCAGCAAAGAGCCTGGTGGAGGAAGCTGTTTACCTTGGTCTGGCTGCCTTGAGTGAAATGTTTTATTATTAACATAAATAACTTTGTTTCCTCTAAGCAAAACAATAATAAAAATAAAAATAAAAACTCAATGGGGAAAACTTGAATCTCAAAACGAGCAGCTAGAATCTCTGAAACCTTTTGCTAAACAGGATATTCAAAATCAGTTCACAGGAAGGGGAGAAAAGTCAGAAGACCTGGAGTCCAGAAGAGATAAAAGGAAAGAGAAACTCAGTGCAATGTCTCAGGAGGAGGTGGTGCAAGTAACAGTGGCTCAGGAACAAACAAAGAACGCAGAAATGGAACTAAAGGGGGTGAACAAATAGGAACCATGAAACCACAGAGGTGGAGGGGGTGGGACATAAAGATGGGCCACTGCAGGTTTCTAAGGCTTAAAAGGATTTGACTTCGGAGGTTAATAATGGAGGAACATGGGTGAATAGGTAGGAAGGGGATACAAAAGAATACAAGAAACTGCTCCCCAAAGAAAAGACTTTACAGCCTGAGCACACACACATGTGAACACATACACTCAGACTCCTGAACATCTCATTTTCCTGGTCCATACTGGAATGAGTAACCTGCTTCATTATTTTGGCGGAACTGTCGGCTATGCCAAATTTGAGGTTTCAGAGTTGTGGCAGGAAGTGGAAGAGCACTTACTGTGCATAGCATAACAGCACCAGAAACATCTCTGCCAAATACGGTGTATTTCTGATACATACATTCTTTAACAGTCTTTGAGAATATCTTATTCTAAAGAAAAGAAACCAAAAATGACAGTATTTAGAAGTCTATATTAAGCTCAAAACATAACATATATTCACACTCGAATCATATATATTGCTACTGCCTCCTGGAGCCTTTATACAAGTTGCAGAACATAAACTGTGGAGCCAGGAAGTGGGCTAAGAGACTACAGACTCTTCAAAGCCTGCTCTAAGGACTTGGGCTAGTTCTCGGTTTTGCTTTGCAAACAATTAGATGCCCACATTTCATTGTCCCATGTGATCCTTTTAACACTATGAGGTAGACAGAGTAGGTTAATTCTTGTCTAGCTAATGAGGAAACTGAGACAATAAGAGGGAATGAGACTTCCTCAAGGTCAAATGGGTATTGAGGGGCAAAGCAGCCTCTTCTGGCATCAAATCCAATGATCATTACAGGATACTTTGCTGCCTGTCCATTAGTATAAATAAAATGAACTTAATATTTTCCACTTCTTTCTGGTTTGATTTAATTCATTCCATTAATATATATTAAATACTAGTTGCTGAATAAAGAAGGCTGAAAAGATATGGTCACTGTCTTAAAGAAGATTACAGAGGATGAACAAAACAGAACAAAGACAATAATGATGCAGTGTGATCCTAAGAGGAAGGGAGGCTTATGCTTAAAATAGGAACAGAAGTCTGAAGTCATCAGACACAGCAGTGATAGTGTATGTTTTGAGTACCGTACACAGCTTCTAAGTAATTTTGAGAATGACCTGCCCTCAAAGAAAGTTATAGGCTATAGGCAGACAAGTGAGAGAGGAGTGGCTCTTGTCAAAGGGAACAACATATGTAAGGCAAAGGATCTGAGAAAGATTGGCATGTTCAAGAAACTATCAACAGTTCTGTTTTCCTTGAGAATAAAATGTGAGATAAGCCTGCAGAGACGGTGGGGTGACAGCAAGCTAGCTCAAAACGAGTCTTGCACTGCATGGAAAGATCCTTATCTGTGAGCCTTTAGGATCCTTAGCTGTGAGCCTTTAAGCTGGAAAGATCCTTGGGAGAATGCTTACAGGGGCATTCTCACTATGAGCACATTGCATGGCCAAGTTTGCATGTTAGGACATTCCAGCTGGAATATGAACTCAGCCAATATGTTGGCAGAGAAGGAGAGATTGATGTGGGGAGACCAGCAAGAAGGTTGTGCTGTAGTCATGGCAACAGATGAAGAGGACTGAACTAAGGCAGTGGTGGAAGGGATGCATCCAAGGAGGCATTTAAAAGCAAAATCTACGGGACTTTGTGTTTGAACGTAGAGGTGAGGGAGAGTGAGCCACCAGGAACACTGCTAAATAATTTGAAAACAACTGTGAATGCCTCCAGAACAGAAGTTGTATTCTATTCTTTTTTTCTTACTGAGCCTGGCAGGTTGGGATACTCAACAAACTTCTATAAAATAGTGCTATTCTCAAGTCTCTCTCTCTCTTTTTTTTTTCAGGTTGCATCACTTTATTTCAGAAATATAGTGAGTCTTACAGAGCTACATGGAGCAGGAAGTACCTGCACAGCCGCCACAGGCAGCAGCAGCTTCCTTTGCAGCTTTTCTCTCCACCACCATCCCCTTCCTCTGTTTCAACAGGCACTTCAGAATAGTGGACCCCTGGTCATGATAGCAGTCCTGGCAGGCCTTGGCCACCTGGGGGAATGGTTCCAGCTCCTTGGCACAGTCTGCCTGTAGCTCCCTCCTTAAGTCTCTCCTGGATGATGCCGACAATTTCTTGATCGACTTTATGGTCCCTTCTCCATTGCATTTCAGCGCCAAATATGCACAAAACATCCTCCTTGCACTCTGATGTCTGGTATGCGGTGATACTCCCAGTGGTAGTAGTAATGCCTGTCTTCACATGCTGCCCCTTTATAAACGCTCTCATACAAAGGCCGCGAGGAAGTCAAAGGCCTTCATCAAGTAGGTGATAGGGTTGGGGAGCAAGGCCTGCAGCGAGGGAATGGGGACTTGGGGTACGCATCCTTGTCCCAGCTCTCTGGCACAGTGGTGGCGGGAGGCGGACTCCACTCCTAGACACGCTGACCCGGCCTCTGCCTCTCTGTCCCTGTCTCACAGCCTTTCAAGTCTCTTTCTTATTTCTTTTTGTTTGAAGGAGCACCTTTGAAGGTAGGACACATCACTTGATTACTTGTTCATTTCTCATCTCTAAAAATATCTGGTTCGGTGATCTGAAGTTGGGGTGGGGTGTTAAAAAGGGCCATAAAATTAGGACTTTTTTTTTGATTTTTAAAAAATTGGATGAGAAGAAAAAGTAAAGTAGACATTTAGATTGAAGTAAAATGGTATCAGTCTTTGGGAAGATTCTGAGCAAAAATGGTCACAACCATTCTATTCTCCCTATTTTATCCACATTCCTCCAAAGGTGACTTTGAAGCTCCTCTTATCAAGGAGTGCGGTCTTTTTCTCTACCCCTTCAATGTGGGCTGACTTTGCGACTTACTTCGAGCAACAGAATACAGCAAAAGTAAACTTGTCTGTGCACGCCTGTGCCTTACACACTGCTGCTCCCTCTCAGAAACCTGCCAAACTGCCGTGTAAACAAGCCTGGACTGGCCTGCTAGAGGCAGTGACCAGCCATTCCGGCTACGGCCATTCTAGGCCAGCCTGCCTTCAGCCAACTTCAGCTAACTGTAAATTCATGAGTGACCTCCTGAAGACGAGAACTGCCCAGCTGAGCCCAGCTCACACTGCAAACTCAGAAACTTGTGGGCTAAATACATAATTGTTATTTTGTGTCATGAGAGTTTGGGAGGTATTTGTAGCAAAAGCTAAAGATGGACTACCTTTGAAAAAGGAATAGGTGAGACACTCTGGCTTTCTACATCAAAGGAAATCAGTGCTGCAGAGATCAGTCCCAGAGGCACTGAGTTTTAGTTGTCACATTACCAACATCACTTCCTGCTGCGTATCACTCCATCCATCATCCACATGGGGGTAAGATTTGCTAAAAAGAATGCCAGAGGATGAGCAAGTCACGTATTCTATGAGGGCCCCTGCTGCAGTTCCACCAAGCCAGGGGTAGGGGCTACTCTTTGAGGGATGGACACAGCTTCTGTAGTTTTTAAGTGATCAAGACCTGCTTGTTACTAAGTCTTGCTACTTTGAATCATGGGAATCAAGCACTATAAAACTTTCAGGGAAGTTTTTTGTTGCGTGTGTATGTAAGAAAAATAAAGCAGAAATCCATGTTAAAGGTATGTGTGACAATTTGACGTACATTTCTGTTTGTCTGAAATATTTTGTAATTTAAAATTAAAAATTTTAACCTGATAAACATACATTACATTTTCTTACTATAATAACATTACTTTAATCATCTCCCTACACTGTTCCCAGGGCAGTCTATGTGAATATTGCTTCTTCTGCTCACTGCTATGTTAGCAGATACAAGGTCAGCAGCACCATATTTAATATATCTTTCTTTCACAGCTCTTCATTTATTTATTCTTGTTTTCAACAAATATTAATTAAGCTTCTCCATACTAGGCATTGTTCTGGACAATAAGGATAGAGCCCTAAACAAAACAATGCCCCTCCTCTCAGACCTTACATTCTAGTGGGGGAAGATAAAATACAAATAAACATTTACGATGCCAGGAGTGATACATACCATAGAGTAAAATAAATCCTGGTCAGGGATTAGAAAGGCATGGAGAGGGCTTTTCTCATGGGATGGTCAAAGAAGGCCTCACTGGAGAAGGAAGGAACAGTTCAGCTGGGCTTGAATGAAGGGACACTGGGAGACAGATCTCTACAATGTAATCACTGGCTTTCTTTTTTTTTTCTTTTTTTTTTTTTTTTTGGTTCATTGTGACATCTTGAAGGTAGATACCATGTTTTATTCATCTCTGTACCTTCAAGCCCAGTATACTGCCAGGCATATAGGAGGCACTCGATCTTACTAGATGGATGGATGGGTGGATGGATGGATGGATGGATGGATGGATGCATGGATGGATGGATGGATGGATGCATGGAGGAAGGGAGGGATGCATGGATGCACAGATTCTTCCTTGGGGTTTCAGCAAACAGTGAGAACTCAGTAAATAAACAATGAGGGGTCTGCCTTCTCAGTAAGGCTTACCCTGACCATGCAGTTTAACATTACATTCTCCCCTGGCTCTGCCTTGCTCTTCCTATCCAGCACATACCCACCCTACCTCACTCAAGAATTAAAAGGCCTTGACATTGTTATTATAACTTCTTCCCCTTTTTAAGAAAATCAGTGATCCCACCATCCCCACCACTGGCACGCATGTCCCCTTATTCTGCTGAATCTTTCCTTTGTTCCATAGCGATGATTACCTTCTGCCATACCATATAATTTACCTGTTTGTTTCGTTTATTGCTTGCCTGTTTCCATCACTGGAATACAAGCTCCTGAATACAGGGATCTTTGTCTGTTTTGCTCATTGCTGGAACCTAAGCACCTCATACAGCATCCAGCATACAACAAGAGTTCAAAACATGTGTGTCGAATGTCTAAATGTGAGCCCATCCGTCTCAGGGTTTCCAGAGCCTGATCTAAAGTGTGTCTGGGCCCCTTTCCTGTCTGTCTTCTCCGGCAATATGTCTGCTTTGAGGACTATCCATCAGTCATTTGCTCCACCCAGAGATTGTAGGTTACTCCCATGAGTAATGTACATTTAAAAACATATAATGTCTTTTGACAATCTAAACATTCCAGCAAGCTCAATACACAAAAAAAATCAATACAAATAAATACATATATAAATATACTGAATATATAAACGAAAAATAGAATACTTAAAAAATATAGAACCCTTCTGGTTTATAAATAAAAGCGGGATTGTTTATTTATGAACCAATAACAATATTGATTAGCTATTAAATGAAGTACAGAAGAAAAGTCTAGCAGAAAAATTACAAAATATACTTAAGCTATATTATTTGTTATTTCTTGACCTTTTCCTTTGCTGTGTGTCAGTCACTGTGGAAACATTTCCTGGTCCTGCCAATCAGCGACACCCTGCTGCCAGTACCCAGCCATGAACCCCGCCAGTCACTCTGTCATGAGCTCTGCCAGTCACTCTCAACAGGAATCTGACAGCTTCTACTGTCAGTTCTGCTCACTAATGCTCTGATTTTTTTGTAACCTAGATGAGGTTTCATTAGCTTAACTAGGGTAAAGATATTCTTTTTCAGACAAAATCAGCCTTCCACCCTGGGTAATACACATTAACTACAATTGCCTCCTTTCTTTACAGGTCCATTTCAAACTCTCATATTCTGATTTCTTTGTAACCCAGTTAAGGTTTCATTAGCTTAACTAGACTAGAGATATTCTTGTCGGTGAAGATTTGCTTTCAGCCTGAAATTATCCACACTCTTCGTAAATGGCTACATTTTCCTCACAGTCTAAATTAGATTAACTAATTTCAGACTGCTCTCCCCCTAAATTACAATTGCCAAGATGGCCCAGAGATGGTCTCATTCTTCCAGAAACCTGTCTTTCTTCTAACACTTGACTCCCCAGTCGGAATGCCATTCCTTCACAGCCTCCTCACCACCCTGCCTCTCCCCAAAAAAGACCAGCAACTTTTAAAGACCACATGAATCTTGCCCATCTGAATTACAAGTTGGATGCAAGACATTACATAGCTTCTGCAATGGTGAGTTTAGAAAACAGTTCGACAATTTGGGATTTATTACAAAGGAAACTTTGCCTCATTGCTTTTGTGATCTTATTTTTCAGTAGAACAAAGCAACTGCAAAATTTGGAAATGAACAAACAACAACAAAAACCCAATCCACTATGGCCAAAGCCAGCCTCCTCACCACCCTGCCTCTCCCCAGAAAAAGACCAGCATCCTTTGAAGACCACATGAATCTTGCCCATCTGAATTACATGTTGGATGCATACATTACATAGTTTCTGCGATGGTGAGTTTAGAAAACTGTCACACAATTTGGGCTTTATTACAAAGGAAACTTTGCTTCATTGATTTTGTTATCTTATTTTTCAGTGGAATGAAATAACTTGTGAGATTTGGAAAGAAACAAATGACAAACAACAACAAACAATCCACAATGGCAAAAGCCAAGATTTTAGCTAAAACAAGAATAAAATAAAGTAAAATAACCTGGCTGATAAACTCTCACAAGGACACAACAGCATATGTAAGCATTGTTGCTAAACGTAGTTAGATCTGTTTAAACCATTTTCTCTCCCAGCTAGTAAATATTGTTCTGTACTCATAGAGTTGGACCTTAGGATATGAGGTTTTAAAGGTTCTATTACAGAGGCTGTTGGTGAAATCATCTCTCCTAGGTAACTACTGTCACAAAGCAAGATTGTCCCAGTTGTTTGTCCTGAGGTTGCATTCGTTACATCACACACACTTTCTACTCAAGTGAATTCCATAATTGGTGGAGGGGCAGAGTGGAGAGGTGGGGTAGAGACAGTATAAAATGAGGTGAGGAGGACAGAAAGAAGAGAGAGATGAGGAGACAGAGAAGGCAGAGGAGAGAGAGAAGGAGACGTGGAGAGTAAGAAACATGGCATATATCCAAAGGATTATAAATCATTCTACTATGAAGACACATGAACACGAATGTTTATGACAGCACTGTTTGCAATAGCAAAGACTTGGAACCAACCCAAATGCCCATCGATGATAGACTAGACAAGGAAAATGTGGCACATATATACCATGGAATACTATGCAGCCATAAAAAATGATGAGTTCGTTGTCCTTTGTAGGGACATGGATGAACCTGGAAACCATCATTCTCAGCAGACTGACACAAAAACAGAAAATCAAACACCTCATGTTCTCACTCAAACATGGGTGTTGAACAACGAGAACACATGGACACAGGGAGGGGAGCATCACACACTGGGGTCTGTGTAGTGGAACTAGAGGAGGGAGAGTTGGGGGTGGGGAGTTGGGGACAGATAACCTGGGGAGAAATGCCAGATACAGGTGACAGGGAGGAAGGCAGCAAACCACATTGCCATGCATGTACCTATTCAACAATCTTGCATGTTCTTCACATGTACCCCCAAACCTAAAACACAATAAAATATATATTAAAAAAAAAAAAACACAGACCACACATTGACCTTGTGCTTGTGTGGAGAGACTGTGATCCAGAAGAGGGTGATGAACCTGTTGGCCCCAGAGGCATCCCTGGTTACCATGACTCCCCCAGCCACGAGCATCTTGCTATATGGATCATGATGCTGGTGCTTAAAGATAAGTATTTTTGTACATTGTGGCTCCTAAACACCAGCCGATTATGTCATAGGATGTTCAGCTGAACAGTGGTCTGGTCCCACCCCGAAGGAAAATCAGCTCTGCCAGGAGGCCTGAAAGACTGTATGCCTGTCTCCAATGTGGGGCATAGCCCAGAGAGATTTCCAACGGAGAGATTGATCTCACACCCTAACTTCAGAGTCTGCATACAATATCATGACCCTCCTCCACGCTATATTTAAATCTGAAGGAAAATCTAAGTAGAACCTTATGCAGAAGATTCTTTATGGTGCAAGAGACACCGGCTATTCTCACACTACTGAAAGAACCACCTGAGACTGGGTAATTTATGAAGAAAAGAATTTTCATTGACTTTTAGTTCTGCAGGTTTACCAGGAATCATGATGGGGAAGCCTCGCTCAGGAAGCTTACGATCATGGTGGAAGGGGAAGGGGAAGCAAGGGCCTTCTTCAAACGGTGGCAAGACAGAGAGAGCAAGGGGGAGGCACCATCACTTTTAAATCACCAGCTCTTGTGAGAACTCGATCACGAGACAGCACTAAGGGGATGGAGCTAAACCACTAGACACCACCCCCGTGATCCAATCCCCTCCCATTAGGCCCCACCTTCAACACATGGGGATTACAATTCCACATGAGATTTGGGTGGGACACAGAATTAAACCGTATCAATGAGTAATTTACTTTGTAATGGAAATTTGCTTTCTAATTATAAAACACGCAATCCCGTTAGCACGCACGCGCGTGTGTGTGTGCCAGACATTAGTATATACGTATCTGTGTGGCTCGCTCTTTCTTCTCTCCTTCTATGTGGAAGAGAATCATGAGGACTCCAAACAAAGCAAAGAATTAGAGGTGTGTGCGTGTGTGTGTGCAGGCGTGCGTGTTATTGTGTGTGGAGTGTGTATGGGTACACACATGTCCTTTGCCTATGTGTGAGGTGGCTGAAGTGAGAATATGGAATAAGTTAGGTAATGGCATATGATACTGGCTTATACAGTCCTGACAAACCTTACACAAAGCTGACGGGAAGGCAAGCCCTGAAGGTAGGTACTATCCTAAGAAGGGCTGATTTTTCCAGGTAACACTTTAGATAAATTAGGAAAGATAACACCAGGTTGAAGCAAAAATTGTTGAAAATAGTCCCAAATTATACCTAGGTCTTTATTTTTTTAGCATTTCTCTACCCAATTTTCTACAGCATGATTTACTGTTTTTTCTATTCGTAAAGAGTTTTTATTAAAGTACATACATAAATAGAAATTTCATAGATAAGATCTGGATCACATGCTACAAAATGAAAGTTTTATAAGGTTTTTAAAGTCCCTTATAAGGTGGTGGAAGGTAAGACTTCCACCACCTGGTGACACCATGCCCAAATTACAGGTCTCATTTAGTTAACAACCGTCTTAACGTTTGAAAGTTAAAAATGCCATCTAAGGTTAAAAGTGGTAGTTAATGTAAAACCATCAGTAAGCGTTTTTCAGTAAATATTTATAATTTGAGATAGTAATGAAACTAACCTCGTTAACTTTTTTTTCTGTAAGACAGAAATGTTCCTTTCCACATCAGATCTCCTTCTGCATTTGCTGTGAAACACTAGCCATCTGTAGCAAGCCCATTACAGGGTGAAGAGAAAGACAAAATCACCTGGTACTTGAATATAACGAGGGTAGCACGACCCTGAGGCACACAACACAGCTCGCTATGTGATAACTCGATCCCTCGCTGTAATGGTGCCATCTTCACTGTAGCTTGGCAGAGAAAGAGACTAAGTACTGTAACTATGAGGACAAATAAAACCAAAGCAAAATCAGGGCAGAAGGAGATACCCCACTTTTCCAGAACCTCTCTGAAAAATCTTTCCTACCAATCTCAAATTGCTGATATGATCAATCTCAAATTGTTAGCCTAAATGATTTTATCATGGAAATATTAACCCCCTCCAAGTTTATTTGTAAGTTTGGGGGTTTTATCAATAGTATCTCTTATTGACTCAGGTACTATTGATTGTGAATTTGTTCTAATTTGACCAGAGTTAGGTTAAAATGTAAGCTCTCTTCAATTTACAGATGGAAAAGTGAGAGTGGGGGGTATCCCAAGCAAAGTAGCAATATAAATGAAAATACATCTGTAACTTTTTACTTACTTTAGGACAAAATTTCTTTCCAAGCTCTTTTTCATGACACATTTGAATGCAACATGCTAATTATGACTAGCTTTAATCTCTTCATAAAAGTAGAGTGTATTTCTTTACTACACCTTGTAAGCTATTAATTCATGTTTAGTAATTAAATCATGGGTCAGCATCAGAGATGTGGTCCTGTTCATTTCTGTAATTTTTCAACCACGACCTCCAAGTCCTGGTTCCACAGCTAGCTAGTGGCAGAGCCACAGCGAACAGCCAGGTCTTCTGACTTCCAAAATTTGAAATCTTTGTAATCTCAGTAGTGTAGCATTTAAGCTGATTTTTTAATTCCTAAGGGCCTGGTGTGTGTGGGGGGTGGGGTGCTGTACCTTCTGTACTCATCTTTATTGTTTTATACCTTGTTCTTCCTTCTGAAAGGTCTTTTAAGGATGGAAGGAAGGAAGGAAGGAAGGAAGGAGGGAGGAAGGGAGAGAGGGGAGGGAAGGGGAGAGGAGGGACAGAAGAGAGAGAGAAAGAAGAAAAGAAAAAAGAAAGGGGGGAGGGACAGAGGAAAGGAGGGAGGGAGGGAGACTAAAATCATAGCTTTAAAAAGTCTTAAAATCACATTTTTAAAAATTTCAAAGTAAAAAGAATGCCTAAAATATTTGGGAAACTTATCATAACTATTATAACGCAGAACTCAACATTAGTTGGCTCCCTTAAAATGTCATCTGATGAAGTTTGGTGACTGAAGGGCCATTGGACCAGGGGGTCTGAGCTCAGGCCTTGAAGCCAGAGATCTGAAACCAACGTCTTGAACTCTGTGGCCAAGGACCAGTTTTACTCAATCACTCTAATCCTTACTGTTCTCATCTTTAAAATGGGACTCAAAAAACCTTACAGCATACAGGATTAAATGAGATAATCCATGTTAACTGCTGCTGCTGTTGATATGATCATTATTAAGCTATGTCACCCTTAAAAGTAATGGCAAAAACTGCAATTACTTTTGCACCAACCTAGTAGCTTCATAGAATTTTAGATCAGCGTATAGTGAGGAGCCAATATCTCAAACACTCTGTATTCTCAAATTTGTCACAGTCCAAGCTGCCCTTTCCTCTGCCCTATGAATAAGTGGATTTATTTTGTGCCCAAATAAGTTTGAGAATCACAGGCCAAGATCATAGAAGTTTGAGAATTACAGGCCAAGATCAACCCTCTGGGTTGCAACAGGAGATTGAGGGCTTGGGCAGCGAGCCCCACGGTTGTCTCTAAGACCAAGCCAGAGCACAAAGGCTTAAAAAGTGTTCCCATCACAGCTGTGGCTGTAAGAGCCTGATTCTGAGCTGGGCAGCTGCAGGAAGGTCAACAGTCTGGGCACCAATCTGGCCTTATAATCTGAGATGGCAAATGAATCTGACAATAGGCCACAGGCAGACATGGGGAGTGCCACCCCACAGGCCTCTCTGGCTTTGGAAACTCATGATCAGAACCCTAGGACTGGGGTGAGGTCATGGAGGTATCCTGTTTCATTCTCCTGCTTCAGCATAAATACATGTTTACTGTGCATGGCTTTGCCATATGCAATGCAAGGGCAAGTGGTACAGGGATGAATCGGACCTACGTGATCCAGAGATGTGGGTGAAGTCTAGGGCAGCATTTCTTAAATGCAGTCCCCGGACCAGGAGCATGAGCATCACCTGGAGCTTGTTAGAGATTCACCTTCTCAGGCCTCAGCTCAGGCCTAGTGAATCAGAAACCCTGGGGGTGGGCCAAACAATCTGTGTTTTCTCTCTCCCAAGCCATCTCAGTGAGTCCCACACAGCTAAAGTTTAAGAAACAGTGGTACAAGACGTTTTCAAGAGGAGCAGCTAGACAGCAGTAAGCAATGGAAAACAAAATAATGACAGGAAGTTGGCATTCTATCAGGATAGATATCACAAAGACTTCATGGCATGAAGAACCCACCAACGGTGGGCAGAACAGTCAATCAAGCTGAGAGAAACTGAAGCCTGACTCAACATGAGATAGGTCAGGGAGTTTCACACCTCACTGACCGCAGAAACTCAAATGGAACAAAAAACAGGAATGATTAAGTCATCCGTATGTGAGAAGAGTCTGGGTAAAGTGGATACTCAGCTTGCTCTTCTCTCTGTTCAAGGGAGGAAAATTTGCTAAGATTTACCTTAAAGAGATTCTTTATCAACCAAGGGGCTATATAACCACGTAACAAGTGAGCCTGGCCCAAGCTTTCTGCCTCCCTGAAGCTCACCAGGAAGACCTCGTCTGGAAGGAGGAGCTGGATCTTAAAGACAAAATAAGCAAATTCCTCAGCCCCTCCCAAAAGATTGCTCACTCAAAATGTCCGAGAAAGAGTTCTGTGAAAATTATCTTTTTCGAATATGCATTTTTAACAAGGATTCCACCTATCCTGGCTTACATGGTCCAGTTTGAGAAATACTACTTTAGTGATTCACTTACCCACAGTGGGAAGATTAGAATCAAGGATACTGAAGGATCCATAATTGCTCGTTTATTCAACACTTTGCTTATAAATTGTATTTTGGACTAGGCGTGGTGGCTCATGCCTGTAATCCCAGCACTTTGGAAGGCAGAGGCGAGCGGACTACCTGAGGTCAGGAGTTTGAGACCAGTCCAGCCAACATGGTGAAACCCCATCTCTACTAAAGATACAAAAATTAGCCAGGTGTGATGGTGTGCACTTGTAATCCAAGCTATTCAGGAGGCTGAAGCAGGAGAATTGCCAGAATCCTGGCGGCAGAGGTTACAGTCAGCCAAGATCATACCACTGCACTCTGGGCTGGGTGACAAAATGAGATTCGGTCTCAAAAAACTAAAGTTGTATTTTGATGTAATTTGTACATTCCTACTAGAAGATGTTGGAGAAGTCAAAACTAATTTCTGAAGTGGGAAAAAGTCACTGGAGCCTTAAGTGTAGGAAGTGTCCCAGGTCAAGGTAGAACGGGGCTGATGGAAAGGCTGGGGAAACTTTCTGGGCTTTCGAAGACAGGAGCTTTGCCATGATTTTTTTCTAGTTAAAAAGGAGATGCATTTGAAATTCATTCCCAATTCTTTTAAGTAAATGGCTAAAATGATCAATTGCTGAATAACTAGACAGGAGGGTTGTCAGGGCCCTTAGTGGTCATCCCAGGCAGCCTCCCAGCCACTGACTGCCTGTGGCAAAGATGAAAAATAGTCAGAAGATGGTCAGTCCATGGGTTAGAAGGATCTTCCTCAGGGTGAGCTGAAATCGGCACACTTCCTTTCTCACAGAGAAATGACAGATGGGTGTGCTGCCTTCAGACTGATGGGCTGATGCTTTTCTTTTTTAGAAGAAGAGAAAAGGTGATGAGAAATCCAAGAGAAACCCCTTAGGTAAAGTGGGACCGGGCAGAAGAGAAATCCTTGCTCTTTTTCGTTCACATTCTTCTCCCCACGCTAGCCTGGCTCAATAAACCACACACTAAGTTAAAGTAGCGCAATGTGGAGAGAGAAAAAGAAAATCTCATTTGTTTTTTGTTTTTGAATCCTTAGATGTCATGTTATTCCTTCATTTTTGTGGCCTTTTGTCTCTGCCAGTTTCCATAGCAACAACAACCAGCAAGCAGTTTGCATCCCTCTCTCCAGCTTGTGTGCAGAGAACTCCGAACGGGGTCAAAAACAGCTCTGGGTTGAGGAAGAAACTAGAAGATGCACATCTGTATTTGTGTGTGGATTTGTTGCAAAGGTGCACATATAGATTTCTGTGCATTGAACTCCCTCAATATTTTTGGCTGCATTTTTTTTTAAAGCTTATCTTTCTTTCTGATTTGGGAGAAGGGAGAAGTGAATTTCATATTTAGTGACAAAGCTGAGACCAAACAGATTCATAATTCATACAATATTGAAAAAATAAGAAGGATTAGATGATCTTGCAGAAATAACAGTATACAGTATTCTGTATGCATCTGAGAAGGAGAGAAATTGTTTTCTAAAAGTGTACCAGGCTCATGCAATATTCATAAAATCCATCAATGACCCACCAAAAGATTAGGTACAGTTTCATGTCAAGGTATGATATTTCTTTTTTTTTTTTTTTTTTTTTTTTTTTGAGATGGAGTTTCGCTCTTGTTACCCAGGCTGGAGTGCAATGGCGCGATCTCTGTTCACTGCAACTTCCAGCTCCTGGGTTCAAGCAATTCTCCTGCCTCAGCCTCTTGAGTAGCTGGGACTACAGCCGTGCGCCACCATGCCCAGCTAATTTTTGTACTTTAGTAGAGACAGGGTTTTACCATGTTGACCAGGATGGTCTCGATCTCTTGACCTCGTGATCCACCCGCCTCGGCCTCCCAAAGGGCTGGGATTACAGGCTTGAGCCACCGCGCCCGGCCAAGGTATGATATTTCTTTTCCTTTCCTTTTACTTTTTACTCTAGTGTGTTTCTGTTGCAATATTCCTGATGTGTTTTGTGCTTTTCTTAGATATTTTCCTGAAATGAAGACTGTGTTACCAACAGGTGATGGTATAGCCACAGTTAGATTCCTCTGAAGAGCACACAGTATCTCTTGACATAGGTGACTTTTGACAAAAATTGAAATAAGGATGACTCCACCCCTTTGAAAAACACAAAACCATATTTAAATAGAATGTTATTAATACAACTACATGTACCAAACCACATTAACAGTATTTATAGATGAAATTTCTAGAGCAAACTGAAGAAATGGCTATCTCAGAAGAAATTGGTACCTCAGAAGAAATTGGTATTCGTTTTCTATTGCTGCTGTAACAAGTAATCACAAATTTAGTGGTTTCCAACACAAATTTATTACCTCACAGTTCTGTAGGTCAGATGTCCAAAATGGTTTTCACTGGGCTGAAAGCCAGGTGTCAGCTGGGCTGTGCTTTCTCGGGAAGCTCTAGGGACAAATCTGATACCTTGCCTTTTCCAGTTTCTAGAAACTGCCTGCATTTCTTGGTTCATGGCCCCTTCCACTATATTCAAAGCCAATGGTGTAGCATCTTAAAATATCCTTTAACTTAATTACATCATCAAAGTCCCTTTTCCATGTAAGATAACATGTTCACAGGTTTCAGGGATTAAGATGTGACTATCTTGAGGGGCATTATTCTGTCTACACAGTAATTTTTCATCAAATCATGCCTAACAATCATGTTTCAATTTGATCCTGGTCTTACCCCAAGACTTTGACAAAATAACTGTTCCAGTTTGCCTTAAATCCTACCACACAGACACATGTCCTGCTCTTTGGCTTCAAACCAGATTTGACAGCAAATGTTTTACAGTTTCTGCTAACATGAGCCCATTGCCTCCAAGGCAGTCTTTGCTGTTCCTGGTTCTGCCTACATTTTCCCCAAGCTTAGACAGGTGCTCTCTACCACCTGTCTCCCCACCCCACACTTACAGCATCGAGGATTGGTTTCTGCCACAAAGGCCACATTTCCTTGAAGATAGGGTGAGAATTTGCTTTATTGTTCAGATTTTCTTTCATGAACCACATGAATGCCCTTGTTTTTCTACTCTATTTCATATTTACACCTTCCACTTTACGAATTCTAGTTTTTGTTTGTTTGTTTGTTTTTAGATGGAGTTTCGCTTTTGTTGCCCAGGCTGGAGTGCAATGGCACAATCTCAGTTCACTGCAACCTCTGCCTTCCCGGGTTCAAGCGATTCTCCTGCCTCAGCCTCCCAAGTAGCTGGGATTACAGGTGCCCACCACCATGCCTGGCTAATTTTTTGTATTTTTAGTAGAGATGGGCTTTCACCATATTGGCCAGGCTGGTCTCGAACTCCTGACCTCGTGGTCCATCCGCCTCAGCCTCTCAAAGTGCTGGGATTACAGGCATGCGCCTCTCGGCCCAGCTGAACTCTCTAGTTTTAAAAAAATCTCCTTTGCTAATTTTCATCCTAATTAGCAGATCTTTTGCTGAAGTGTAGTCTTGGTTTTCTGGCCCCCTGCTTGGCCTGACTTCTGAAATCTGTACTTACTCCCGTAGCTGGGACAATTGGTTTCCTGAGCCATTGCTGACTTGCTCCACCTCCTGATTGCTCAGCTCCACATGTCCATTCTACAGACCCTGCTGCAGCACACTGCCCATTCTACGGACCCTGTCCACTGAGGTCAACCAGAGATGGCTGCCCTACCCCTCCTGGCTGCTGGCTGTGTGAGCTATTCACTATGGAAACTATCCCTCCCCACCTGCAGACACCATCTCTTGGAAGGGTCATCTTTCCACTCCTCAGGGATGAGAAAGCCAAAGAGATGGAAAGCAGCTCCCAGGGAACATCACTGTAGCCATCCGCAACCTGGTATGAAGAAATTGCCCCACTCGAGGGCTTATAATTTACAATACACGTGAACTACGATGTGAAGTCCCCAAAATCTGTCTCGCTCTCTCTCACACACACATGCATGCACATGCACACCTTCTCTTCTCCATACCCACCACGGAAATCCCCACGTGTTTCTGAAATAACGATTTACATTTTAATAACCCCCACCTCCAGCTTCTAGATCAGAGTAGCTCCCCATTGCACAATTATTTGTGATGGACAAGAAATATATCTAGAGCAAGCTTTTAAGACCCTATTTTCTAAAATATAAGGTGACTTTTTAATGCAGAGATGTCCTCACTGGCCAGCTTGAAGTGGTTTTGACAGCTGTGAGGGGTGGAATTATCAAGTCAGCCCCCATATCCTCTGCAAACCCCATCCACCACAGCACTGCATGGCCCAGTGGCTGGCCAGGGGGACAGTTTGGTCACTGCCCTCCCTGCAAATTCATACTACATCCAATGTCCCAAACTCACTCCCAGTTAAGCAGTCCATTGTGGTACTGATGCCTGAAAAAAGGGCGTTTTCTTTTTCTTTTGCTCTAAACAAGGTAAGAAAACAGACATCACCCCTGCCTTTCTCCCATCCCTATCCAATGTCAAATAGAGAGCAGACACTCTAGGATTCCAGGTGTTTTCATTCATAACTATTTTAATGAGATGTTTCTTGCCAGAATAATAGTGCCCTCCAGTTTGAACCCCAAAGATTGCTTTTATATGCTTCTTTGATTCTGATGCTAGAAATGATAGGGAAGAAAACAAAGTTGGGAATAAATAAAAGAAAAGTTGAGAGAAAGCTCAATTACATAATTGACTTATCTACGGCATTTCTCCACTGATAATAATCACTTTTAAACAAAATAGATTTATTAATAAAGGCTTTAACTGCATCATGGCCAAAATTCTACTGTCCTTCCCTTTCTTATACCTCTACTGCTCTAATTAATTTCCATCACAGAATTTCAAAAATAACTGTGCTTTAAAAAATACCAAACCATTCTATGCTATCTGCCAGATTTCTCTTGAATATTTTCCCTCTTTGTTTGCAATGCACTAAAAGGCTTTATAAGGCCCCCATGGGCCTCATTGTCAAAATGACAAAGTATACACTGACCTATATAGAAAAACATACACAGACACACAGACAGATACAAAAGCACACACATAAATATCCTGAAAGATGTACCCAAAAGTGTTGCCAGAACAGAGGCTCCATCACCATTTGTTAACTCTATGACCTTGAGCAAATTACTGAGGATCTCTAGGACTTACACTTATCATCTCTAATATTAAGCTAATAATACTTTAAAAAATGAAACTAGTGATATTTGAATATATCATAGAGTTTCTTTGAGAATTACATGAGTAAATTACACATAAAGTATATACAATAGCTCTTGGCAAGTAAGCCCAGTAAGAGTTTCTTGTTGCTGTTTTTAATGGTGATGGTGGTAGTGGCAGTGGTAGTGGGGTGGTGATGGTAGTACTGGTGATAGTGATGGTGGTGTTGGTGGTGATGGTGGTGGTGATCGTGGTGGTATAGTGGTGATGGTGGTGGTGTAAGTGGTGGTGATGATGCTGGTGATGGTGGTGGTGGTGATGATGGTGATGGTTGTGGTGATGATAGTGGTGGTGATGGGGTGATGATGCTGGTGATGGTGGTGATGATGACGGTAGTAGTGGTGATGATGAGGTGGTATTCGTGGTAGTGGTTGTGGTGATGATGGTGGTGGTGATCATGGTGGTAGTGGTGATGCTGGTGGTAGTGGTGGTGATGATGATGATGGTTGTAGTGATGGGGGTGGTAGTGGTGGTGACAGTGGTAGTAGTGATGATGATGGGGGTGATGGTGGTGGTGGTGATGAAGGTGGTGATGAGGGTGGTGATGGGGGTGGTGATGGTGATGGTGGTGGTGATGGTGGTGGTGGTGGTGGTGGTAGTGGTAATGGTGATGGTGATGAGGTGGTGGTGGTGGTGGTGTTGGTGGTGATAGTGGTGATGGTGGAGTGTTGGTGCTGCTGATGCTAGAAATGATGGTAATGATGATGGATGTGATGCTGATGATGGTGGTGGTGATGGTGGTGGTGGTAGTGGTAATGATGGTGGCATGGGGTGATGGTGGTAGCAGCGGTGGTGATAGGGGTGGTGGTGGTGATGGTGTTGATGGTGTGGGTGATGATGTTGCTGGTGCTAGAAATGATGGTAATGATGATGGTGGTGATACTGGTGATGGTGGTGATGAAGATGATGGTGGTAGTAGTGATAGTAATAATGATGGTGATGTAGTAGTGATAGTAATAATGATGGTGATGTAGTGGTGATGGTGGTGGTGGTAGTGGTGATAGGAGTGGTGGTGTTGGTGAGGGTGTTGTTGCTGATGCTAGAAATGATGGTAATGATGATGGATGTGCTGCTGGTGATGGTGGTGGTGATGGTGGTGATGGTAGTGGTAATGATGGTGGTATGGGGTGATGGTGGTAGCAGCGGTGGTGGTACGGGTGGTGATGGTGTTGATGGTGTGGGTGACGGTGTTGCTGGTGCTAGAAATGATGGTAATGATGATGGTGGTGATACTGGTGATGGTGGTGATGAAGATGATGGTGGTAGTAGTGATAGTAATAATGATGGTGATGTAGTGGTGATGGTGATGGTGGTAGTGGTGATAGGAGTGGTGGTGTTGGTGGAGGTGTTGTTGCTGATGCTAGAAATGATGGTGATGATGATGGTGGTGGTGGTGATGGTGGTGGTAGAAGTGGTTGTGGTGGCGCTGATCCTAGAAATGGTTATGGGTGATGATGGTGATGTTGATGATTGTAATGGTGGTGGTGGTGATGGTGGGATGCTAGAAGAGATAGTAGTAAGAGTTACATAATGTGTAGTTCATTGGGCAATAGAATATGAGTAGTATAACTTATATATTATGTTATCTGTGAAATATATATTCCTATGGATATTATCCTTATGATAAAACTAAAATTAACTGAGCTGATCCTTGTGTTAGAAACTTTACAGCATTGGTTCTACAAATTGCTACAGCCCAAACAGGCAGGTGTTAGTAGACGTATTTTACAGATGAGAAATTAGAAACTTACAGCAGTGAACTGAATGACCAAGGCCATACAGTGGACAGTGGAGCAACCAGGATTCTGTTGTTTAACGAACATTCTCCTCCTGACTGATCTCTGCAAAACTCAGCACTTCCCACTGCCTGGTCCTATGGCGAAAAAGGCAGGCAGGGATGTAGACCCCTAGCGTTTAACAGATGAGGAAACGGAGGCAGACAGGCAGGAAGCCAGGGAGCTAGGACCAGAATGAGTTTACGTGTGGGTAGGAGCAAGGGGCCTCGAGGTAGAGAGTGGCCACGGTGGGTGAAAAGAGTGAGGATGAGGAAGAGCAGCAAATAAAGTTGTGTAGCCCAGGATGACCAGGGCGGGGCAAGTGAGATTCTTCCAGCTGGCTCGTAACAGCAACTCTCCAAGTCTGCCTGTGGCAAGTGACTATTACTCTTTCTCAGCTGAAAACACCGTCAAACGTTTTAAATTACAATTGTCAGTAGTGAGACAGTGTTTCATCATGTGAAATGATCTAAAACTGCGAAGCATAAAGCCTTCTTTAAACAGCAAAGTAATGGCTCCCCGCAGAGAACTCAACTTCACGCACAGAGCATGGCTTCCTTTTCCCAGAGATACTGGGAGGAAAATTAGCAAGTTCCTCCAGATTTGGGAAAAAAGAAAATGGCCACAGAACTACCTAGGACACACACGCACCATCTTCCCAGCCTTCCTTCTAACATTACCCAAACTTCTCACCTGGAATGCCAACCCAACCCAACAGAAGCAGCCACAAATCTCTGCTATAAACACATCTGTGATGCCGACAGGATCCCACTGAATTGTGCTAATCAGGGAGAGGTGAGGCAATGAGAAGTTTAAAGGGGAAAAATGGTAATCCCAAACTGCACACTCTGTTGTGACTGTATTCATGAGGTTCTCTCACCCGACAGCAGTTACTAATGAGCAGCAAAATTGTCTGTTTGTGGGTTCCTTTCTTCTATTCTTCCGTAACCACTGAAATCCAAATAAGCCACAAATCTTCAAAGTGCCAGGCAGCAGAAGGAGACTTCGGGGGGCTCAGGGACCTGCCTCAAACTGTGTCAGGTCTGCACAATCAAAGCTAAGACCGACGGTAACAAAAATGAAGAGGAGAAGGGAAGGGCAGCCAGGAGCTGCCAGGTATGGAGGCAGAGGCTGAGATGGGGAGAGAGGAGGGTCAGCTGGAGGCATCACATGGGTTACCCCAGGGCCTGCTTCTGAATCTACATCAGTCCTGGAACAGCTGTCCCTTTGTTTCTGATTGCTTCTTCTGTCCTATGGCCCAGCTGCTAGGAGTTTCTGACAGGAGGTGCCTGGACTCCAGGTCCTGGAGCAGTCCCTGCTGCATTCCTCAGCATATGGGCACAATAGGATTTTCTGAAAGTTCCAAGCACTATGAAAGCCCTTTCTCCACCCCCACCCTCTGCTCCAGCCCTGGGAACCCTCTTAGGACAACTAAATCAAGACAAGGAAGGAAAGAGTGATTCATTCTTTCAACAAATATTTATTGAGCAGCTACTCTGTGCCAAGAAGTGTTCTAATAACTGAGGCTACTGCCATGAGTATCCTCAAGACAGAGAGGAAGAGAGACCAGAAACAGGAACCCCCTACAGGAAGCTGGTAGGTGACCCAGGAGTTGGGGACATCTGGGTGGCCCTCTCAGCTGTTGCCTTGGGCTCCTCCACAGGGTGCCCATCCAATTGTCCAGAACCAAGACTACAAGGAGAAATCTGGTCAAACCTGGCTTCACCTCCCATCTGTTCTCAAGACACAACTGCTAAAGCAGTGCCACTTCCAGAACGCTCTCTGGGGACAGAGCTCCAGCACCAAGTGCTGAGGCAGAAGAGAGGAAGAGAGGTGGATAGGAAACCTGGTGGCAGGAGACGAGGGTAGACCTCAGTGCATGGGTCAGGAACTCTTGGAGGAGGAAGCTGAGCTGAGGGTCCAGGTCACTTCATCCCCTCTGCCCATCTCCTCACAGTGCTGCTTCTTCCCTCCACTGAGCCAGACTCCCCTGTTCTCCTGACATCAATTTCCCTCCTTACCCAGGACTCCATCCAGGCTGCCCCACCTGACAACTGTGCTGTGGCTTGTATCAGAACCATGGAGGCTGCACTAACCAAGCTGTTTACATCATTGTCTGCTGTTGATTCGGCAGCCCTGGGAGAAATTGCAGGCACCCTGAGGGAGGCAAAGATAAAGGTGAAACAAAAGATCCTCCAGACTGGTTTTTTCCCCCCGACTTCTCCTAGGACCTGCCCTGGATTGAGAACCATTTTCCAAATCTTTACCAGCTGTCTGGCAGCTTGCCACAGATCAATAAGTCTTCTTCAGAGTTCCAACTTGCAAAAATATTTACTGTACATAATTTAATAGAACCCTCTCCTGGATAAGGAGCTGACACTTTTAATTACCTGGATCAAGTGCTCTCCTTCTACAGGACAAGGCATACACGTGGCTCAGAATGCCAGCTACATGCATTTCCCAGGGCTTTTCGCTCTTAATTTGCAAAGAGGAGGAGGACGAGGGTCTATGGGATGGTGACCTCTATGTGGGGCTTTCTTCTCCTACCTCCTTCAATAGATCTTTGCATGCTCAAATACAGACAGCTTTTCCCCTCTATTACCAAGGAACTTGGTTGTGTATCTTCTTCGGGGCTCTGCTTAGGGTAGCTGGCCCAGGATTCATCTTCTTCAGGTCCCTGAAGATAGATGACTGCAGGTGTGCAATCGGAACTGACCATGACAGCCATTAATATTAGCTAGCATGTGCTGACTACCTTCTGCAGGACAAACATAGTACCAGGCTCACAATATACTTCATTTCTAAGCTGCAAAATATACCTGCTTAGAGGTATTATTATGCCCATTTTTCAGATAAGAAAACAGAGGCCCACCTATGTGGGATCCCTTAGCCAGATCCCTCTGGAAGTTCCCAATGAAGAGGATACTGAGATACCCCCAGGGGCTGTTATAACCCGTGCTCCAGTGTTATTCCAGAGCCCCCGTGGTTTTGAAGCTGGATTTGAGAATGAAGAGAATTCAAAACGGGATATTTCTGAGGAAATACAACTGCATAGGACATTACTTGCAAGGTCTGAAAGGAAAATTTTCCGGTATCTTAATCAAGGTAAAGGCAATGAAAGTGACTGTAGATCAGGAAGACAGTGGGAAAAGACCCCAGGGGAGAGAAGAAGAAAACTGACACTCCGAGAGAACGGTTTAAGTGAAGTCCTAAGTGAAGAGAAACCTTGCGTGGGAGAGAGACCCTATAAATATCTCAAATACAACAAAAGCTTTGGTCCTAATTCCCTTCTCATGCATCAGGTATCCCACCAGGTAGAAAATCCATATAAATGTGCTGATTGTGGGGAAAGTTTCAGTCGGAGTGCACGACTTATTAGACACCGGAGAATCCACACTGGAGAGAAACCTTATAAATGTCTGGACTGTGGAAAAAGTTTCCGTGACAGTTCAAATTTCATCACCCATAGGAGGATCCACACAGGAGAGAAACCTTATCAATGTGGTGAGTGTGGGAAACGCTTCAACCAGAGCTCAAGCCTTATCATTCACCAGAGAACCCACACAGGAGAAAAGCCCTATCAATGTGAAGAGTGTGGAAAAAGTTTCAATAACAGTTCTCATTTTAGTGCACATCGGAGGAGACCTGAATAAAAGACAAATGGGTTAGAACACTGAAATAGGTGCAGACACAACGAGACCTGGAAGAAAACCCCAAGGTCTTCCCTGGCCCTGGAGCCATGCAATCACCAGCCCAAATGGTCCCGCTCTGCAATGCAGGCATTTCTCTCAAACGCTAATTAACTTTCTCTGGCATCTTAGACAAAAGCAATCCCTGGCAATCATGTTCTGCATGGCACCTAAAAATTTGTGGGTGTACAATAAATATTCAGCGCCTAACAACAATTCCCACGCTTGCTAATGATTGTGTGGGAGCATTTGGTTTCATAGGCAGAAAAGCCAAATAAGAGATTGCTGAAACCAGAAAGGAAATTATTAACTCAGAGCAGCTGTGCTTGGCTGTGACCAAGGCTGATGCTGAGGGAGCAAAGAGGATGGGAAATGGAAACTTCCACACCAACACGAACCATGAGTGGTCCCAGGCTGGCCGAGGCCTGCCAACTAACACGCGATCAAGCCTCATGAATGTTTATGTCTGACGCTGTCTTCAACACCGTAGAATTTTAGAGCTGGCTATTTCACCGAGATGTCATTGAGACCTGGAAGAAGTAGATATTAATTCCGGGCCACCCCCAGGGGCAGCTGACCTCTAGGAACAAGGAAGGGGCAGGGCAGAGGGGATAGAATGATAAAGAAACTTGAAAATTTCCTCAAAATGGTGGATTCAAAATGGATGGTCCAACTCTTCAGCTAAGGGAAGAGTTGGTGTGAGCAAAAGGAAATCCCTGCAACCTACTAAAACGGTACCATCCAGCAAGCAGGAAATGAACAGCAGAGCACCAAAATAAGTCAGTTCTCAAAACAATGAATGAAGCACAGGTTGGTGAGCCTAGAATTGAATTGGGAAAACTCACTACAAGGTAGGGAAACACTAAAGAAAACAGACACAGTTCTCCTATTCCAGGTAAGATGGGCAGTAGATACATTTCTGTGCAGAGACAGAGTTGCAGGCAGGAAACAAACTGATCTACATTTCATGCCTCTATTTTCTGGGCAAACTCAACAACTGTCACTCTCCTCCCATGTACACACACTGTTGTTTTGAATAATATGAAAACAATGTCTGGAAGAGATGAAAACCTTCACAGACATTCACACGACATTCACATGTGTCTCTACATTGATGATGAGGGAGCTAGAGGGATGAACAGTGGAGTTGTGTGCAGAGGAAAAGAAAAATAAAAGCTCATGGAAGGATGGAGTCATGGGTGGCAGAATTCATGCTGCCTACTGATTGGTCTGAATGAACAGAATTCTTCAACAGAACATTTTTTTTCCTTAGGCGTCTATCTATGAACCATATGATGTTAACAACAGACAGATGAGGATGGTGGGCTGACGGAGGGTTATTTTCCTTTTGTTAATAAGTATATTCTAATTTTCTGACAATAAAATGTATGTAATTAAAAGAGTTTAAAATATTTGGAATTTGAATCTGAGTAACTGGCACCTGTGTTATATATTAATGGACAAAACTATGCGTAAAAGTTTAGAAGAGGGTTTTGGATCTTGGGCAGCAACACAATGCAATTTAGAACCATGAGCTGAGTTCGATGTACTTGGAGTGACAGATGTGAAGGTCAGAGCTGTGTAGATGGACAGTCACAGCCAGGAGGTCATCTCCTCACTCACTGGAGGGGTACAGGTAAATGTCCTGAGAGCACAGGGGAAAACCAATCCAGAGGACACAGCCTCATGAGGGAATGTTCCAAAGGGAAGACACAGGAGATCCTGAATAAAAACACAAATGGGTTAGAACACTGAAACACATACAGACACAAAGAGTTACAAAGATACCAGGAAGAAAACTCCAAGGTCTGCCCCTGGCCCTGGAGCCATGCAATCACTGGCACAAAGCACTCACCTTTTCTGAAGGTTCAGCAGATAGGCTCTTGCCCTCCTCTCTCGGGCTCACTGCATCAGCCGCTGAAACTGTCATTAAATATACCAGCGACTTCCTTTACCCACTTCCACTTCCAACTACCCCTCCCCATTTCTTTCCTTTCCTTTAGAGCAAGGCTCCTCACAAGAGTCACCATCTCCAACTTCTTGTCTCCCATTTTTTCCTGAAACCAGCACAATCACATTTTTGCCTCCTCTACTTCCCCTGAACTTTCCTTAACAAGTTCACCATTGTTCTTCACACTGCTGTTTCCAAGGGAAGCTCATCCATCTTCTTTTTTTCTTAACCCATGAACAGCAATTGTCACGGTTCCTCATTTCCTCCCCTCAAAAGGCTTTATCCACACACCTTCCAAGCATCACACTGCCAGGTTTTCCAACAACTCACAGACCACAGATTTCCCATCTACTTTTCTGCTCCTCCCTGACCACCATGGCCTCTTAACTTTCAAGTGCCCAATACTTTTTTCTACTTACATGTACTCCTTTGGTGTTATCATCTATTCTATGGCTTTAGAGACCATCTGCATGCCAAAGACTCCCAAATTTATGTCTCCAGTCCCCACCTACATTGAACTCAAGACTTGTAATCCACTTGTCTACTTAATACTCTGCTAGAATAGCCAATAGGCGTCCCAAAGGTCAACCCCAGCACTTGCCCCATAAATCCACCCCTTTCTCCTTTCCTCTCCATCTCAGTTGATGGCAATTCCAACTTTCAGCTGCTCTGACCAAAAAAGCCTTGGAGTCATCCTTGACTTTTTCCTTCTCTCACACAGCACACCTAGCCTATGAGCATATCCTGTTGGCTCAACCTTCAAATTAAAGGCAGAATTTGGCTACTTCTCATGACCTCCACTGCTACCTTCCAGGTCAAAGCCTGCCATCCCTTGCCTAGATTATTGCAATCACTGGTCTCTCTGTTACTGCCCTCTTCTCACCCCCCAGTGAAATATATCTATTCAACACAGAAGCCAGAGTGGTGCTGTTAAAAATACAAATTGAATCACATCGTTCTTCTCAAAGCCCTCCAATGGCTTCCCATTGAAGAGTTTTCCTCAAATCCATCAGTTTCTACTGATCTACCCTTCACTTCCATCTTCTCCTCCCCAATTCGGTGTCAAGACCACCCACATCCTCCCGTATTATTCTCCACCCAGCAGGCAGTGTTTTCTCTCTAAATGAGAAATCTAATCATGTTACTCTCCAATTAAAAGTCCTTCAATATAGACTGAATAAAGAAAATGCAGTACATGTACGCCATGGAAATACTATGCAGCTGTAGAAAGGAATGAGATCATGTCCTTTGCAGGGACACAGGTGGAGGTGGAAGTCATTATCCTCAGCAAATTAACACGGGAACAGAAAACCAAACACCGCTTGTTCCCATTTATCAGTGGAAGCTGAACAATGAGAACACATGGACACAGGGAGGAGAACAACCTAAGCTGGGGCCTGTTGGGAGTACGGGGGTCGGGGAGGGAGAGCATTAGGACAAATGTTAATAGCTAATGCATGTGGAGGTTAATACCTAGGTCATGAGTTGACAGGTGCAGCAAACCGCCATGGCACACGTTTACCTATGTAACAAATCTGCACATCTTGCTTATATATCCCAGAACTTTATACTAAATTTAAAAATTAAAGAAAATTTCAACAACAACAACAACAACAAAAAGCCCTTCAATAGGATCCTACTGCCCTCAGGGTGAAGACTAAATTTCTCAGAGTTACTATGGCCGTCTTCACTATGCAGTGACAGTCCTAGTGTATCTCCCGGCCACAGGCCTTGGTGAGTACATTCAGCTACCATTGATTCTGTGTCTACCATGTTAGTTAACCTGTCATTAGAATACTTCCTGATGAGTTCCCCTCTTTGTATGAGTTTCATGTCCCCAGCCAGATTGTTTTTAGCTCTTTATGAGCTGGGATCGCATCTCCTATTTTATTTTCTGTCCCTTTATCAGCTCCCTGATAATAGCAAGTCACTTGATATTTGTTTAATTAATGGGGCAGAACAGACTGTGTAACTTGCATAAAGGAATGCTGGGTAAGTGTTTCTGGGACACAGGTTGATTTTCTTCCCCCAGCACATCTGCAGTGGCTATTGTAAAATGTTCTGTAGGATGGTCGATGTGCTAGCCATTCAGTACAACTAGTTTTTCAATTCTCTTGAACAAAAACACCAAGAACAAATGACTGTACCTGAATATGCTGCAATGACAGAAAGCTTTATCCTGTGGAACAGGAATAAAAGGCAACTCTGCTGACCTGATAAGTCTCAGGACAAAAGGATGATGGTTTGATACAGTGGTTCAGCAGGTTGCACGCTGCCTTGCAGGATCTGTTACCCAGTCACGGGAGGGAATAATGAAGATGGCAACCACGATGGCCAGATAGCCAGAGCCCCAGCTTGCTTCCTCTTGTCTTATAGGGGGAGGGTGCCCAGGACTCTGCCCAGACAGACACTTATAAAGCCACACCCCAGGTAGGGGGTAGGAATAGAGTTTCAGGGGAGGCATTACTCCACTCATTTTATCACGTAATGTTTTAACAAAACTCCATGGCCTCTCTTGCCAAATATCTGAGGTTGGACTGGTTGGAGGGGAGTAACAGACATTGTACCCTTCAGGGAATTTTAGGGTATCCAGAAACAATGCCTCAAGTACCCTGCCTCCCATTCCAAGGCTTCAGGGTTGATTCTAAGAACACCTAAGGGCAATTGATCTAAAGACATTATAGACTTTGGGGAGATAATTTATAAAGAAGGCCAATCAGGAAGGAAGCACAGCATATCAAAATGATCTGAAAGTCTTGAGACCTGATTCTCACCATTAATTTCCTAAGTCACCTTGAGCTAGTCACAGAAACGCTAAGAGCCTCATCTGCAGAAAAAGGAGTTGGAAGTATAGTTGATCTTATACTAGCTGTTTTCAAACCCCTTTCCAAGTCAACGAGCCTAAGGTTCATTACAGGAAAAGAAAATGAAAGGTACTTTGGGCCTCGGTCATTGAACCTGGGAATGGTAGATGACACCGGCCAGGCTCCTTGGCCTATGTCAGAGAAGGTTTGTGGCAATAGCTTCAACCTCTTCTGAGCAGAGGAAAAGCTTTAAGCCAGGTGTTGCAGAAGGATATAACACAGGGTGAAGAGAGAGAAGGTTACAAACCAGTGTGAGGACTCACAGGGACTCAGATACTCCTCCCCTTCTGTTCCTGGGTTAGACCCAGAGACCCTAAGTGACCTAGTTATACTCTCAGTGGCCCAGCTATCTGTCTCCTAGGCTAGAGCTCTTCCAACCACATCAAAGTGACTTTTTTAGGCTTGGAACTCCATCCCTGAGTCTCCAGCCCCCACCAGGGGAAAAAGAAAGGATTGGGGGTGGGGAGAAGAAGCCTATTTATCTTCCTATCAGCAGACATTGTGTCTCGAAGTTCCTTCCCCTATTCCCCCATTTAAAAAGGTATTGGATAGAACATACCACTTGTGTCAAATTTGGGCAGAAACTCCAGCTGGCATTCCTCTTCACCACTCTAGTCATAATAACAATGCCTGTGCCTCCAGAAGAAATGTGATGACCAGAAATGAAAATAGAGACAATCTCCCTTAGGAGCCACCCTTACCCCTTCCTTCTCCACTTGGGAAACAGAAATGAGCATGCAAGTGAAGGTCTTGTGACGCATTTATGAATGATACCAGGTCCAGCTAAGATCCTTGAAAGATTCACTCCTCTACTTCCCAAGCTGGCTAAATACTCCTGGTGCTAGCCAGCACTCAGGGTCTGTGCCCGGAATGCATGAGGAAACCAGGCAGAGAGAGCTTAGCTTGGTGCCTCTCCAACGTGTTACTGATTTTCACTTAGCGTTCATGCTGAATTACATACACTCTACTTTATGGGTGTGGTGCTGGTTTAGAAGTTGTTTCAACTATAACTACAACTTTAATAGAATACCGTCTATTAAAAACACAACTGTGGCAGGGCGCAGTGGCTCACACCAGTAATCTCAGCACTTTGGGAGACTGAGGCAGGCAGATCACAAGGTCAGGAGTTTGAGACCAGCCTGGACAACATAGTGAAACTCTGTCTCTACTAAAAATATAAAAATTAGCCAGGTGTGGTGGTGGGCACCTAGAGTCCCAGCTACTTGGGAGGCTAAGGCAGGAGAATCACTTGAACCCAGCTGCAGTGAGCTGGGATTGTACCACTGCATTCGAGCTTGGGCAACAGAGTAAGACTCTGTCTCAAACAAAACAAAACATGACAAAAAACAAACAAACAAACAAAACTGTGCACTTTAATCAGCTATCAACATTTTGGCCCAATTATGTCCACAATTGTAGGATGTATAAGCTTCATGAAAACTCTATGTTATAAATAGTGTTAAATTATCAAAATTTGACAGAATACATCTGATATCTCTTATGCCAGTCTCATTTTTATATACCACATTTTGGCTGCAAATGCATTAAAAACATTGACTAATAAACCACCAAGATCTTCAGTGGTGATACAATATAATTTAATATCATTCCCTGAAAGACACTGGGATTCTTATAATGCCCTTCGAGCATGCTGCATTAATAATTAGACATCAGAAAGGAAGGAGTAGTTGGAGGTACGGGATATTAGATTATTACCAAAATCTAAGACTTTGAATAAAATACATATGGCTTTCTTTAAAAGACCAAAATATTAAAGCATGTTGCCTAAAATCTTGATCTCATTGTGAAGCCATATTACATGTGTCATGGAAAACAGCAAATCTTAAGTCATTCTTGGACTTCACACAGACTAACTGAAAGAGGCCACATTCAAAGGACAAAGTTCAGAGACCTCAAAGAGTTTTGTTTAGGATTCATTGTACTGAACATGCAATTGGTTTGGAAATGAGAGGTATGCAAGCTGTAACAAGAACAGTAAGAATCCCTGGGAACATCTGTCTTCTGAGGAAAATCAGACTGGCTGTTTGTGTTGCCAACATTGTTCTCTGTCAGGTCTTTTGGATGTCTCTAAAAAGCACCTGAAATAAGTAGGGGAAATACAGAATGCACCCTTTAAAATCATGGGTGCACATGGTGAGGACAGGATGCCTGAACTGTATGAAGCTCATATCCCCGTATGTTTACCTGCCCACCTCCAGCTTTCAGCAGGGAAAGACTATCAAAATTGTAAAGCAGATAAGTGTTTTCCTTCATTCTCGTTTCTCTTTTCAGCACCCCCTCCATCCTCCTCAGCCTGCCTTGCCTACTATATCTCCAAAGCTGTGCATTCATTTACGATCTTACAGGTCATTGTGAGCTTTATCTAGAAATCAAAGGTTAATGATTGGGTTACACAATGTCTTAGCCCATTTTGTGTTGCTATAAGAAAATACCACAGACTGAGTCACTTACAATGAACAGAAATTTATTGGCTCATGATTCTGGAGGCTGAGAAGTCCAAGATCAAGGGGCCAGCATCTGGACAGGGCTTTCTTGCTACATTTCTCATAGCAGAAGGGGAAAGTGATGGTAAGAAAGATAGAAAGGAGACTAAACTCGTCCTTTTATAGAGAACCCACAATAATGACATTAGTTAAACAGCTCTTAAAAATTCTACCTCCCAACACTTCCTCATTGGAGATCAAGTTTCCAACACATAAACTTTCTGGGACACAAAGAAATGAAGCATACATCTTGTCCTTCTTACGCCTCAAAAAGGGATTTGAACATGTCTTTATATAGTTGTCAAAATCCGTGGAATCTGTAACACCAAAAATAAACCCAAATATAAACTACAGACTTTGAACTTTGAGTGATAATAGTGTTCCAATGTAGGCTCATCTATGATAACAAATGTACCACTCTAATGGGGAATGTTGATAGTTGGGGAGGTTATGCCTGTGTAAGAACAAAGAATACATGGGAACCCTCTGTTACTTCTGCTCAGTTCTGCTGTGAAACTAAAACTGCTCCAGAAAAATAAGTTTATTAATTTTTTTAAAAACACATTTAAGCTCCTTCCACACACTCTGCCCAATATTTAACATTTTTCTCTGGCAAGTCTGTCTTTCCCATAACGGGATTTTTCTGGGCAGAAAACTTCAGAAACTCTATACCTCATGCAAAAAGGCCACCATCCACCCAACTTAGAAATAGAAAAAGACATTTTTTAAAAAAAGAAAAACGTTTTGGTCCAGAGAGCCTGCGGAGGACCAAGAGACAATCACTCAGGTTGAACAATGGCACAAAAAATAGGGCTCGGGGAGACAAACTGAAATAACTTCATGGTTTGGTCTAGAGTTGCCTTGCCCAATACAGTCGTCACCAGCAACGCATGGATATTTATATATTTAAATGTGAGTTAAATTAAATTCAAATGTCAGTTCCTCATCCCACTAACCAAATATCAAGGGCTCGGAAGATACATGTAGCTAGTGGCTGCCATATTGGACAACACATAGAAGACTTCCATTGATGCAGAAGGTGCTACTGGACAGCACAAGTCTAGAACAGAGGTCAGCAAACTTTTCCGTAAAAGGTTAGAGAGTAAGCATTTCAGGCTTTGTGAGCCAAACCATCTGTCATAACTACTCAACACTGCTTTTGTAGTACAAAAACAGCCATAGACAACATGTAAATGAAGGAGCATTATTATGTTCCAATAAAATTATTTATAAAAACAGGATTTGGTCTGTAGGCCAAGTTTGCAAAGCCCCAGTTTAGAGAAACCACTCTTAATCTATAATAGGAAAATTCAGCTCCCAAGAGGCCTTAATTACTGTGAGGCATCTACCCATAGGCACTATAAGCAATCAATAACTTTAGACCAAATAATATGTCCATCACATACCCGTATCTTTATTTATCCAAATACCTCTATATTATCGTGGCTGATAAGATACAAATTCATTTCAAATCACTACTGTTTTCAAAGGAGAATTTGTCATTGTGCATTATTTTCAGTAAATGAACCATGAATTTTGTCTCTTTTATTATGTTTCTCTAATATAAGAAATGCATGTTTGGTTTAGAAAAATGAAAAGGACAAAAAAGAAAGAAGAGAATTACCTGAGGAGGAGAGAGTAAAAATCTCTACTCAGGAGATTTTTAACCATTGTTAATATGTAAATAAAAATACATGGTTCCTCTGTTCACTGCTATATCCTGGTACCTAGAACAGTGCTGAATGCATGGTAGACAATAAATATTCATTGAATTTCAAAATGTCTGAATATTACAAAATACATATTCACAACTGTACTGCAGGAGTTCTAGAAACTTTCTGACTGCATTAGCAATGCTGGCTCTATCTGAGAGTTTCTGCAGTGACTTGCAGTTTTCACCGGATTATCAAAGACATCTGTGATCTAAAAAGGTGAAAAAATCCTCAGTCATCCCCAGGACTAAACCCACAAGGACTTGACTTTCCTGTCCATCTATGACTGAGCTCCATAGAGAAGCAGACTTTTTTTCCCCATGGTCGTCTTCCATGATTAACCAGTCATCTATCTGGATTCAAACCATCAGGTGGAAAAGCTGCTTGCCTTGAACATAATTCACTCAGGAGAAACGGAGGAGGGGGCTTCTGATGTCACTTTTCCAAGTCTGAGAACATGGACCAGTGTAAAGAAAAAGATCCCCTGTGACCTTCCTAAGAAGTTCAGACTTGTGACACCTTCTCTGGGCCCTGTGAAAGCAGCAGGCCTGAGCATGATGCTGATGGGGAAGGACCATAAGCCCAATCCCTATGGGGACCAGGTAAAACAGGTGCCACAGTTGGTGCACCGAAGGTCAAGCATCAAGTGCTGGTTTTCGGTACCTGGGGGACAATGGGAGAATGAGTGTCTTGGGAAAACCTTGCTGTGGGTCGGCAGCACTGGGGTGACAGACAAAAGCACAGCATCCTGTTTGCCATCAACAATAAAGAGTTAACACAGAAATGCAGAAGTTTTCTTCCTCAAGATGCTTTTATAATCTGGGGCTTTGGTCGGGGTGGGGGATGACTTGAGATTTATCGCCCCCATTTAGAGTTCTCTCAGGCATTTTGCCTGCATCTGCTCCACAAAGATACACGTCTAGGTTGTTTTCTCCATCTTTATATTATAGCACAGTCAAATCAATGCCATTAATTGCTAAGTGTAAAGGACTTTCTGATGCCTAATGAAACCTTCAGCAGGCTCCTTAGAAGCAGTTCTATTTATAGATCATACATTTTCCTGGCCTCCTTCCCTTATCACTAAGAGCATGGGGAGAGCAGGCAGGAATTTTTTGCTTCTGAGAAAATTATCATTAGCCTCTCACACTTACTCTCCACCTGGAGTCCTAATCCCAATTGTGACGTCCTAATCATTTCCAAGAGCAACCAGGATGCTGTCACAAAGAGCAGATTATGATTTCAATTGGAGAGTATGGCTAGGAGCTAATCATGGTCTCAGAAACAAAAGGCCCTGTTTTTATGCAAATGGACACAGTTACAAAGAATCCTCAAAGATGGCCAACCAAAAATGTAATTGATGATGAACAGATTTACGGCTAAAACAAAATGTGTGTGCGCGCACACACACACACACACACAAAAGTAGCAACTGATTCTTAAAAGGGATGATATGCTCTGATTCCAAATATGATGAGGAAATCCCCTAAAATCTAACAGTTACATTTCTCAAAATTGGGAGCCAACCTGAACTTTAAATGAGAACAGCTGTAAAGAGAAATTGTTCAAAGGCATGGAATGCTGCATCCCAAAGGTCTTTTGAGCCTGAAACTCAGCTCCTGAATCCCCTCCCAACCCACTGCCCTCACAGTGGGAGCACTTATCTCCATCTCGATTAAAGGCAGGTGCATTCTTCAATTGCTCAGGCCAAAAAAAAAAAAAAAAAAACCAGATCATCTCCTGGTCTCCTCGCTTACTCTCACACTCCACATCCAATCTGTCAGCAAATCTTGTTGGGTCAAAGTACATCCAAAGTCCTATCACTTCTCATCATTCTCCCTGCTGCCATTCTCCCCAAGCCACTACATTCTGCTACCTGGAATATTCCAATAGCCTCCTGTGTCTCTGTGTCTTGAGTTTGCCCTGTCTTCAGGCTATGATCCTATGAAAATACAACTCATATCGTATCAGTCCTGTGATCAAAGCTTCTCAATGGCTTTTTTTTCCAAAAACCAAGGGCCCAAATGATCTGCTTCCTCCCTACCTTTCTTACATCATCTTCCACTAAGCCCTCTCTCTCACTCACTCTATTCCACGTTCGCTGACCTCCAGGCAGTTTCTTGAATGTACCATGATCTCGATGCCCCAGGGCCTTTGCACTTGCTGGTTCTGTGCCTGCAATGCTTTGCTTGCCTCCTTGTAATCCCATACCTAGCTTCCTTCTCTCTGTATCCAAAAGTCCCCCTCTCTCTGAAGCCTTCCTGACAACCCTTCTCAAAGTCTGTTCCCATCCCCTCTTCAATACTTCATATCCCTTTCCATGCTCTTTTTTCTTCTTTGCACTTATCACTACCTAGCATACTTTATCTTTTATTTATTTATCTTGTTCATTGTCTGTGTCTCATAATAGAATATAAAGTCTACAGGGGCAGGGATTTTTGTCTCTTGTTCATGAAGAATCACTGCTATAATGCCTAGCCTAGTGTATAACAATAAATACTTATTGAATATATGAATGCTAAAATACAGCACTCCAACTGTTAATGACAAGTTAATAACAAAATGTAATTGGAAAAAGATTAGAAACCACCTAATGCCTATACACAAGAAAATCGTTAGATAATAATACAGCCATAAAGTGATATGCTATGCAGCCTTTAAAATCATGATGTAGAATTTACTCACTAATGTGGAAAGAACACCACACATATTAAATCAAATAAGAAGGCTGAAAAACAGCAGGTCTATTACCCCAGTGTAGAATATATTATGAGCGTGATACATGTATGTATCTCATATGTTTATTATAAAACTCCACTTGTTTGTGTATGTATTTGTGTAGCTAGATGACAGAAAAGAGGAAAAGAGAGAGGCAAATTGGTCGATCTTGGTAGAAGAATTTAAGGAGATTTTTGCTTTCTTTATTCCTTCTGCATTGGATTTTCTACAACAAGCAGCTTTTAAATGGAGTTTTGTTTTGTTTTTTTTTAAAAAAGAGAGTTTTCTCTTTAACATTTACTGAGGTTTACCTACCTGCAGGGAGCCTGACTAAACTTAACATTCTGTAAAAAGCAGCATTCAAACCATTTCAGTTCTACCTTCCAGAAGCTATTTGGCAGCTGGCACTTCAGAATTCCAAAGGAAGATATAGCTCCTTCCCTTACAACAAAAGGGCACATAAGGAAATGGTAAAATGTAAATAAAAATTTTAAAAATCAAGACTGGAAAAAGCACATAATAGTCAGAAGCCTAGCTCACTGACATTTTGTGAACCCCAACCGCAAAATGCAATGGGGCAGGGGAAGTTAGGGGAGGAGAGGAGTCCTCACAAGAAAGCCTGTGCTTTCCTAGCCACCTGCTCTCACTCCACCCTCAATCTCTCCTTTCCTGGACACTCAATCTCAGTCAAAGGCTGTCTTCCAGGCAGTCTGGGGGAACTAGCTTTGTTAAATACCCCATGCACCTCCGAGCCTTTGCTCTCAGCGTTTCCCTGCCTTGAACACCCCCTATCCATCTGAACTTGCTAGAGTCTTTTGCTGAGAAGCTTTTTGACCCCAGACTCCTATGACTCCATATTCTTTGTGTTTTCTGTTTGTTTGATTAATTGACTGATTGATTTTTAAGTGGAATCTTGTTCTGTTGCCCAAGCTGGAGTGCAGTGGCACAATCTTGGGTCAATTCAAGCTCCACTTCCCGAGTTCAAGGGATTCCTCTGCTTCAGCCTCCCAAGTAACTGGGACTACAGCCATATGCCACCATTATGGCTAATTTTTGTTTTTTTGGTATTTTCAGTAGAGATAGGGTTTCACCATTTTGCCCAGGCTGGTCTCGAACTCCTGACCTCAAGTGATCCACTAGCCTCAGCCTCCCAAAGTGCTGGGATTATAGGCATGAGACACCAGGCCCTGCTTACTCTGTATTCTTATAATGTCTCTAATGGACACTGAAGTTATACTCCACGGCACTGTGATTTGCCATCATAATTGAAACTGATAACAACAAAAGTAACAGGCTACATTTACGGAGTTTCTACAACAGAGCAGGTAGTAAGGATGCATGACAAATGAGACCGGCTGGCCCTGGACCTCAGACTATCTCAGATCCCCAGTCAATCTGTAAGCTAACTTGGTTTTCACCTTCTCATTTCCCAAAACAAAACAGAGAATGAGGAGCTCCACGAAATGTATGCTGGCAATAGTGATGATGAGTACAGGCTGCCTTTGGTCAGTGGGAAATGACTTCTGTATCCGTTTGAATACAAGCCTCCTGGGTCCTGGAGCATCTTCCTCCATGGCTGCACGTGAAACTCACCTAGGAAGCTTTTTTTTTTTTTTTAATTGTCGGACAAGTAGATCAGAAACTCCAGGGCAGGGCCTGGGCATCCATGATTCTTTAAAAGCTGATTTTAAAAGATGGTTCCAATGGGCTGCCAAGATTAAGAACCCCTGCTCTGGTCTCAAGGTTATTTTGTGACATGGTAAGTATGAGCAGTTCCTCTCTTTCTTTGGTATTCTATTCAGGCCTGGTACTCTTAGCAAAACAAAATTACAAGTAATGGGACCAATGTTGAGCCCTTAAAGCCACACTCAAGAAACTGTGGCAGGTAAGAGAGAAAAGGTAAGAATGGGGACATGGCTGCAGGCGTGAATAGTGACCACTGCCTCCTGACTGCACTCTCTTCCTTGGCTATGGCTTCTCTGAGAAGTCTAATTTCATTCATTGGGCTCCAGTGACCCACACAGTGTGTGATACCCAACAAAGTACCACTTGAGGTCCCACCATGCCCACGGGTGTTGACACATTAGGGAAAAGATGCCCATGCCTGTGAGGGGCAAACTGCTTCGAGAAAGGCCATTGGCATGCCGAACTTTACAGGACGTTAAATCCCTAAAGTATGGTGGCCATCACACTGATGATCAGTTAAGTTTCCTTGGTCAATTCTGAAGATCATCAGGGATGTGGTGCTTGGTCTTGGCTACCTCCAGATGCTAAGCCTCACCCAGGCAACAGCACAGGATTTAACTGTATTCTTAACTTCTCCACAGAGGGGAGTCACACAAGGAAGGACTGCACTTTCTTAAGAAGTGTGTGCATGGAACAAGATCCCACCAGTGACCATGAATGGGGTGTATTCTCAACAATGGACTCTTAGAGTAGGTCCAGATGGGAAGCAAACTGAAAAAAATCTCAATTTCTGCAAGGTTCCCCCCACCTGAAAGGCTAGTCCTTCTCCAGGTAGCTCATAAGATGGGGTGCCACAGCCTGGCACTTAAGAATGGGAGTTGGACTTAGATAACCCAGGTCTGAATCCCACACTACTTATTACCTGTGTGACCTTGAACAAGTTATCTAACCTCTTTACGCCTCGGTTTCCTTTCTGTGAAATGGAGACATTTATGATAATACCTTTATCATAGGACTGTTTGGGGATTAAATACAGGGTAATATGCAAAATACTTAACAAATGATACGGCACCAATATGCCGAGTGAATGAATACATAAATGGATAATGACTGAATAAGTAAAGCACTCCAGGATTAGCTTAGGATGGAAAATTGGCCTGAGCCTCCAGATGTGAGGGCTTTACTGATCTGCAGGAGACAGAAAGAGGAACCAAGTTGGGATGGGCCAGACACTGAGGCCAGTAGAAAGACACAGGCTTTGAACTCACAAGGCTCAGAAATCCTGAGTCATGTCTCTGCTCCCCCAGTGGTCACCTCAGTCATTGGTGCTGGCTCAACTTTCTCAAATCTACATGTCTGGTGGAGTTCTCTGAATCAAATAATGGCCAATGTGTTATGAACACATACTATGTGCTAAGCCCCTTAATATAATTAATCACCACTGCATTAATTTGTTTTCACACTGGTATAAAGAACTGCTTGAGACTGGGTAATTTATAAAGAAAAAAAAAGATTTAATTGACTCATGGTTCTACATGGCTGGGGAGGCCTCAGGAAACTTACAGTCATGGTGGAAAGCAGAGGCGAAGCAAGGCATGTCTTACATGGCAGCAGGAAAGAGGGAGCACACAGAGGAACCTGCCACTTTTAAACCATCAGATCTCACGAGAATGCCCTATCATGAGAACAGCATGGGGGTAACCACTCCCATGATCCAATCACCTCCCACCAGGTCCCTCCCTCGACACGTGGGGATTACAATTTGAGATGAGATTTGGTGGTGACACAGAGCCAAACCATATCATATCAACCACACTGACTCTATGAGTCAGATTCAGTGCATCCCCATTTTACAGATGAAAAACAGAGGCATTGAGATATTAAGAAACTTGCTTAAGGCCACACAGCTAGAAAGTAGAAATGCAGAGTCTAACACAAGCAGTGTTTCTCTAAAGCCTATTTTTCTTGAACTCTGTGATAAGAAGAGAAACGCATTCGCACAATGAGGCAGACTGTTTTTTGACCCCATGCTTCAGAAGTTGGCCTCTATATTACATGTTTCCACCATGAAAAAATGCCTCAGCTCCACCCATGCCTAACAATGGATATCAAGCAAATGAGTTCAAACTAATAGAGACCCCAAAAGGCCAATGAAATGGGCACATGTATTGCAACAGTCAAACTCATAAGCCTTTTGAAGGCCGGAGGATAACACCTGAGTCTTCTGCCTGGGGGCCCAAGCTCAGTGCCACTAATGGCTGAAGGTTCTGGCTGGGACTGTGCAGTCTCTCAATGAGGCAGTATCTTCCTACAGGAAGCCTAATGTAAATCACTGCTCTTTGAGACCGGTCCTTAAAAGCCAATTTATTTCTAGAGTGACTCTCCTATACTCTTGTTCTAAATACAGTGGTCCACTAGGATTGCCAAATCTCTTGATTTTGTGCTATTTCTAAGCCTTCTGCTTTGTACTTTGCTTTTTGGAGATAAGCTAGACTCACATTTTGCAGTTTTTGACAATCTTCTCCAACCATCACAGTCACTACTTTTTTTTTCCAATCACTTGAAACTTGGTAAAAATTGTTCATTTTTTTTTTGGCAGAAGTATCTCATATTCAAGCTTGGTTCCAAGGTAAGCATTTCTGGCACATATGGTTAAAAAAAGATCTCTTTAACTGAATTAAGACAACATGGGGAACACACATTCATTTAGCTCTTTTCCAAAAGTTGATTCCTAGCAGTTTAACAATATTCGACAGTATTATTCTTAGCACATGTGATAGAACTGTTGTTGCTCTCTATAAGGTAGCAGATACTGTAAGATCAAGATGAGCTGTGAATCAGACAGACTTAAAGCACCAAAATTCCAAGTGTCTTGGTACAGGCTTCTGAAGGGGTGGCATAGGTTTAGCTATCAAACAACTGGGCAATATAGCATGGATTTGAAGAGAGGAGGAATATTTTAGTCTCCAATACATCTCTACTTCTCATTGAGTGACAAATGATATATACCTTAGTGTTAGTGAAAAGTTTTACAATGAGATAAAACATGTATTCAAAGAAATAAAAGCTAAAGAAAAACTTGAATGGTTTTCTGAATCCAAACACTTGGGATTTTCCCCCAACTAGACTGATTCAAGCCAGCTTGAATATGTGGACAGCCAAGCTTTGTAGCATTAAAACACCCAATTATTGATTTTACAGCCCCATTCCCACCCTCAAAATGGGCTAAAAAAAAGAATGGCCAGCCATCATCATACTTTATTTTTACAGGCTCAACATTCAATATGCTTGTGTGTCATTTACATGGGGAATGCCATGTTGTAGGCTCAGTATTTTGTTACTGAAAGGAAGAATAGATGAATGGACTGATAGACAGAAGGGTGGATAGATGGTCATCCAATAATACCGCAGGCTGTGATTATACTGCCGTCATTACCACAAGATCTGAAAAGAAAACTTATACAATAATGGTTTTCATCTAAAATAAATCTATAATTCCTTCCCTAAACACCCATCTTCTTTTTTGAAGGCAAAATCTAATAAAATAAAATAAATATTAGGTGGTAGACAAATGCTTCTAGCATTTTACACTTGAGGATATTGGAAAGAATCACATTCTGAAGCTTTTGACAACCCTAGGCAAACATCACGGTTACTATTTAGTTCTCAATATACATAAAAAAATCTGATACATTGTCACTAAATCCTTAATTGTTGGCAGAACCAGATGAACTTGAGTCTTATCCCTAGGCTCTGGTTAAATGCTCTGGATCATATCTTGGAATGAAATAAATTCTAGGACTGGGTTATGGTTCTAGAGTTTCTAATCAGTTTTGTGCTGAAAGCTTGATCAGAGCACATGGAGATTCTTTATCTTGGCATCCTTTCACTCCTGGACAGATATCCTCAGCATTTCGGCCCCAAGACCACAGGTCATCTTGGCATTAAAAGTCCTCCTAGTCTCTCCTGGACACCAGCAGTTTTTCTCCAGGTCTAGTGCCACCTGTTTTAAGTTGTTTACACTAATTAAGACACAGCCTCAGCCTGCCTTCTTGCCCCCTCATCAGCTAGAAAAGGTCTGCTGTTCTCACTGATGCACCTGCAGCCAGGTGGGCCAAGTAGAAAGGTAGGAATATAACCACGAAGGACCTTTCTTTGCTCCAGCATGAAATCCTATCACTTATTTTTTCCCACTCAGAAGAAGCAACCTCCCACTCTCTCCCTTAAGAAAAAACGAGTCCCCTCCCTATAGGAATCTCCAGAAAAAGCTGTGCTACTAGATGTTGCTTTTGACTACAACGACACTTCCTGCCTTGTCCATGGCTTCGTTAACAGGAGCTTCTCCTTGCTTCTGTACAGTTCCAGACAGATGTAGGACAAACTCACAGTCACACTGTCTATGTCTATTAAAGGAAAAAATGGCTGGGGTACTGTGGCAAATGCCTAACCCTCGTTCTCATTTACTAGAGTGTTTGTACCTGCATGCAAGTTGAGCAGCTTCCAGAACTGTAGGAGAGGCAGTTCTGTGTCACAAAAATACAGTGACACAAAATTGATGCGAACAGCCAGTTTTATAAACACACCAACTTAAGAAATGATTTTTAAGACACAAGAACATGTCTATCTGCTGCTACTATTTACTCAATAACATCTAAAACAGACACCTGTCTGTGAACTCCAAGACAGCAGGCATAGTGCCTGTGTCCTCAGCACTTAGTAGGTACTCAATAAATACTTGCAAATATCAGAGGTAAATGTGTGGAAAGTATGTGATGTATTTGTGTGTGTGTGTGTATGCATGTGTTTGTGTGTGTGCACAACATACACACACAGCGATCCAAAGGCAATTTCTCCAGCTGTCCCAGAGTTTGAAAGACTGTCCCCAGATCACTGCTCTGATTCACTTAAAATATCACAAATCAACTCTCTTAGAATTAGTTTGCTTGGATGCCTTGATACCTTCTACATACAACCCCGGGAAATGGATATGTGAATTCCAAAGGTTTGTAAGTTAACTGTGAGTTAATACAATGGAATATTCATTGCTTTTATAACCAGCATTTACAGGTTTGGCGAAGATCAATTTCCCACTCAGAAAAATGTGGTGAGCGATTAAATCAAGCTTATGAATTTGCCAAGCGGAGAACTAGGCCCAGCCTCACCAGCCAACCAATCTCCCCCTTTTTCTTAATATCCTTTTAATGCAAAAGTCGTCAGGGCCAAGTTGTGCCTGAATCCGGTTTAGCAGCTGCTGTGTGCAGTATTGCTACTTCCTTCCCTCTCTAGAGTTCAAACACATGACCACTGGCAAATTCCACCCTGGGCATCGCTCTCACAGGCTCATCAAGGAAAATGAGCCGACATGTCTTTGGCAACAAGGATCCTATTAGGAGGCCTCAGCTGTCAATCATACATAATCAAGCTCATAAGCAATAAACAGCACTATTTTTTGATGAGTAAAATTGTATTTTTACATATCGATGGCAAGTTGGGAGGGAAGAACAGTTAAATACGTTTGTAAAATAGCTATCTTAAATATAGGCTTTCTTGATTAAAATAAGGTAGAAGTCCCAGATAATCTTCAACTTCATTCTGCACCCTAGTGCCAAATGACTCCACATGTCAAGCTCCGTACTAGGTAATAAGGGAGACACACAAGGTAAGTGGAAGGTTCTTGCCTTCAAGAGGCTTATATTCATGTCAGGGCAATAACACATGCAAATGAAATGGGGAAAAAAATCTAAATCCAAAAGATGACAAAGATACTAGAAAGTATGGGATCAAATGTAAGGTAAGTGCAGAATATCCGTATTGAGATGAATATTTATAGAAAGTTTCATGAAAAAATAGATCCTAATCTAGAGCTTGAAGAAGGAGTAAGATTTGAAAATGAGAAGAGAAAAGAGAGCGGGCATTCTAGACAAGGAAACTAACACAAGCATAGGCGTGGGGCAGGACTGCCCTTGGCGGGTCCCGGGTACACAGTGTCACTCCACTTGACTGGAGGTGTGGATTCACATTGGCCTGAATCAGAGTTTTTTTAATGATGGCCTGAAAATTATAGACTTTAAGCTACTGACAATGGTAAAGTGTTTGCACAGAGGACCTGGTGGAGGGATGAGGCAATTTCAGAAAATTAATCTGACAAAGACGCAACAGAAGTTGGTCAGAGACTGGCAGAAAGATCAGTTCACAGGCAAAACTTCTTAACCAGACTGAGACAGGTAGGAAACATGAAACAGATTGCAAGGACATTAAAAAACTATCATCCAGGCCTGGGCAATGGATTGGATACATGCCCCCAAACAGAAGCCAAGTGGCCATAAGCCTGGGCTTTCAAGGTTGAAGAACATCAGGAAGAAGACTTGAATGTGGATGAAGAAGAATTTGATCAATTTTAGACAGACTGGGTCTGAAGCAATAATACCTGTGATAGGATTGTGATCACCTGGGTAGGAATGGCCACCAAGCATTGGTCCATATTTTGCTGGAACTTCTTTAGAGTAGAGCATAGATTGGAAATATCTGACTAGAGTGGATGACTTGGCCATAGGTGACTGAGGTCTCAGTGGGAGGACAGAGTAAGCATCTAGGAAAAGTGTGGAGACGCAAGAGCCATGATGTACAGAGAAGGAGCATTCACAGAGGCAGAAGAGAAGCAAGATCAGACAGGGACCTATGGCCAGAGGAGTAGCAGCAAGGATTGCTGAGTTTGAAAGATGAACGAGGATGCCCAAGAAAGCACACAGGACCTGAGCCTCAGAGTGTGTCTTCTTGTGGGATTGGTGGGAAGCTAGACCACAGGGGCCAGAAAGATACAGGAGGAGGAATGAGTATGTGGTGGAAGGAGAGCACTGATATAACCGACCACACGATTGCTCCCATCGCCACAAACATGGCAGTGACTGCAGTGGCACAGCCAGCCAAGAGTCTCATCCATGCCCCATCAGAAGGAACCCTCTCCTGTCCCCAAGAGTATAAACATCCTACAATCAGATCCTCTCTTTCTTACAAGGCCAGCCCAAAATCTTGCAGGGGAAAAATATTCCATGGTACCAATGATGTGTAAGAGGCCTGAAACCTGTCCTCCTAAGAGGTGAAGCCATATGGCAGCTCTTTCTTCCCTGCAATACTGATTCCAGTTGGCAGGGGTTAAACATTCCCAAGGAGAGAGATGAGAGAAGAAATCTCCTGGGTTTCCAAGCAAAGAAGCTACGGCTGTTGCAACTGAATGAAAGAGATGTCAGCTGGTGGTGATACTCAGCCGAGGCAGAGGCTGAAATGGCTGCGCCACAGGCAGCCAAAAGTTTTTGTTTGTTTTTACCTCATTGCTCTCCGATCTCACTGGAATCGTTTAGTGGAAGCTCTCTCTTATTCTTATCTGCTCCCTATCAGGGACTGGATTTCAATCAGTGACTTTTGCACATACTAATTTCTTGGTCTCATCAGCTGCGGGGCGGTGGCGGGGGGGTAGTCCTAACCAAAGTGTGCCTCTACATTTTTCTGCAATAATGCCCTCCTTCCAAAGACGCATAGCAATAATGCCCAAAGTGCAAACGCAGGCTTTTTTTTTTTTTAACATAAAAATATGTCCAGCAGCCTGTGTTGGCCCCTGGGAAGCCACAGTTCCATTCTGCTTTCAGACTGTCAACTCGCAGAAGGATCTTGTAACAACGTCTCTGTGGAGGGCAGCCAAAACACAGAGAAGGAAGCAAAGCATTTAGCCAAGGGCATATAGCGTTTGGAGCCCAAGCCTCCTTTTGGGCATAGAACTTTCTCTAGTCGTTGTGTAGGAATTGCTGTCTTCCTTCTAAAGATCTGCAAAGGTTCCTGGAAAGAAAATGGCTGTGGTCTGTTTCTGCAAGTTAGCAGGAGGCACCTGGATTAGAAGCTGACAGTGGTAGTATCCTAGCAGGAGGTTTTATCAAGGGAAAGGAGACAGATGATGAATGTGGGAAGAGCAAGAGAGAGCCTGACTTCCAGGGAGAGCCGTGAGGGTGAGAGCAAACCATGAGAGAGCCCAAGAGCAGGGAAGGTGGAAGTTCTCTGTTTGAGCAGCTTAGTGGTTGCCAGAAAGGACATGGTGAGGACAGGGACAGAAGGAATCGTGGCAAAGTCTATTACACCCCTTAGCAACTGCAAACATTCTTTCCTACTCCGTCAGTACTAGAATGACACGTGATGCTGTTTCACTTTTTCTGATTTTTAAAGCAGTGACCCCATCCCTCCAAACAGAGTTTTTAAAAGTACTTTCTTACCTTCCAACCTTTGTGTCAGAGGCATTCGAACCAGAGCAAGTGCATCTTGAATAGGGGCTGGGTAAAATAAGGCTACTAGGCTGCATTCCCAAACAGGCATTCTTTGTCTTCTCCCTCAGAGACACAACTGGCCCCAATTTAAAACTTTAAGGTGCCTATCTTCAAAGAACTGGCCCCATTCTGATCAACCTGTTGTGTCTTCTGTTAACTAAAAACATACAATGAAGAGCCAATTCTGCTCAAAGGAGATGTTTGAGAAGTTACTCTTTGAAAGGCTTCCACCTGCTTAGGAAAGGCATTTACCACCCTCCGCAGACCACCAGCAGAGGATTTCAATTCTACTGCTTAGTTGTTACCCTACATGATCTGCAGATGCATCTTCCTATGAATGCAAATCATTGAAGCAAATTTAGAAACTGTTTTGGAATATGTGACTTTTGAAGATTGACTTTGCAAGTTGAATACTGGGGAGGCTGTTTACAGAATCCTTACATTGAAGGAATCCTCAGAAACTCCTGTCTCCCAAGTGACCTCTCAGGGCCACTGAAATATCTAGGGGTTAGAACTTTATTTCCCAACTCAAAGAACATTCTCCTATTTTACCTTTCCTTGGGACCTACTCTAGCGCTTTCTCATTCTTAGAAATGGCTTCATGTTTACTCAAGTTTCTCCCTGAGACGTGAATCCCTTTCTCTTAACCATACCTTTCTGAAAACAGCTCAGAAACACTTTGTTAACCAACCCATTCACTAAGATAGAAAACTCTGGAAGAAAAGCATGCATGTTGAGTAAGTTGGTTTCTGTGGGAGAAGAGGGAAGATGATGTGTTCAGTTCAGGCCATGCTGAATTTGAGAGAAGATACGCAACCATTAGGTAGTTGGATATATTCACTTCAATTTCACAAGAGAGGTCCAGATTGAAGATACAAATTAAGAGGTAGAGTCCTCAGCATAGGGGAGGTAATGGAAAATGTGAGAATAGATAAGACCACCCAGGAGGTTTCACAGAGTAGAGGCCACAGGGTCCCACCTTGAGGTGGGGGTGGCAGAGAGCGGAGAAGTCATCTTTTTTCCTTTCAACCGTTGTTTCTGATCGTATTTCAACTGTGCCAATCAGTACATTCTTTGAGGATGCATCCCTTGACTCTGCTGTCCAGTTGTCACAAGGCTCTCTTCTACATCCTCAATCCCATCTCCATTTGGGTACCTTTTTCTCTCCCAGTTACATTCTCCTCCCCACTCACTTCATCAGCCAGCTTAAGATAACTGCTCAAACTTGGTCCTCACTCTCCCTTAAATTCTTTCCTAAATTGTTTCACCTCAAACAGATGACACACAAATACACACAATGGGTTTTAAGGTTAACTGAACAAAATTGAACCAGAAAAAAATGGTTTTCTTAAAGAAACACCTAAGCATAAAAATAGATGGTAGAAAATTAGAGAATTGGTAGATTTAGCCATATAACATACAACAGCAAATAAAACTAAATCAAATATAAAATTTATGGTACAAGATGAGAAACAAATTTTAGCAAATATTACAATGTTAATATTCAGAATTTATATTTTTGAAACTAATAAAAGTCCATTAGAAAAGCAATAATCTAAATGAAAAATGAGCCAAGCATAACAGTCAGTATACAAAGCACTCATACAAATAGATGATCAAATAGGAAATAATTTAAAATTAAAACAAAAGGATATTTTTCACTTATTAAATTGGACATTTTAAAAATTTTATTTTAAGTTCCGGGATACATGTGCGGGATGTGCAGATTTGTTACATTGGTAAATGTGTGCCATGGTGGTTTGCTGCACCTGTCAACCCATCCCCTAGTTATTAAGCCCCACATGCATTGGCTATTTATCCTGATTCTCTCCCTCCCTCCACCCCCCAACAGACCCAGGTGTGTGGCATTTCCTTCCCTCTGTCCACATGTTCTCATTGTTCAGCTCCCACTCATACGTGAGAACATGTGGTGTTTGGTTTTCTGTTCCTGTGTTAGTTCGCTGAGGATAATGGCTTTCAGCTCCATCCATGTCCCTGCAAAGAACATGATCTCTTTCCTTTTTACAGCTGCATAGTATTCCACATGTCTATGCACCACATTTTCTTTATCCAATCTATCATTGATGGACATTTGGGTTGATTCCATGTCTGTTATTGTGAATAGTGCTGCAATGTACATACACGTGCATGTATCTTTATAACAGAATGATGTATATTCCTTTGGGTATATATCCAGTAATGGATTGCTGGGTCAAGTGGTATTTCTGGTTCTAGGTCTTTGAGGAATTGCCATACTGTCTTCCACAATTAGGTTGAACTAATTTACATTCCCAGCAACAGTGTAAAAGTGTTCCTATTTGTTCACAACCTCTCCAGCCCCTGTTGTTTCTTAACTTTTTAATAATCGCCATTCTAGGGAGGAGAACATCAGACACCAGGGCCTGTTGGGAGCTGGAGGACAAGGGAAGGGAGAGAATAAGACAAATACCTAATGCATGCAGGGCTTAAAACCTAGATGATGGATTGACAGGTGCAGCAAACCACCATGGCACATGTATACCTATGTAATAAGCCTGCATGTTCTGCACATGTATCTTGGAACTTAAAAAGAATAGCAATCACCATTCTAACTGGCATGAGATGGTATCTCATTGCGGTTTTGATTTACACTTATCTAATGATCAGTGATGACTTTTTTTCATGTTCACTGACTGCATAAATGTATTTTTTAAGAAGTGTCTATTCATGTCTTTTGCCCACTTTTTAACGAATTTTTTTTTCTTGTAAATTTAAGTTTCTTGTAGATTCTAGATATTAGACCTTGGTCAGATGGACAGATTGCAAAAATTTTCTCCCATTCTATAGGTTGTCTCTTCACTCTGATGATAGTTTCTTTTGTTGTGCAGAAGCTCTTTAGTTTAATTAGATCCCATTTGTCAATATTTGCTTTTGTTGCAATTGCTTTTGATGTTTTTGTCATGAAATCTTTGCTTATGCCTATACCCTGAATGGTATTGCCTAGATTTTTCTTCTAGGGTTCTTATAGTTTTTGGGTTTTACATTTAAGTCTTTAATCCATTTTTAGTTAATTTTTGTATAAGGTGTAAGGAAGGGGTTAAATTGGACATTTTTTAAAGATAACAGATGAAAGTTTAGAGAAATGGATACTGCTTATACTTCTGACATCGAGTAATCCAATAACCTTGTTTCTCTAAACCAATCCTAAAGACATGATGCAGACAAGATCTGTGTGCACATATAGTAAGTGTAGCATTATTTGCAGTAGTAAAAACTTTCAAGTAACCTAAATATACTGCAGTGGCCGGACTAAATTATAGACTCTTTAATTACATAGTCAATATTTCTGCAAACATGCAAAAAGAGAAGAGATAAATATTTTTAATCTACAAAGAATCTATAAATCAACAAGGAATCTGTAAGAAATGACAAGACGTGGATAGGCAATTTGTGGAAGAATAACAAATAATTCATAAACTTTTTTAGTTTATCGTCAAGTAATGAGAGAAGATAAAATTAATGCTATCCCTAATCTATCACATTGGAAAATATTTAATTACATATAATCATATTAAGAATGTCTTCATAGTAGATGTAATAAAAAGATCAGAAGAGTATTCACCAAAATGCTAGCAACCATTATTTTTGGGTACTGAGATTATCAGTGATTTTTATTTTCTTCTTACTGCTTATCTGTAGTTTCCAAAGTTCTACAATGAACATGTATTACTTTTGTAATGAGAGCAATGTATTATGTTTTCAACAATATATTGGTGAGAATAGAAAATGCACATGCTATTTAAAAAGCAAAAGGCAGAACACAAGACAATATATTAAGCAATTTGTACCACTTAGGTATATCTGCATTATGTACAGAAAATTAGTGAAAAGAGATACACCATACAAAGCTTTGAGTGGATATCTCTTGGTTATAGCAATACAGGTAATTTTTATTTTCTTCTTTGATTTTTTTTTTACGCTTTCCAAGTTATTTTATAGTGTAAATGTATTATTGTTGCGATCACAAAAAATAAAATGTGTTTGTTGAAGTGCTTTACTCTTCCTGACAACAAAACAAAGCCTCTCCTAGTTCAAGCTGAAGCTCTGGACTCCTTTTCTCGAAAAAATTTACGTGATCCAATTTCTGAGTCCTCCCCTGGAGCACTCAGTAATCAGGATGTCTTTACCTCATGTTTGTTTTACTTCTGTGCTTTGGGGTCAGTCTGTAATGTTAAATTAGAAAACACAAATATGACAAAGGTGGCCAATCACAACAGAGGCTGGGGATTCAGGAGACGCAGTCCTGACCTCTCCCTGCCCAGCTCATGGCCAAGGGTCAGGCAGGTTGCACAGCCTCTTTGGAACTCAGTTTTGCCATCTTTAAAACAACAAGGTTGGGCTGGATGCATGGTTTTCATGGTGTGTTCTTTGGGGACCTGTTCTAGGGTCATGGGAGACCAATAGGGTGGGATTTGAGGCCCTGAACTGCACTCTCAACCAAAGCAGCTCCACATGTATGTGTTTTATATTGGGGTTCTACATAAATTGTGTTGAGGCTGGGCACAGTGGCTCATGCCTATAATCCCAGCACTTTGGGAGGCTAAGGTGGGAGGATCTTTTGAGTCTAGGAGTTTGAGGATGCAGTGAGCTATGCTTGCACCACTGCACTCCAGCCTGGGCAACAGAGTGAGACCCTGTCTCTAACACACACACACACACACACACACACACACAAATGGTTCTGCTTTTAACAAAAACAATTTGGAAACTATGGGTGAAAAATGTACAACACATTTCCAACATTTCCCACAAAGCTTCCCGCCCCACCTGTCAGCAGACTGGTTCTATCTCATATGACTATCTGAGCTCCAAGTCTGATGACTCAGAATTATTTGTTTCAGCTGGAGTTCCACTTCATAGTAGGTACATGGTAGGAGTTTGGGTCTTAGAGCCAGAGAATCTGAGTCTTGTTTTTTCCCCTGACATTTATTTGATGTGTGACTTGGGGCGAGTTATTTATACCTCTGTCCCTAGTTTCTTCATCTTCAAATGGGGATACAAATCAGATCTCTATCACAGAATGTTATAGACAAAATAAGCGAAAAGTGTTTTATACAAAACATCTGCTCTACAAAGTTACCTTATTCACAGTAAAGGTAATCACAAGCCCTACACTTGTATTCATTCGTTAAAAACCCATAACTAATCATCCACTGAATGTTGATTTTATATTTCCATCAACGTGACCAAATTTCAAGACCCTGCTAGGCTTACATTCAACATGTTGATTAAATGAATCACGTAGACAAGGCCCTTAGCTCGGTGCCTGGAATATAGGAAGTTAGCTTCCCTACTGCCAACATGTACCGAACATGGGTTGGTTTCCTAGAAAATAAAGAAAAGATTGAAAGCAAATGGTGATTCCTATTTACCCCATTTTTCAGGAAGGCTAATGTGTGTCCTTATGGGGAGAGTCAGGGAGAGTGGAAAGTGTCCCTCAATCACATCCGTTAGTTCAGAGGTCCTGTAACCCCATAACACCCCTGAAATGCCAGATTCTGGTACATATGTGCTCCAGCAGGGTCTGATGGGAGCCTCCTGTTGGCTTGAGAGTGGGGCCTCCCAGAAGGGAGCCCTACTGAGGAGGAAAGCATGTAGGGGACCCCAGCAAGTGAGTGACAGCTGCTGTCAGGTTCCCCAGCTGGTGCCATCTCCTCAGGTGCCTGGGCCACAGGGGTGGACTAGCACCCTTCAGAGATTGCTAAATATACCCTTATGGAAATTATCTGTTACAAAAGTGATAGTTAATGCCTGCTAAATTAATCCACTTTCCACTTTTTTAAAACAGACATATTGCCCCTTTGAATGGAAAAAAATTTGATTTCAATAGTCAGGCTAAACTAGACTCCAGCCCAAGCATTATTGTTCAGAATGAAGTGATATAAAAATGGTACCAACATACCCAATTGCCATGATTTAGTCAATCAATCAATATCCAAAAGGAAAAATATGTACATTATATACGCTCAACATGGTGTAAAGGGTTGCTGAGTCAGAAAAGCAAAATAGAATAAGGCCTCTGTCCTCAAGAAGATCCCAATCCACTTAGGAGACAAAACCAATACCCAATAAACAATGAAGATATTCCCATTATACATGGTAATATAAGTAAGTACTAAATTGTGTGGGACAGACCACATAGTCTGCAGAAGTTTGGGAAAGCGGAAGTGGCATTTGTATGAATGAAGAAATCAAGGAAGGCTTCCTGGAAGAGATGGGAGTTTATCTATGGCTTGAAGGCCAAGCAGTGTGACATAGGTATGAGTATGGTTTACTTTGGGCAGACCAGGACTGGGAGTCACTGTGATTTTTTAAACAGAGGGATGGCACAAAGAGAATAGAATATAACAAAGATGAGGCTTTTTAGAAAAGGTAAGGTAAACTGGAATAGCCTGAATTAAGGTGACCAGAGAGACCAGAAAAAAAAAAAAAGACCCTCAGAACAATGGAGACCCCATGTGTATTTTCCTCTAACCTCTTCCTACTTGAAGCTACTCATATTAATAAGCCTACAAGAATGGCTTATACTAATAATGTTTGATTTTTCAAAGCTAATTAAACATAGCACAAGAGAGCCATACTCAGAAAGGGGACACCTTTTCTAGATACAGAATTTCCTTCCTGTGACTTGTGGCATGAACCTGTGCCTTCAGGTCCCATGCACATTATTAACACAGCCACAAAAAAGCATCCCTCCTCTCCTTCCCCTCCAGCAATGGGCGTCCCTCCATGACGGACTCTCCCATGTGCTTCTTTTAAAGAGCACAGACAACTACTGAATACTAATAAGCAGGTGAAAGAGAATTTTGCCTCTCACTCACGCTTGGCATCTTCATTCTTTCTGATTTGATTGGGTTTATCTAGCCTTTTAGCTGCAAGGGACTAGGCTACATGAATGACATTAATGGCAGTCAAGGAATCTGGAATGTGAATTCAATCCTATTAACTTCAGCTCAATTGGCCAACTATATCTAGCACCTACTATGTATAAAGAATTTGCTGGATTCTACATGGTATACAGATCTGGAGGAGACACTCCATGACCTTGAGAGTCTTTCTTTCTTTCTTTTTTTTTGAGACGGAGTTTTACTCTTGTTGCCCAGGCTGAAGTGCAATGGCACGATCTTGGCTCACCACAACCTCCGCCTCCTGGGTTCAAGTGATCCTCCTGCCTTAGCCTCCTGAGCATCTGGGATTATAGAAGCCTGCAATAACACCCGGCTAATTTTGTATTTTTAGTAGAAATGGGGTTTCCTCCATGTTGGTCAGGCTGGTCTCGAACTCCCGACATCAGTTGATCCTCCCACCTTGGCCTCCCAAAGTGCTGGAATTACAGGCATGAGCCACCACGCCCAGCCCCTTGAGAGTCTCTCTTTCAAGAGACCAAAGTAACTCAAGTACATACATGACTGCCACACCTGGTAGAAAATGAGAAGTGCAATGGGAGAGAAGCAGAAACATAAAGAGCCTATCTAATGGGAATTAGATAACCAGCATTCTGGAAGAGTAGAAGAACAGGGAACCCATGATAACCTCAAGAAAGGGTTAAGATTTAGACTCAGAAGGGTATAGAGGGAGTACTGACAGAAGTAACAGTAGGAAAATTACATTAAAAAAGCACAGGGCCTAACCTGCAATAGCAGGTGGTATGTTGACTACAAAAACAGTGCCAATTCACTAGATAGATATGAGAATTAAATGAGTTAATATACACATAGCACTTAGAACAGTGCTCAGCCCCCAGCAGGTGTTCTATGAGCATTGGCTACTACCTTGATTAAGGCTGTTGCTTTAGTACTATTACTAGGATTAAAATCATGGCTCTTACTGCTCCTTCTATTTTGGGGTAGTGAAGTGATGGCAGAACACGACACTGGAAAGATGATTGAGGATCATAGTTTGGAAAACCCAATATGTCATATACCATAAAATATTTTTGACAGAGCTTGTGTGACCTGGGTTTCACCTGGGGAACATTAATCTGGCAATAGCACAGGACAGAGTGGAGTGGAAATAGAAGGTAGAGACACCAGGAAAGTTATTCTGCTCGTCTGTTGAAAAAGTTCAGGAGAATCAGGATGGGGGGGTGCAAGGGCTGTGAAAAGCACTTGGCCCGTAGTGGGTGTGTAGTAAGGAGATTTTGAATGAGTGAAAAGGAGAGATGGATGCTGGTGACACTCAAACAGAAGTCACAGGACTTAGAACAAGTTAGATATGGAAAATAAGAGATGAAGGTGTTGAAGAGAACTGGACTAGGAGGTGGCTAGAGAATTGTGCCACAGAGTGGTCAGATAGGGGGAAGCGCTAGAGTGGGGAGGAAGGGGAAATAATGTGATGGAGCGCATGCTGAATCAAGATGCCGGAAACACCCCAAGGGCAACTGTGTAACAGGGAGTTGAGCAGCAGGTCTGAAGCCTGGAGAGGCTAGAGCTGGTGATGTAGAACTGAGAACCACCTAGATGATGGTGGTCACGGCAGTGACCATGGTGGCAGAAGTCGAGCAGCAGATGAGAGCCCTGGAGAAGAGAATGTGCAAGAGAAGGGCAGGCAACTCAGGACAGACCTTGCTTTGGGAAGGTCCACATGTGCTGGGCAGAAGGTGCAGAGGGTGGTGGGTAAGGCACAGAGCCACTGGAGCAAGTTCGCTCCTTTGTCTCAAAAGAGGATAGAACCCATTCAGAAGAATGGAACTCTGCTATCCTGTAGCCACTCTGCCCCCCGACCCCCGCCAGGCATCCACCCTTCCATTCTCCTTTACCTCCATCTTTAATCGCCAGTACCTCACAGAGCATGTAAGATCTTACAGGTGGGAAGATAATAAGGAGAAATACGTAGTGCTTTTAAAAAATTGAACCAATTACTAGCCACATACTGTAGCTGCCTGGTCTTTTGGATTAAAGGCAGCTTCCTTTATCAGCCCTAGATATTTAGCTCTTGCAATGAGCACCAGCCCCTGAGTGGCTGGCTATAGAACTGCTGAAAGAATCTGGAAATTTGCGTCCAAAAACCTGATAGCAATCTAGTTTCTACTGTTTGCTGGCTGTGTGGTCTGACACAAGTCACTGAACCTCTCATTTCTTTCATCTCTAAAATGGAGACAATGATACCCATACCTCCTAGAGTTATTGTAAGGATTGCATAAGCAATATGTTGCATGCACTTTGCATAGTGCCTGACCATAACAAATAGTAGCTTTTGTTATTATTCATATTAAAGGAGGCCTTGATGATAAATATGCTTTGCTCCTTTTTCCCCTGCTTTGGGAAGAACACTCCATTTTCTTACCCCCAAAACTTTCAATGTCTTTGCCCCCATCAGGTGATGGGGATTAGTGGAGGTATAAAGTAGGAATTATTGATCCTAAAGCTCTCTTTCCATCAAAAACCGGTTGTACATGTTGCACAGCCTGGGGAAATAACAGCAAGAGCAGCCTGAGGCCTCATCTCTGAATTAATGAGTCCTCCTCGCAGCTGAGCATGGCACTCTTCTCATGAGCACGTAGCTCATCATGTATGGGGAGGCCATCTCTGCAGACTGGGCCCTGTCTGGGCAGCAGGACACTGGCTGTCAATGTAAAGCCAGCTCCTACAGCAGGCATTTCACAAGGATAGGATTTGGATGGGTTCTGAATCTCCCCTTAATTGAAGTGTAATTGTTTGATCCTTACCCATGACAGCTATTCATGGAAGATGCTGCAAACATGGTATTTGGCCTTGTACCTTCTGGAGGCTACAAGAGTCCTGCTAACATAGGCGATAATTCTAGCTAGAAACATTTCCAATCCCACAGAAATGCTACAAGGTCACATGACTGAAGAGGAGGAAGCGTAGCAATGGGCAAAGACAGGCTAACATCTCCACAATGACGCATGCATCCAAAGAGCCGCCTGATGCCTGGCAGGAAGGAACAGCACTGAATAAAGATGTGATACCTCGAGGAAGAACCTAGTTGCAAATTGGTTAGCCATTTGAATGACCAAATTACCCAAGACATAATTAGGACAACATCTCTCCCCCTGGAACTCCTATATGTGAATTAATGAACCCTTCTCAGTAAGCCAAGCTAGCAGCAATAGCATTTTCTTTGCCTCAGATCATTTAAACCATTAATCCCTTTTCCAAGCTGGCATTTGTGTTTGCATCTTCTGTGCCCAGAGGTCAAGTCTCTATCAGGCTGTGTTTTGCTCTCTGGCATGCAGCAATGCTGGGCATCTGTCAGGACAGAGAGAACCTTTCTAGTTCCGTGTACACAATGTTCACAGGAAGGCAGTTAACACTGATGAAAAGAGCACTGGGCTGGGACAGTAGACAAGTTTTGTTGTCACCTTGCAGCCTGCCAAGACTTTTTTTTCTATTGTGGTAAAATATACGTAACAGCAAATTTGCCGTCTTAACCATTTTTAAGTGTACAGTTCAGTAGCATTAAGTATATTCACTTTGTTGTGAAACCATCACTACTATCTCCAGACTTTTTCATCTTCCCAAACTGAAACTCAGTACCCATTAAACAACAACCCATTCCCTCTTTCCCTCAGCCATTGGGAACTACCATTCTACTTTCTGTCTTTATGAATTTGACCACTTACATAAGTGACAACTCAAAGTGGACTACTCCTATAACTATGCATACTCATGTAAGTGGACTACTCATATAAGTGAAATCATATGATATTTGTCCTTTTTTGACTAATTTAAGTCACTTAGCATCATGTCCTCAAGGTTCATCCATGATGGAGCATGTGTCATAATTTCCTTCCTTTTTAAGACTGAATAGTAGTCTACTGCATGGATATACCTCATTGTTTTATCCATTAATCTGAATCTTTGCATTTTTAAATCAAAGACTAGTAGTTATAAAACCTTGTTTTCATGACGGTAACATAGACCTAGCACTTCACCATTTTCGGTGAACAGTTTAGTGGTATTAAGTACATTTACCATCACCATCAGCCATCTCCAGAACTTTTTGTCTTCCCAAACTGAAACTGCATACCCATTAAACATTAACTCTCCACTCCTCTTCTCCCCAGTCCCTAGCAACCACACCTGCCAACACTTTCTGCTGTATCCAAGCTCAACTTCTTCATCTGAAAAATGGAGGCTGTCATCACAGCCTCAAACCCAGGAGTGGTTTAGGTGCTCACTGCATCATTTCCATTCAGCTCAGGACTCTCTTCTCTGTGGGGTGAGGGCCCCCTGGGGCTCCCTTGAATTCTTTCTGCACTGGTGCTCACAAGCAGTCTGTTGGTGGCGGCTGGATTTGGAGGATGTCTGGGAACACGCACAGGTCCCACACACCACAGGAAAAGAGGCCAACACTTCCCACGTGGCAAGGAGTGGAGTTGTTCCTGACCTTCACACACACCTACGAAACACTGCTCTTGGAATAATTAAACACACTTAGCTCAAGATTGAAAAACCAGGCACAACAGGAACGATCTAAATTTAAGTCCCCATTTGGCTTTCTTCCCATCACAATCTTTCTGCACCTGAACAAAAAGAGGAGAATGCGTTACTGGTTTTGATTACTCATTATCTCCTACAAGACAAAAAAGTTTACAAATAGCACCCACCCAGCAGTAGAACACAAATATGTGAAACGACCTCTCCTTAAAGAGAAGAAAAATAAGTCCCTATTCAAATTAAGAATCTCACTTTTGGAAAAAGAGCCAGTTTCAACTTTATATATTGTACGTGTTTATTAAAGTTTAACAAAGAAGAGAAATTTCATGTAATTAGTCACCAGAGGATACCCACACAACCCTGTAAATGTAACAGAAGCATATTGACAGTGGCATAAAAGGAAACGCTAATTAAATCCCAATTTCCTCCAAATATTGCCAGGTCTTTCAGATATAAGCTCACTTCCTGGGCAGTGGAGCATTCTCTCTAAGGTGCTCACATTTCAGAGCTGGTGCTGCAGTACCCAGAAGGATCTCGACAAAGCCTCTTGAGCAGAGTTCAGTGTTTCTCCGCAGCTGGGATGTATCTTGCACTGCCCAGGAAAGTGGACTGGAAGCCCAAGAGAGATGTGGGAGAAGGCGACTTACGAGACACAGGCGAGGCCAGCTGGGGAATTTTCTAGAAACATGTAAATGTAATACAAAACTACGAATTGTGGTTTGGAAAGAAAATACAATTAAAAACAGAGATGGGCACAGAAAGAAAAAAGATGAAAGAAGGAAGGATGGGAATGGGGTCTGGCAAGGGGAAGAAGTAGTGGGCTGGGGTGTTGGGAGAAAAGCTGGAAGGAACGGGACGCTGGGATTCTGTGCTATCCTGTGTGGGTCAACAACTTTGGTAAATGCTGGAAGTAAAAGCTTTCCCCCACCTCTCCAGGATGTTCCTTAGCCTCACATTGAAATTAGCCACAAATGGTGAGAGATGGGAGGATCCAAGAAACTAAGAGATGGAAGGAGAAGAAGCAGAAGAGATCCAAGCTCATGAAGAGGAGGAACAAAGGTTCTTACTCTCCTCTTCTGTTTCATCAGAGAGAGGGGGTGGACAGGGACAGGATGGTGCCTGAACTCTTGTTCTAGTGGACCAGGCATGTGGCCCGTCCTCCCTCACTGTCTCATTTCTCTCTCCCACATTGAGAGCTCATAAAATAAAATAGCCTTTCTTTCTGAGGACGACCATTGCTTTATCACAGATACATGAGTCCCGCGAGGGCATGTCCTACAAGCAGCTGAACAGAAGCTAGTGGAGCCAGTTCCCCTCCCACTGGATTTGATGCCTGCCAGTGGGGCAGTGGTGGCTCACATCTGTAACTTTGGGAGGTGCCTCACACCTGTAATCCCAGCACTTTGGGAGGCTGAGGTGGGAGGATCACTTGAGGCCAGGAGTTCAAAAGGAATCTGGGAAACAAAGCAAGAGCCTATCTTTACAAAAAAACAAACACTTAGCCAGCCATGATAGTGCATGTATGTAGCCCCAGCTACGCGGAGGCTAAGGTGGGAAGATCACTTGAGCCAGGAGTTCAAGGTTCCAGTAAGCTGAGATTGTACCTGGGTGACAGAGTGAGACCTTGTTTCCAAAATCAAACAAATAAGTCACTCTATGGAACTCACAGAACTGATTTCCAGAATTCCAGATTTTCTGGCCCATAACTACGTGGCCAGGAAGAAGGGACAGAAGAGAGGACATCTTCATTTTCTCTCCTCCCCTACCCTCAGTGGATATTCTGGAGGGAACCAAAAGGAAAGAGCCCATGGATTTTCCTATCCTGCTCAGAGAAGGGTGTTAGGAAACCTCCAGGATAAAGAACATAGGAAGCTGAGCAGGAAGGAGGCAGGCCTGGCCAAGGGAGGCCTGGAGAAGGGAGGCCCTGGGGCAAGGCTGTGGAACTGGAAGGGGGTGTTTCAGCTCTGCCTCAGAAGGGGTTTTGGGTGCAAAGAGTGACATTCCAGGAACCTGCTCATGGAATGGATAATCCAAAAGACTACTGTCATGAATGTAAGTGAAACCCCATCTCTACTAAAAATCCAACAATTAGCCAGGTGTGGTGGTGCATGCCTATAATCCCAGCTACTTGGGAGGCTCAGGCAGGAGAATCACTTGCACCTAGGAGGCAGAGGTTGCAGTGGGCCAAGATTGCATCACTGCACTCCAACCTGGGTGACTGAGTGAGACTCTATCTCAAAAAAGAAAGAAAGAAGAAAGAAACAGGCTAAGAAGAAAGAGGCAGTATAAGCCCCCTTCTCTGAAACACCATGCTAGCCTTACCACAGCCACCACTACAGGACAGCTCTCCTTTTCCCCAAAATAGATCTTTTCCAGTGACATCTCTCTCACCCACCCCTCCCAGAAAGAGCCTTCTACTCCTGTCTCCTGCAGACAAAAGCCCACATGATCCTACCAAAGTCAGGTGTGCATGCAAGCAACATAGGACTGGGAGACAGCTGGAGCAGGGGCCAAAGTCCTGGCTTGTAAATGGGGTGATCTCTCCATATCTTCTACAACTTCAATCCCTGACTAACCTTACCTTCTTTACCAAAAAAAAAAAAAAAAAGCCTTTTTGAAATTGGTATGTGGATTGCATATCTGCAAATGTGTCCAAGTGCATATAAGGAACTGGTCCTCTTTTCACCATATTTACTTGTTTACCAGATCCCTTTCCTCCAAGAGGTACTAAAAGAGCTAGTTTTCCAATCACCCCGGACATCCTTGAGATAATACTGACCAGTCCAGGCTGCTCCCTACTCTGATGACCATACATAGCAGATTAGTGAGATACGAACTAATGGAGGCTCATCAAAGAAATTCAAGAAGCTTAAGAATAAGCTCCTGAAGAGTTCTACCCAATGTTGGTCTACACAAGTTGTGACCCCAGACCTCTCTCCACCGCCAGCTACTCTCTTGTTTACATTAAAGATAATCTGACCCAGCTTTGGGCTTAAAGGAAGAGGGGAAGAGGGAACAGGACTAGAGTATGTTTTAAGAAACACCAGTAAAAGTTTCCCCATCCTGCTGACATTGTTCCCACAATACTGCTTGGGCTCCTGAAAGTCCACTGTTACCAATTCATTTCTTTGTTTAACTCCTACTTTGAAGAAAGAGTCTAGAGTTCTAAAGAATCTTGCCTCTGCTATTAGCAATTATATCATTAATCTCTCAGGTCACAGGCACTGCCCCATAGAGTTATTTTAAGGAAAAGGTACATCAGTACCTACAACACAAAGGCTTGGTCATGTTACTACTGTTATAATAATATCAATTCTGATTATTTCCTTTAAGCCAGTAATTCTCAACTTCCCTAGAGATGAACTATGACATACAAGTAAATGGTGAAAAAACAAATAGAACTAAGAACCACCATTGTGGGCTTCCTCCCCCCAGAACAAGCTCGAAGCACACACATTGCCACTGCAGTATGAATCTGTTGACTAATTAAGTGACTTTCTTCCATGGATGCAGAGACCCTGTAGCCTGCAAATCCTGTGTGGGTGAGAAGAGAAAGATCTTCTTAAAAGAAGAAAAGAGGAGGTGGGAGACGGCGCAGAGAAAACATGCCTAAACAGACTTAAAAGTCTGCCAGATTGCGCTAGAGTGAGGCAAGATGTCACCACTGGGGGAAACTGAGTGAAGGGTATATAAGATCACTCTGTGCCTTTTCTTACAACTGCATGTGAATCTAAAATTACCTTAAAATAAGAAGTTTTTAAAAGAAGTCTGCTAGAAGCCTAGGTCTCTAAGACTCGATTAAAATAAATCTGTGTGCCCTCAGAGAGCTGGCTGTCTCAGCGTATTCCTCTAGACCAGGGCTTTCTGCAAGCGGGCACTGTTTTCTTTTCTTCTCCACATCCCCAGCCTAGCACGGTGCCAGGCCTGCCATAGACTCAGAAGAAATGTTAAATCTCCGCACAAACCCTCTTTGCCAAACCCCTTGCCCCTGAAGACCAATTGAAAGTACTGCTTTCCGGTCGGGTACAGTGGTTCGCACCTGTAATCCCAGCACTTTGGGAGGCTGAGGCAGGTAGATCACTTGAAGCCAGGAGTTTAAGACCAGCCTGGCCAACATGGTGAAACCCTGTCTCTACTAAAAATACAAAAATTAGCCAGGTGTGGTGGTGCGCACCTGTAATACCAGCTACTCAGGAGGCTAAGGCAGGAGAATTGCTTGAACCTGAGAGGCGGAGGCTGCAGTGAGCTGAGATGGCACTACTGCACTGCAGCCTGGGCAACAGAGCAAGTCCCTGTCTTTAAAAAAAAGAAAAAAGGACTGCTTTCACTTTGGCTGCAGTGCAAACTTTGAGGGTTTTGTTGCATTTAATTTTTTCCTGCGTCTTTGGAAACCTCGACTACAAGAGACATGTGCGCACTGCTGTCAGTTACAGATGCCAAACCAGGAAAGGTTAACACGGATGCAAACCAGCCACCATTAGCATCGGGAGGTTAATGGGAACAGGGCTGCGGCTGAGCCATCTTCAGATTTCTGAAAATGTGAGGACAAAGGTTCACCTCTCTTCTGTGCTTGTATTCCCTCTCTGCTCTTCCACCTGCCTCGGGTTGGCAGCCAAAATACCCGCTCTAATTTCATTCCCTGCTCTTGGCCGTGTGCTTTGTGAATTGCCTCTCTTGACACAAGATAAAGTGAATTAGCAGAGGAATTGGCCCCCTGCAGAAACCAAAGGCAAGGCCAAGTCTGTTTGCTAAGAAAACACTCCCCGCTCACCAACCACAGCTCGACAGGTAGCTGCTGCTTCTGACTCTTCATAATAATCATCCTTGAACATCTGGGACCCACCAGACCCTGAGCTAAATGCACTCACGAATAAGGATACCTTATAAGGCATCCTCTTGGTAGTATATCACAGCAGGCCAAGAGACAATTAATGCCTGGAAAAGACAAGAGAGAAAAATAGTGGATTACACCTTCTGGGTCAGTAGCCCTGGGCTGGATGTGCAGCACCCTCCTCTCACAGGCCTGCTGTAGAGGCCCTCTTTCCTCACCTCTGCACACCTTCCCAAGCCAAATACCTAACTTCAATCCGCCTAGCCATGCTGGAGGGCACAAGATCTCCCCCAGCGCCCATCTCCCTCATAGCCAATATTCAGGTTTCTGAAATCTGCATACCTTCTTCACCTGTGTCCAGGATCTCCCACAGAATAGCAGAGCAAGTGTGCAGGTGTAGACATCTGTCATATTTCAAGCAGGCTCCCAGGTGGGCAGCTCTGGCATGGGAGACCCCACTAAAGGGAAGAACACTTCTCATCAGATCATCCCAAACTCATGTTGCAGACAGCAAGCCCCAAGCAGCCTCTCTATCTGGTGGTATTAAAACAGCAAAATCACCTGTGCAAGCAGAGTTCTGCCAAATCGTATCTGATTGAAAAGGGCCCATGTTTGCCTAATGTCTCCTTACAGTTGAGGTCTGTGCACACGGCAAGGGTGCATTCCACCAGGATTTAGCACCGCTGGAAGGCGGAAAAGGCAGGGATTTCTATAAGAGATGTATCTATCATTTTCTTTTTTCTTTTTTTTTTTTTTTTATTTTTTGAGATGGAGTTTCGCTCTTGTTACCCAGGCTGGAGTGCAATGGCGCTATCTCAGCTCACTGCAACCTCCGCCTCCTGGGTTCAGGCAATTCTCCTGCCTCAGCCTCCTGAGCAGCTGGGATTACAGGCACGCGTCACCATGCCCAGCTAATTTTTTGCATTTTTAGTAGAGACGGGGTTTCACCATGTTGACCAGGATGGTCTCCATCTCTTGACCTCGTGATCCACCCGCCTCGGCCTCCCAAAGTGCTGGGATTACAGGCGTGAGCCATCGCGCCCGGCCTGCATCTATCATTTTCTAGCTGAGAGAAATGAGGGTAAAGTGGGTCATGTTCAGGATGTACTTTCCATTCACTTCTCTATATTCTGTCAAGGAGTCTGGTCTTCAGCGGGAGAGAAGTATGAAATCCCTGCCCCCATGAAACCAACTTGGTTTGTGCTGAGTCAGGAGCTTAGAGGACTGGATCTCTAAAGGACAATGCCCTGACTCAGTTTGTTTTCCCCACATAGAAAGTCTTTAATTGGGAGTCTTAGTGTAGTTAACATTTTTTTGAAAACTGTAACAGCTAAGAAAGGATGCTCGCTCTAAGCCTGACTTGGTCTCTTTCAACTGCCTGTTTCTTTCTGTTAAGCATCATTACATTTATAGTCCAGCCAGACTGCAGCACCAGAGGCTGTCAGAGAGAAAGGTGGTGTCCTGCTGCTTCTTGCTTTGAGTCTGAGATCCTGAATCTCAAAATAAAACGTCGGGCTTTCTCAGAAGGGCTGTGTTCTTTTCTGTATTCAAGTAGCTGAGATCAGCAGGGGTGGAGAGGATCTAAGGGACCCTGAAACTACATCTTAATTGTCTAATCATTGCAACTAATATTTGCAGACCACATTTGCAGTTCCAGACTGCGCCTGTCCACATCATTTTATTTTATCTTACAGCACTTTGGGAGTGGGAAAGAACCATTACCCACAGTTTAGGGACAGCAGCAAACTGGCCGAACATCCCTTACCACCAAGAGGCAAACTTGGGACTCAAACCCTGGTCTCCCCATTCAAATTCTTTGCTCTTCCCACCACCAATCACCTCCTTCTCCCAGCAGAATTGCAGGGGGTAGAAATGTCAAACAGCAGAACCGTTGCTACCTTTCAAATTAAAAGCTCAAGAAGGAAATAGCAACATAGCAGTCTCACATTCCTTCGGATTTCCTACGTTTGTGATGGGACAATGAGATGCCGTCTATTATCACAGATTCATAAAGACTTTCTATTCACTCTCTACACGCCAGGCATGGTGCTGGCCACAGGTATGTGACCTTGACAAGCATTACGCATAAAGCCTTGCTGCTGTAGGCAAAACTTTCTCCTTTGCTCTCCCAATAACAAATTAGAGAGAAGCAAAGAGAACCCTGGCTGTCCATTGTGCAAAACAATGTCAAGCAGTTCTTGGTGAATGCCCAACAGAAGACTGAATCGAGTAAAGCCGACATCTTGATTCTTGTCTCTCCCGTGGTCTCAACTTGCTTTTCTTTTTTCCCTTTCCGCTGCCTGCGTCTCAGTCTTAGCCACCACTGCGCTCCCCCTCATCATTAGGGCCTGCAGATACGGTTATTGTGTCTAAGCTCCTTAGTACTTCCATTTCTAAAAGTCACTTTTTGCCCAGAAAAAAACAAACAAACAAGGCACAAGTCAGGGGTCTTAACAGCCAAGCATTCTAAATGCAAGGATTACCAAAGACCATACCCATAGTCGGGTGCAGGCCTTCCAGGGAGAGAGGAAGAGCCGGAAACAGGTGAATACCTGGAAGATGCTCAGGTCTGGCCATGCCTGGGAAAAGCAGGGGAGCTCCCAGGTGGGTCCTTTTCCGGGCGTCCGCAGTATGATAGACCAAAGTCAGGTCTTGATCTTCTGAGGCCATTTCAAGTATGTTTCACCTCCGAACCCCAGATCAATCCTCCCGTCCATGTAAGAGTGATTTGGGTTCTCCCCAGTCTTACCTCCAAAAACAGAACAATCTCTGGGGTTGCAGTGGACCTATAGGTCTCCGTAATATTTTCGTTTCACAGGACCCTTTTCCCATGACCCTGGCAATCTCATTATTGCAGGCTCAACACTTCCCCCAAAGCAGTCATCAGAGAATTTAACAAAAAGAAGATCTGACTGGGCTCGGCGGCTCACGCTTGTGATCCCAGCACCTTGGGAGGCCATGGCTGGCAGATCACCTGAAGTCAGGAGTTTGAGCCCAGCCTAACCAACATGGTGAAACCCTGTCTCTACTAAAAATACAAAAATTCGCTGGGCCTGGTGGTAGACACCTATGATCCCAGCTACTCAGGAGGCTGAGGCAGGAGAATCACTTGAACCCAGGAGGTGGAGGTTGCAGTAAGCTGAGATCGAATCACTGCACTCTAGCCCGGGTGACAGATCAAGACTCTATATCAAAAAAAAAAAAAAAAAGAGGATGTAAAAGCAACCTCAGGGGGCAGGGGGCATTTAAAGGTGATGTATAGGGAAGAAGCTGGAAGGATATTGGTTCATTAGCGATGCAAGAACGTGGTCTCCAGGCCAATGGGTTTCAGGGCATGTGCAGGCTGCCCTCTTGTTTTCGTGCGCAGGGAGATAAGCTTGCAAGGGCAAGCTCATTCCTCCATCTCAAAGATGAAAGGCGTTTGAGGAATGATTCTTTACGCCTGGTTTATTAGACAAGATAAAGGGCTCCTAGACAAGATGGCAAGGTGAGAGTGAGAAGATATTTCTGAGAAATTAGAATAAACCAAAGATAAGTGGGGAAAGTGTCAAAGACTATGATGCAGTAGGTCAAGGAGGAAAAATTCAATAACTTTGCAGCTATGCTTCATATGCATAAATATTCTGGATCTTCTAAATAAGAACAGAGCTCTATGCGCCACACAACACTTAAGTAAATTCTTGGTAAATTCTCGTACAGGTGGAAGGAAACATTAGCGACCTGGGGTCATGGGGCAGGAGGTAGATACACTTTGGTGCTTGGAGGTTCCCTCCCGAGAGGCACAGGATAGCTATTTGTAACCTGGCAAAACAGAGTGCTGTCTTCCTATAATGTGTATCCAGCATGAAATAACAAAGAGCCAGTAAGGAAAAGGAAAGGAGCAGACGGGGCTTTGATATTTGGGGGAAAAAATTATCTCTGTGAGACACACAAAACCAAGTACAGACCCCCAGGGAGCACATTTAGGTGAAGATAAAAGGAGGTGTCCAGCAAGTTGCCAAAATACTGGCTGCCCCACAATGGTCTCGACGAGACTGTGATTTTTTTTTCATTGTAAGAAAATGAAAATTTCTACACCCCAAAGGGGAAACATGACCAAAAGGCTTTTGCTGTCTCCAAATTCCCCACTAAACTGAAGGTGCGATTATTCGATGAACCCTGCAAGTGGCAAGGGTCCTCACTGCTGTCTTGGTGGATCTGGAAGGAGTAAGGTATTCTCACCTCTTTTATTATCTCCCTTTGGGGCAGGAATTGGGAGCTTTGCTGTCAATTTTCTTACCTCTTTCTGGACGTGGGCGGCACATTTCACTCAACAAAGAAAGGAAGTCAGTGTGATTAGTCAATGAAGAGTTTTAAAAGGAAACCTGCACCTATTATGTGTTCTCACTCCTTGCACTACTGCCCGGCTTTCCTTCCAGGAACGGGGGCACACATCATGGTCTAACCTACTTAATTAACAGACGATAGGCACCGTCTGTTAATTTCAGCTGCTTCTTACAAGAAATAAGAGTCTGTTATACAGTGATGTCAGAAGGCCTCGAGATCATAAAAAGATTTCCCACAAGGTCTCCTAAAATAGAAGAGGCAACCAGAAGTCATTTTGGTTGAGGTAATCGAGTACAGAACACTCCTCCAGCTGCAGGGGATAAATAACACTTTCCCAATATAGATGGCAAAGTGTTCTCCGAATCCAGCAACAGCAGCGCTGTCGAGAATCCTGCTATCTCCTGGAGGCTTCACTCTATTACATGAAGAACATCAAATAGATCCCTGCCTTGTCGTACTGACAATTTTATCTCTCAAATGGTAGAGAAAGCAATTAGGGAAACTGCTCTTCTTGACATAATTCTGACAACAAGGAAGAGCCAGCCAGCGACGGGTAGGTGGCAGGAATCACCTGAGTACGTGACCACTTTATCTTGGAACAAAACGTAATCACTTGGGAAGGGACACCGCTTGAAGGTGGACGTGGTCACTATTCCCAGTCATCGTCTCTGAGCAGAAATCAGCTACGGCTCCTTCCCAGAGCTTGCAGTCTACGCAGAAGGTAAGTCATATCTGCAGGCATTTCATCTGGGACAAAGGAGAGGCCCAAAGGGCAGGTGTTACAGAATTCAAAGACGGAAGAGGATCTCGTGGGTGAAGTGATGTCATAGAAAAGGTATTCTACAGAAATCTGACTTGAGCTGACTGACTATGGAAGATGATGAATTATTTAAAACACGCATGTGTGTGTGCATGTGTTTGTGTGTGCATACACGTGTGTGTGTATTGTGTGCATGTGTGTGTGCACACATGTGTCTGTGTGTGTGCACATGTATATGTGTGTGAAGGAGGAACGTACATTTCACACCTGGGCAGTAGTTTGAGAATTAGGATGTAAATGTTCACAGCGAGGCTACTGAGTTTGGCCCAGTGGAGAGTTCCTATAAGAACACACCAAGCCATGAGATTGAAGACAGAAGGTAGGAAACGGTTTAACTTTTCTTTCTTTTTTTTTTATTGCATTTTAGGTTTTGGGGTACATGTGAAGAACACGCAAGATTGTTGCATAGGCACACACATGGCAGTGTGGTTTGCTGCCTTCCTTCCCCTCACCTGTATCTGTCATTTCTCCCCATGAGATCTCTCCCCACCTCCCCGCCCCCCGTCCCTCCCCCGTTTCCCCCCAACGGACCCCAGTGTGTAGCGCTCTTTTCAATAAGCCACAGCTCCTTCTCTTGTCCTCAGAATCAGCTCCTGCAACCATATTTGTTCTAAGTGGCCATTCATACTTTACCCCAGCACAGCTGTTTGAATTGGGGTGAACACGTGACCAAAACTGAACCAAACAGATGCTTTCTCCCAAGAATTTAGAATTTGGATTCTCTGCTGGTCAGCTGCTCTATGGGTGCAGAAACTGAGGAGCTACGAGGAGACCATCTGCTCCTAAGAACAAAAAGAAGTGAAAGCTAGTCTGAAAAATGAGAATAATGAAGCAGACAAATGCGGAAAGGCAGAGATGAGCTCTCAGGACAGAAGGGACCAAACTAGCCCCTGCCTTGTTCCATTTCTTCTTCTTCTTTCTTCTTCCTTTTTTTGCAGGAAGGAGAGATGGGGTCTCACTATGTTGCCCAGGCTGGTCTCTGGCCTCTAATTCCTGGCCTCAAATGATCCTTCTGCCTCAGCCTTCCAAAGCACTGGAATTATAGGCATGAGCTACCATGCCTGGCCAGCCTTGTTCCATTTCCATCCTGATCTGAGTCCTCTGGGGCCAGGCTGCTTTCCTTGTGCAGGAGCCCCATGAAAACCCTGCACCTTGATGTATCTCCTTTTTTTTTTTCTTTTGAGACAGGGCCTCGCTCTGTTGACTAGGCTGGAGTGTAGTGGTACAATCTTGGCTCACTGTAACTTCTGCCTCCTGCATTCAAGCAATTCTCCTGCCTCAGCCTCACGAATAGCTGGGATTACAGGCACGTCATCACACCCAGCTAATTTTTGTATTTTTAGTAGAGACAAAGTTTTGCCACATTTGCCAGGCTGGTCTCAAACTCCTGACCTCATGTGATCCACCCGCCTCGGTCTCCCAAAGTGCTGGGATTACAGGCATGAACCACCGCACCCAGCCACATTCTCCTTTTCAAGTCAAGCTGGATTGCATGGGTCCTATGACTGCACCCAAAGGCTGTGATAATATGTGCCAGGCACAGAGCTGAGCACTTTACAGAGTTATTGCAATGAACCTGTAGGTACATACTGTGGAGTATAAGTACCCTGCATAAGGCCGTTGAGCTTCTAGGATGACAGCAGAGCCAGGCCTGGAACCCAGACACTGATTTGGAGCTAGTGCTCTCAACCCTACTGCTATTTTCCCCATGTCTTGGCAAAGGCATGTGTTCTGAAACCAGAGCTTATGGCTAATGATGTTGAGCTTCATCCTTCCCATCATAAAAGTAGTTGAAGATTTCTGAGCAAGGGAATGATATGTGTAATGAGCAGACAATCCACAGGCAGGAAGATCCTAGGGGTCAGACCATCAGGAGAACATAGTTTCCAGGGTTATCTTTGAATACATTGAGCCTAACTAGGAAAGAAATGAAAACCAAACTGGAAGGAGAGCCAAGGCTGTTAGCCCAGAGGGATGAAAACTTGTCAGTCTGATGGGAGAGGTGAGGATAGAGAGGCTGAATGAACAGCTAGGTCAGCAGCCAGGTAAGAAAAACCACTGAAGCAGGACACAAGGTAAGGAATAGCCAAGAAACGCAGTCAACCAGCGCACGATGAGGGAAATCACTCTCACGCAGAGTCTAGCATTCACTGCCTGGGTCGGGGTAGCTCTTTCAGACAACCTCACTGGAGCTTATAGCTTCAAAGCATCAGGAGACCAGAAGTCTGTCTGCAAAGGACGAAGGAAAGAGTGGGTGGGAGCCAATGATGGGGCAGAAGGACTGTCAAGGAATCCAGGTGCAAACTCGAAAGGAAGATGCAAGACAGATACTAGTGGGAATAAGACAATCAAAGAGGGTTTTTCTACCGTATTTTCTTTTCTTATTTTAAATCTCTCTCTCTCTCTTTTTTTAAAATTTCTTTCCATACAGGGAAGCTCTGCTTATCTTTGTAGGTCAAAGCTAAGGAGCCAGCAGGCAAAACTGAATTGTTCCTTGCTGCAACAGACAAGGAATAAAGGATGGGGTGAGGCATCGGGTAAGCACCTGGACTTGAGAAAAAAAATGAATGGAAAACATTATTGGCAAGAAAACTAGGTAAAATCCCACAGCTAGGCAGGTCAACAGAGTAAGCCCTTCATGCAAGAAAGATTTTGAAAGGCAAAGTTTCAGCGTGACAATCACAAACAATCCCAGAGGGAATAAAGAGTAGAGACATCTAAAGAGGGCCACACAGTCACCCAGACAGCTATATGCCAGAGCCAGAGCATTCAAGTGGCAGAGACAAATGTGGGGAGGGAGGATCCCCAAATGCAGGAGCACACAGTTCCGCCACAGGGGCCAGGGTATCTGTCAGCAGGGCTGTGGGCTCAAAAAGTGCTAGATCATTTTTAAAAGAATTTCTGAGCTATGCTTTGGGGGATACAAAGCAAGGAAGAAATGATGAATCCATGGCTCAGGGAAGATAATTTAATGCCCACAGATGGCAATAAGAAGGCAAAACTCTTAGTTTGTTTGCCTTTCTTTAGGAAAATAATCTTGAGAGGAAGAAAGGTAGAATAAACATCATAAAGAAATAAGTGAAGCACAGGACAGTGAAAAGATAATATGAGAACAGTTAGCTTCCTTCAGTGAGTTCAGCTACTCAGGCCCCGACAAGGCACTGCCTGGCACTACATCTGGAAACATTTTCAGAGACGCCAGAGAACTGGAGAGGAGTGGATTCTGTCCAGAGCAGGTGAGAGGAGAGGGGGAAGGCACACCCTCAAAACCCAAGCTAAAGCCCACAGTGGAATTAATTATTAAACTGGTGGCTCGTGAGTATATGGAAGAGATGTTGATTACTCGAAGCCATTGGCGTTTGTAAACTCTGCTATATAACCTCATTTCTATCTTTTAAGAGGGGCAACTAGACTGCTAGCTGATTTTTTTTAATGACTTATATCATTCTAAAAAGGGCTGAAGGTTGATTAAAAAGACACCAAAAATCCACCACGACATTGAAAATTATGAATATATAAGAACAAAAGGAAAACAAAGGATAGGGGAGACATAAAAATCGAGCCATAAATAAGACCAATAATAAAATGTGCAGTCTAGAGTCCTAGCCGCTTATTAAAATAAATTTCAGTCACTTGCTAAAGATGGACCACTAATTTGGTTCTAAGTGTTCTTAGAGCCAAATTATCAGGCAACAACAAAAGGGAGTGGTGATCAATTATTCATTTCACACCATCTATGAAATTTACAAAAGCAGGTAAGAAGAAAAGAGGATATAAGGGGAGATAGATGAAGGAGGGTGACAAGACAGAAAGGTGGAAAGGAATAAAGAAAAGAGGCTGGGAGCAGTGGCTCACACCTGCAATCCCAGCACTGTGGGAGGCCAAGATGAGCAGATCACGAAGTCAGGAGTTCAAGACCAGCCTGACCAATATGGTGAAACCCCATCTTTTCTAAAAATATGAAAATTAGCCAGGTGTGGTGGTGTGTGCCTGTAGTCCCAGCTACTAGGGAGGCTGAGGCAGGAGAATTGTTTGAACCCAGGAGGCAGAGGTTGCAGTGAGCCAAGATTGCGCAAGACTCCAACTCAAAAAAAAAAAAAAAAAGAAAAGAGAATGGAAAAGAAGCACAATTATTCCTGAGACTAGACCCAAAAAAGACTTCTCCCAAGGACCCTCAGAAAAAGAAAAGTGTGTAATTGTAGCAAACAAGCACTTCAAGGACTTTCTTACAGTTAAATGTAATATATAACCTCCAAGAACTCCCTAACTTTCTAGTCTAGATTATTTGTAATTCAACTTTGAATAAATTTCATTAAAAATCCCCGTACTGTAAAGGTATCCTCAGTCTCCAATGTTGGCCTGATTATTTCAAGCAACATTCCGTACAGATTAATTTTAGACAAGCCAAAACCAGCACAAGCAGCTCTGGAGGACTCTCCACATTCTTCTTTCTAGTACTGGCTCAGGGTCACACATTCTCTATGCAGTCTGTCCAGGGCCCTGCTTTGGGAAGACTTAGGGTCCTCTTTTCTGTGGAGACCAGTGGTATGTGTGATTCTCCCTGAGGTTGGACAGGCTCACATGGGCAGCCAGCTTGGAAGGGTCTTGAGAAGCCAGCATCTCTGACTTCAAACAATATGATAGCCAGGCCAGACATACCACATGAATGATTATCTTCAGATGGCTCTTTAAGTTATCATACCATCTCTAAAGAAAGCGGTTTCACATGTGTTCTAATGGTTGGGATAAGGGCAAAATACACTAGAAAAACACTAGACTAGGAAGAAAACTGAGGTCCTGGCTCTCTACCTAAAACAACATGAATTTATCCAAGCCATTTCACCTCTTTGGGTCATTCTCTGTAAAACAAAAAGTTATATATTTAGATGACTGCTGACCATCCCTTCTTTGCTAATATTCAACAATTTAGGACTATAAAGTAAAAATGCATATGTTCTATAATTATACAAGATAGATAGTATCAGTTATCTTGATAATTTATGATGTAAGCCGTTTGATTTACAGAAATCAAATTTCTTTTTTTTTTCTTTTTAATTTTAGCTGTTCGTTTTAAAATTATCCTTTTAAGTTCTTGGGTACATGTGCAGAACATGCAGGTTTGTTACATAGGTATATATGTGCCATGGTGGTTTCCTGCACCCATCAACCCATCATCTACATTAGGTATTTCTCCTAATGCTCTCTCTCTCCTAGTTCCCTACCCCCTGACAGGTGCCGGTGTGTGATGTTCTCCTCCCTGTGTCCATGCGTTCTCATTGTTCACCTCCCACTTATGAATGAGAACATGCAGTGTTTGGTTTTCTGTTCCTGTGTTTTCTGAGAATGATGGTTTCCAGCTTCATCCATGTCCCTGTAAAGCACATGAACTTATCCTTTTTATGGCTGCATAGTATTCCATGGTGTATATGTGCCACATTTTCTTTATCCAGTCTGGCTTTGATGGGTATTTGGGTTGGTTCCAAGTCTTTGCTACTGTGAATAGTGCTGCAATAAACATACATGTACATGTGTCTCTATAGAAGAATGATTTATAATCCTTTGAGTATATACCCAGTAGGGGGATTGCTGGGTCAAATGGTATAGAAATCAAATTTCTACATAAATTTTCAGGAAGATCTGCATTACAATGTGTACCTATATGATGTTCAAGGTGGGGCAATTCTGAATGCACTGTAGAATGCTGAATTCAATCCTGGGATTAAAAAAAGGGACATGAGTGGAAATACTGGTGATAGCCAAATAAAGTATTTAGTTGTTGTTTTTTTCAAAGAGGTTTCACATATACTTTTCAGTCTGGTAGGCTTGACCTTTTACCTCACAACCAGCTCCACAAAAATATGAGCACCAGAATTTATACCTTAATGGGATCCATTCTTTTTAATTGGTCTTAGACTCTGGTCTCCGAACTATTCGCAACCTTCTTGGCTCCCTACCAAATCCCTGCATAAAGTCAGGTAGCCCCTTCGATTACACAGTTTCCAATAACCCTTGATATCCTCGAGATAATACTAACCAGTCCACGCCCCTCCCAGCCAACGGTCGGTCTGATTCACCCTTCATTCTGGGTTTGAACAGACGGTAGTATTGGTGCTCATTCACTCGTGTAACAAACCTCACTGACCCCATGTTACGCCTTGTATTGTTCCATCCTAAGACACTTTGGAATAAGACCATGGCAATCTATGATAAATGCCACTTTCACTTTCAATTCTTGGTAAAGATAATGGAATCAGCAAGGTCTAGAGAAGGACAGCTAAAATCATCAAAAGACAGAAAAGTCTCCTTTCTGTGATGAATTAAATAAATTAGGAGTCTGCAAGACAAATAAAAATGTTAGGAGGAGACAATGTCAATGTTTTCAAAGACTTGAAGAGAAAAAATGGATTTGTAAACCACATTCCAGATAACAGACTAAGGTATCATCCCTCGAATCTTAAAACAGACAAATTTAAAGCAGTTAGAAATTACTAATAATAACAAAACGAATGATATCAAGAGCCAGTAAGGACTAAAAATGTAAATTTAGAAAGGATGTAGATAAAGTCATGAAAAAAAATCTATGTAAGAACCTTAAGAGGAAACTGAACATCTGTAACCTCTGAAGACAGGCTGAACTCCCAAATCACTCAGCATGTTGACTACTGATAGCTACTACTCACTGCAGAACCTGAGAGGTGCTTGTTTCCTTAAGCCTATGTTGTTCGTTTGCTGTGAGAATCAACCATGTAAAAATCCATAGCATTGTGCCCAGCACACTAAGCCTCAATCAGTAGCAGCAGCAGCCATACAGCAGTGATTCTTGCATGATTCGGCTGAAGGAAGTTGGGTCCAACTCAACATAATAGTGCTGCTGAGCTGTTATTCTGTCTTCAATAAATCAACGATTGCCACTTTTCAATCATCAGATTCTGTCGCCAGGTCCCTCTCAGCTCAACACTTGGAATCATTCTGGAGCATTCCAGACACATCCTTTCATACTGAGAAAGAGAATCTAGCACTATAAATTTTTTCAGTATCAAGATCATTCTGGTCCCAGAGAAAATGTTTTTGCCAAAAAATAAGTATACATTAACCAGCTGTCGTGTGGTCCTCCGCTCACCTCTGACCCCAGGGACGGATGGTAAGAAAGCTTACATGCTGAGAAGTAGAGCGTCAAAGAGCTTACCTTATGGCTGCCTCGGGAAGGACAATAGGAAATCTCAACAAACACCTCAGACATTTGTCTTTGCAATAGGACATGTCAAAAATGAAACATACAAAATTAAAAGGTGAAGAATGAGAAAAAAGAAGATTTCTAGAGAAGTGCACACTTCAAAGCAACTCAGAGTCCATCCAGGGGAAATGTCATCGCTTTGCTGCAGGACACAGGATGGGGAATTCTTAAGGAGAAGGAAGCCACTGCTGGGACACTTCACAGGCCCAGGTGGACAGCCCCCAAGAAGGAGATGTTTCTGCTCTGAAATTCACCTTCTGCTTCCCCAATCTGGGAGACTGGTATCTTCATTCCCACTGGTCACTCTCACCCTGGGCTAAGGCACATTTGCTGGACTCCTGAGTCCAGAAGCAAAGGCAACCACAGGAGGAAGAAGTTGGTTGAGTGTTACAGCTGGAGAGCACTTTAGAAGCATTTGGAACCAACCTCCCTTTGCTGACAAATAAGCTGAGAGCCAGTGCATTTGGGAAAGATCTGAGTCTACGCTCTTTGGACATGGCCAGGGCTGCCCAGCTGGGATTGTGACATCTACGGAACTAGCCTTGTGACCAACTGGCCTTCAAGTTCTTCTGTGCCAAAATGGGGATAGTAATAGTCCCTGCTCATTACTTTTAATGGGAAAACCCGCAATTATTTTTGCACCAGCCTAATAGATGAGGTCGTTTACAAACCATACTTAGCTCAGTGTCTGGCAGCACCTTAGCATTCAATAAATTATACCTGTCATTATATCTAGAGTTCTTCATTATTATCTCCTGTCCTTTTTCATCTGAATGCAGCTGGGGAGAAAGAACGAAAATGAGAACATTTTGAGATGAATTGTTATCTGCCATTCCTTCATCTTCAAGTGTTCATTTACTGAATAGGCTGTACCTGGAATATAGTCCTATGTGGGTTTGAATTTACATTCACAAGTATGTTTGAATTTCACTAGAATTCCTCTCCAGGGACTCATGCTAAGTCAATACCTCTCATCCAATAAGGCTTAAACTGGTGTTGTAAACTACCATTTGGGCTCCGTAACAGAATTGCAAATGGAGTGATAATTAATGAATTTCCCAGTTATTCTCCTCTATTCCAGATTTATCAGGCATTGCCTCTTCAAAGTTGTTCTTTACCCTCAGGGATATGGTGTGATGATGATGAGCAAAGGAGGTAAAAAAGGAAAGCCCTACTGATTATAGGCAGGTGGTTTACTTCCACAATTCATTCCTCTTAGTTGAGCGCTATCTTAGCGTCTTCTCTTCCATCTTCTCTCCAACCGCTGCAGTCTGTTTCTCCCATCCACCAGTAGATGCTTCAAAACTGTTCTCCCCAAGGGCAGGGTTACAGAAGCCTCATAATTGGCAAATCCATAACTGGCAAACCTGGTGGCATTTTCAAGACTTTCAAATGTTTCCTTCATTTAATTTTCTCTGTTGGCACCTGTTTTTCCTCCTATTTCTCTGGCCACTCCATCTAGGCCTATAGTACCTCTTGTTCTGTTGTACCTTCTAAACATCTCCTTTCGATCGTTCTTCATCCCCAGTGCCCTGGCCTGGTTCACACCTGTAGCATTGTTCACTCAAACCACTGCCATGGCTGTTAAACAGGTTCCCCTGTCAATCTCACACAACAATCAATACAACCCTTACTCTACCAGCAAAATGATCGTTCAAAAAAAAGCAATCGCATCACTCTCTTACCTAATTTCTTTTTCCATCTCCAGAGTATCATCCAGACAGTACCACATACACACAAATCTGCTCTTGACTGCGCCCGCCAGGCCTGCCTGCCACATGTCTTGCTCTCCTCTCATTCACTTGCAGCTCCACAATGTCATGTCCTTCCCTTTGCACACATGCTGTCCCCTCTGCTGAAAGCATCTTCCCCCACTGCCAAATTCTGACCCATCATTGGAGACTTGGCTCTAAAGTGACTTGTTTATGAAACAGCTAACTCCCCAGAAAGAGGGCTCTGTGTTCCTCGCCCATAGCACACAGGACACACAGAAACCCTCCCATTACCAGGATGAGTTTGCTTCTCCACCTTCACACCAGACAGAAAGCTCCAGGGACCATGTCTTACTGGACTTCATGTTCCCAGTATCAAGCTCTGCAGTCCTGGGTCCCCGCCAGGCAGACGATGCACGTTCGCCACTCAGTCCTCAACTAGAGACTAGATAAATGACTAGCGAAGGTAGACAAGTGTTCCTTCAAAAGGGTATTTTTAAACCCCAGAAAAGAAAAGATGACAAAAATCCCTGTCTGCTCATGTGAGTGGCATTCTGTGAGGCTTTCAGGAGGAAAAAAAAATCTTGTGGGTCTCACTGATGGCACCAGAAGAGCAAGCCTATCCCCGAGGCACTATTTAAATTCCACTCCGTGATTTTCTCTTTAATTCATTTTTATTCCAGGTGCAGCCCTGCAGCTATTTTAAAACTGAGACTTAAAATAAAGTAATACTAATAGCTGGAGTTATCACAGGCTCCCCAGTAACAGGAAGCCTTGAATCCAAAAAAACAAGGCCCTTCACAGAGTTTTAACAAACCACAATATCCCTTCCCAGGAGAGGGTGGAGAGTGAAGAGAACAGGGGGCTCCGTCATCAAAGGATTATGCTTCACTTTGCAAAAGCATTCATTCCTAGATTCTCTGAAATATTTCACTTTGTACATTTAACCGTTCGTTTTCAAAACATTAACAACCTGAAGGAAAGACTAGAATGCTTTGCAGGAAAACAGGAAAAAAGCAAGAAAGAAAAGCAGCCTCTGACTGTGGCCAGCAGGCCACCTGTGTCAGTCCCCCGAGACCTAGGGTCTGGGCACAAATGCCACATCCAGGTCCTACCCCAGACCTATGGAATCAGAACCTCTGCTAGGAGGAGAAAAGTGTTCTTTAGATGCATGTTTTCTGGAAAGCAGCTCCATGCTAAAGAAAGCTGCTCCAGGAAACGGAGTTCTGTGAGTGGTGCTGTATTAGTCTGTTTTCACAGTGCCGATAAAGACATAGTCGAGACTGGGTAACTTTTAAAGAAAAATAGGTTTAGCAGACTCACAGCTCCACTTGGCTGGGGAAGCCTCACAATCATGAGAGAAGGTGAAGGGCATGTCTTACATGGCAGCAGGCAAGACAGAATGAGAACCAAGTGAAGGGGGTTTCCCCTTATAAAACCATCAGATCTTGTGAGACGTATTCGCTACCATAAGAACAGTATGGGGTAGGGGAAAGGGGAGGAACCACCCCCATGATTCTATTATCTCCCACTAGTCCCTCCCACAACACAGGGGAATTATGGGAGCTACAATTCAAGATGAGATTTGGCTGGGGACAAAGCCAAACACTATCAGGTGCCCAGAGACACAGGCCTGCTTCTGATCTGTTTGGGTAGTCAAGAGCCAGGGTTGTTTCTTTCAACTCATTCAATGAAAACAAAATTTTAACAAAAACAAAAAAAAACAATCATGCTTTAATTACTGGTCTAAGCCAGCAGGGAGTCCACAATATTAATACAGCCTAGACGGGAACTTTCCCGAAATACTACACGTTTCTTATTTGGTCAGATTAGCACCTCCCTTTATTTCCTTTTTCTAGAGGATGAGCCCAGGAAGGCCCACAGGGGCCCCACTTACCCCACCCTTGCCCCTCTCATGCCATGGGAAGTGAGCTTGCAACTGGATTTGCCAGGTTGGGTTTCTGTCACTTGCAACCGGAAGAGTCCTGTGCCTTATACAAGGTCAATGAGTGAAAATGGAGTCTATTTGAGACGTTGGACTTCCAGGACCCCAGCAGTGAATAACTTGGGAACCATGGAGGTATGCAATGGGAATCCACTGATGGCTACAGAAAGGGCAATCTAGGAAGAGAAGCCAGTGCTATTTGCTCAAATGGCTGGCTTCTCCAGAGACACCCTAGTCATTTTTGGTAACTGAGGTCAGACTCGGGGTTCCAGCCTGGGGCTGCCCTAGCAGGACCCCACCTGAGGCCCAGGGCAGCCTCTCCTTCCCAGCTAAGAGTGCATGCCTCTCTGAGGCCAGCTTGCCAGATTTTGCCTTGCTAAGGGAACAATTCCTTTGCCTAGAACAAAAGTGGTCAACTCTTTCTTTCATGGCTTTTCACAGCATTTGCTCTCCCCATCACTCTTTTTATTTACAGCCTGTGACAGCCTTCAAGTCAGAAAAATCGGACAGTGTTTCACAATATTTAAAATTTCACAGGCCTATAAAATCCTCTCATAAAAGGAGTGCTAACTTATAATTTTGCTAAAAGTGACACTGTTTCAAAAATACAACTGTTTAATACCATCCTATCCTATAAGAAAGAATGTTCTCATACCAAAGAAAAATGAAAAACACCTGAAAGATACAATCTCAGAATAAAAAAATGAAAAGTTTACTATGCTGCTACCTCCTATCTCCTCCTTCTACTTAATTTTTTCCATTTTGCTTTGCACAAGAGAAAATGGCCTCATGGACCAGCGCCAGACTGCATACAAGCATTTCTGAGCTACTCACCTTGGAAGTTCTCTGGCTCAACTAATCCAAGGCAAGGACCTGTGAATGGCCAGCATGTGCCTTCTGTTTGGTCTTACTCTGAACAGAATCTTACCCTGGTAAGACACTCATACATGATTTACTCACATTAATTTTGGTGGATTCTCATCACAAAGCTATTTTGCAGATGAGAGAGCTAAAGTGCTCACCCTAGTCTAACGGTAATAAGGGATTTTCCTTACTTGGACCCCAATTCTGCCTGTCTTTAACGTCTACTTTTCAATCCTTATTTTGCCCTTTGAAACTTTTCTTCTACACGATTGTGCTTAAATTTCACCCTTCAGTCCTCTCTTTTCCAGGGTAACTAGAGAGACCTCGATAAGCTTCCATCTAAATCCCTAACATGTTCCACAGTGCTGGCTGCACATATATACTCAAGCAATACTTGTTGAAGAATCAATGACGGAGCTGCTCCTTATTCAATATGATTTCTAGACCCTTCACTTCCCTGCTTCGCTGATCATACCCTTCAAGAGGCATTTGCAATCTTTTTTTTTTTTTTGAGATGGTTTTGCTCTGTCACACAAGCTGGAGTTCCACCTCCCGACTTCAACCAATTCTCCTGCCTCAGCCTCCCAAGTAGCTGGGATTACAGTATGCAGCCACCACATCCGGTTAATTTTTGTATTTTTAGTAAAGACAGGGTTTCACCATGTTGTCTAGGTAGGTCTCAAACTCCTAACTCAAGTGATCTACGCACCTCAGCCTAACTGTGCCCGGCCCTGCAATCTTGCTGTGCCTCCTAAAATGTCATGCCCATGCATAAGCCATGTACCATATGGGCTTAGCTGTACAGAATGTCAAGGCCCCTGGCTCTCTTGCCCTGGGAGCAAAGCCTTTATTCAGAAATTTGAGATTGTGTGTATTTCCTTTCTGGAAGCTATTTCCCACTGCCAACACCTATGAGACTGTAGTCATCTAAAATTCTTAGCTATTCCCAATTCTGAATGTCTTTATTGGTATTTTAAATCTAAAGAAAATTCTCTAACATTTAGTGCTGTTGTATTTATTGTTATTAGTCTCAGAAGTCAATGTGTTCTGTTCTTATCTGACTCTCTGTATCTTCATATCTTATCTCTCTAACTAAATTATAAGGTTTGTGAGATGGAGTGTTATATAGTTTTATGTTAGGAATAAGTGTAAACGTTCAGCATGGTAACATTCAGCAGATATTCAATAAATATACGCTGGTTCATTAAGCTTCATTTTTATCCTAATGCCCTTTTGCCCAGGACTCTCAACGTCTGATGAATCACATCTAAGTCCTAGGGGCAAGCACCTGAAGACTTATGTCAGCTGCCCCTACACATACACACACACACACACACACACACACACACACACACACAGTCACGAGCTGCAAAATGACATTTCAGCCAACAACGAATCATGTGTATAACAGTTGGCCCAAGAAGTTACAATGGAGCTTAAAAATTCTTATCATCTAATATTTACTATGCTATACTTTTTATTGTTATTTTAGCATGTACTCCCTCTACCTATATATATGTAGGAGTATACAAAGATAACTGTCTTTCTGGCCAACATGGTTAAACCCCATCTCTATTACACATAGCAGGGCATGGTGGCACACACCTGTAGACCCAGCTACTCAGGAGGCTGAGGCAGGAGAATCACTTGAACCTGGGAGGTGGAGGCTGTAGAGAGCTGAGCTGAGATCGTAACACTGCATTCCAGCCAGTGTGAGAGAGCGAGACTCTGTCTCAAAAAAAAATGTTAACTGTAAAACAGCCCCAGGCAGGTCCTTCAGGAGGGATTCCGGAAGAAGACATTGTTATCATAGGAGATGACAGCTCCACATGTGCCATTGCCCCTGAAGGCCTTTCAGTGGGACAAGATGTGGAGGTGGAAGACAGCGAGACTGATGAACCCAACCCTGTGCAGGCCTAGGCTAATGTGTGTTTATCTTTGTTTTTAACAAAGAAATTTAACAAGCAAAAAATAAATGAAATAAAAAATTTTACAAATAGAAAAAAATCTTATAGAATAAGGATACAAAGAAAGAAAATACTTTATATAGCTGTACAATGTGTTTGTGTTTGAAGCTAGTGTTATTACAAAACAGTCAAAAAGGTTTTAAAAATTAAAAAGTTTATATAGTACATCCAAGTTGATTATTGAAGAAAGAAAAATATATTTTATAAATTTAGCGTAGCCCAAGTGTGCAGTGTTTAAAGTCTATAGCAGTGTACCATAAGGTCCAAGGCCCTCGTATTCACTCACCACTCACTCTGACTCATGCAGAGCAACTTCCAGTTCTGCAAGCTCCATTCATGGCAAGTGTCCTATACAGGTGTAACAATTTTATCTTTTATACCACGTTTTTGCTGCACTATTTCTATGTTTACATTGTTTAAATACACAAATGCTATTGTGTTATAGTCGCCTACCATATTCAGTACAGTCCATGCTGTACAGGTTTGCAGCCTAGGAGCAACAGACTGTGCTGTATGGCCTAGGTATATAGCAGGCTCTACCATCCAGGTTGTGTTAAGTATGTTCTACGGTGTTTGCTTAACGGCAAAATCACTGATTTGGTTTGGCTGTGTCCCCACCCAAATCTCATCTTGAGTTGTAGTTCCCATAATCCTCACGTGTTGTGAGAGGGACCTGGTGGGAGGTACCTGAATCATGGGGACAGTTACCCCCGTGCTGCTGCTATCATGATAGTGAGTGAGTTCTCATGAGATCTAATGATTATATAAGGGACTTTTCCGTCTTTTGCTCGGCGCTCCTCCTTGCTGCCACCATGTGAAGAAGGATGTGTTTTCTTCCCCTTCCACCATAACTGTAAGTTTCCTGAGGCCTCCCCAGCCATGCAGAACTATGAGTCAATTAATCTTCTTTCCTTTCTAAATTACCCAGTCTCGGGTATGACTTTATTAGCAGTGTGAGAACAGACTAATACAAATGCATTTCTCAGAATATCTCCCTGTCGTTCTATGATGCATGACTGTATTTCCAGCTCTGACTCACGCTTGTCTCATTGGATGCCCCCAAGGCAGCCTGCTGGTATCCAGGCACACCCTGCTCTCTATGACCCTCCCTTTCTCAGTTCCCATCACTGTCATCTCAAAACCCACTGTTCCCATGAGCCCTGACCCACTGCATTTTCCCCATGTCCCCTTAGCCTTTCTAATCCTCAGGAAAAACATCTGGAGCAAACCAGTGAGCACTGAGGTTAACCAAAACAGAGGAAAAATCATCCTTTACTTTAAAATGGGATTCTTTTACAAAAGTTGTCATGAATTTATTTTTATAAAATATGATCAGATGTCCCCATATGTGCTTAACATGTAGCTTCCCATGAACACATCCATTGTAGCAGGAGGAGCCAATGAATCTTCACAAATCATTGCTCTCTGCAGAAATGCTATTTCCGAGCTCCAGCCAATGGCCTTGGGAAGCAGTCTGTCATTGATTAAATGATAATGAATTCTGTATAACAAATAATTATGTATAGAAGAAGTGCTTTCCTTGGACTCTATATATTGCAGTTTTTCTGTGAAACTTATAATGAAATTAAAGAAAGCTTAATCTTATATCCAGAAGGGACCTTGATTGAGCTACGTACATTATGAGCAAGATGAGCAGAGAAGTTTGCAACTTCTTTATCCTGCTTTCAGATACTAACAATCCTTTAATGAAACTCATCCTTGAGCACCCCCTCTAGATGCTGAAGGATGGTCCTCCCATCCTTCCCCTACAGAGTTCAAAGGATTATCACCAACTACCTTAGAGGCGAGACTGAACATCAGTCCCCTTTCATCTGAAGCTCCTGCAGACTAGTAGGATGTTACAAGATAAACTACACAGTTTTTCAGCATTTCACTATCACAAAGTCATCTAGATGTCCCGTTGCATATATTCATAAAAACTTCAGCTACATGTACTTTACTTACTCAAATACTGCTTTGATTTTGTCTTTTCTTGGGAGAGGTGCTATATTTGGATAGAGGCTTCCTGGGACTCTTCCCAGTTCCCAAGATAGTGCTGGGCATAGGAATTTTTTTTGTTGTTGGATCATTTGTTATTTTTATTGAGTTTTGAGTATCTTGAATACAGGTCCTTCATCAGACATGTGATTTGCAAACAGTTCTCCCAGTCTTTGGCTTGTCTTTTCACTCTCTTAGTGTCTTCCAGAGAACCACTTCCAGACCTCCACATTGCTAGCTCTTGAGATATAAAACTTAAATCTTCAGATTTTAGGCAAGGGAGGGAAGACACATGCTTTTGGCACTTCACTTGTTTGCTTCCATCTACCCTTGGTTGGAGTTTGGGTTTCATCCCAGGCAGTGCTGCCACTAGACCAGGGCAACAAAACTGCCTCCGTGGTCCCTGCTTTTTAAAAGGCACTGATGTGCCTTTCCCCAGGGGGCCAAAGGGATGTTCCCATGCAGAGTACACCCTCCGCCCTCCTTCTAGATCACAAACTCCAAGTGTTCAGGACTTTGGAATTTTTTGCCCAAAGAAACAGCTTCTTCCTCATGTTTCTTCCTTCAAGGGGGAAGAAATAGCTGCCTCTGTGTGCCCTGAGTATTTGGGGGCATAGACAAAGCTTGGACCTGCAGATTAAGTTGCCACATCTGGGAGTGAGGACCCTCCTGGAATGAAACAGAGTCAGAATAGAGAAAGAAGCGGGAGGGCCTTCTTTGGATTCCATTTGTACTCTTGCTTCAGCCCTAGGCCCAGGTATACAATCAAACATTTCCAGGAGTGATTTATGATAGGGATTCAGAATCCATGAAATCCAAATTTTTGCAGCGAGTGAGTTGTTGGATAGATGAGTATGCTGCTAACGGAACCAGAACACACAAAGAGGAAGGGTCTGGGATGGGGATAAATATTACAAGTTAATTATGTCATTTAATAAAAATTTGTTGAGCACCAACTTACATGCCTGGCGTAAGAGTGAATTAAGATTTTGGCCTCGTTGAACTTATATTTTAGTGGAAAAGATGGACAAAAAACAAAGCCATTTATAATGTCAGGTGGTAAGAAATGCAAGGAAGAGGAAGTAAGGGCAGTGAATGGGAACTGCTTTCTGAAGAGGAGCAGCACAGAAAAGCTCTCTACAGAGGTGACATTTGAGCAGAATTCTGAACAAGTCATTGTGATATCTGGGGGAAAGTGTTCTAAGTGTTCAGTTTACTGAAGAGCAAAATGTAGGGGGACAGAAGCAGCAGTTGGTTTGCTGAAGAAACCACCACCAGGTGGTATGGATGGGGCTCTGTGAGGATAAATCAAGGAGTATGAGATATAAGTCATCTTTAGAGACTAGTTGTTGAGTCTGAAGAACCTATTACATCCAAACATATGTCCGTATGCCCAACAGGCACTGGGAACTACAAGCCCAGAGTTCAGGGCCAAAAGTGGTACTGCAGATAAAGAAACAGGCGTTGCTATTACCTGTACGCAGATGGTGGGAGTCATGAAAGCCTCAGGCAAGGGAAATTCTGGCAGACCTGCTTGTGTGCTTATAACTGAAGCCAATGAGAGAATAAATACAAGTGCACACTCTCTCTGCAGTCATAACTACTGGTCAATTTTCTGAAATAGTAAATGATTAAATGATTAATAATCACTATTCTATTACTTGTAGAATGCTGTGTTTTGATTTGGTTTTTAAATTATATCATAGGTCAGCATCATACCTGTGCCTTAATGTTTCTTCAAAAATGTCTCCATTTCTCACTTGCTTATTTATATTCCAAGGACCCTCAGGGTTCCAAATTTTATTTCTGCAGTATTTTTTTTATAATTTTAATATTTAATTGATGAATAAAGAGCAAACATATTTAAAGTGCACAATGTGATAATTTGATACATGTAGACATTGCATAATAATGATCACAATCAAATTAATGAACACATCCATCACCACGTATGCTATACATGAGCTCCCCAGAACTTGTTCATCTTATAATTGAAAATTTGTACTCTGATACACATCTCCCCATTCTCCCACTCCTGTCCTCTGGTGACCATCATTCAACTCTGCTTCCATGAGTTTGACTTTTTTGATTCCACATATACATGAGATCATGTGGTATTTGTCTTTCTTTGCCTGGCCTATTTCACCTAGCATATGTTCTCCAGGTTTATACATGTTTATAAATTCTGCAAACGCCAGAATTTCCTTCCTTTTATGGCTAAAGAATATTCCATTGTGTGTATGTATGTGCACACATGTTACATTTCTTTATTCATACATTGATGAATGGAGGTTGATTCGATATGTTGGCTAGTGTGCATAATACCGTAATGAACATGGAAGTGCAGATATCTCTTTGACAGGCTGATTTCAATTCCTTTAGATACACACCCAGAAGAGAATTGCTAGATAGTATAGTAGTTCTATTTTTAATTTTTTGAGGAACCTTCATACTGTTCTCTTTAATGGCTGAAAATCAAGTTGCTATTATCTTGTCCGCAAGTCATGTTTAAAAGCATCAATGAGAAGCAGTGCCTACGCTGCTCAGGGTGGATGGGAAGAGCAGCCCACAGGCTGATGTGTAGAGGGAGTGCTCAGAATCTCTGGATTTGGGGGCATTACTGATATAATCCCCAGCACTGAGGCTCTCAGGATCTCTGGTAGAACAACCCAACAGTTACATTTCAAAAAGGAGACTTTGTTTTTGCCAGGGAAACAGCACAGTTGACACTGAATGTTGTTTGTAGATTTGATTTTAGAAGGTTTAAACCATTTTCCTTGGTTTCAGTGAATCACTTTATGGAAATAGCCATATATCATTCCTTGTTTTAGAACTAAATTATTTCTTAAATAAGGGGGGATTGGAAAAGTGAACTGTTAAGTAAAATCCTCAAATTGCTTTGCACAATATCAATTCAGTGAGATGTATTCCTGTTTTCATAGGTAATGGCCCAAATTTAAAGTAACATAATCAACAACCAGGAATTGTCAAACATAAGATTGTGTGGGAATGTATGCTAACCACCGCAGGACATAGGAAATGCAGTAGGAATTGCCCTTGGAAAATGTGCCACCCAATTGGGAAGCAGCACAAGGCAGTAAATGGTAAGCAGTTTGAGCTATGTGAGCTACATGAGTCCACAGAAGAGATCACTTCTGTCTGGGATGTCCAAAGAGGGGGTAGGATTTGAGCTGAGCACTGAAGCATGGAGAGAAGGAGGCCCAAGCAATGGGACAATGTGTGCAAGGGCATGAAGATGAGGCACCACAGGGCAAACCTGCAAGGTGGAAATGCACGTTTAAATGCTGACACTTACAAGCTGTGTGACCATGGGCAAGTTGCTTGACTTTTCTGAGCCACCATTTTCTCATGTTAGAAGAGAGATACTAGAGGAGCCTGGCTCATAGGACCGTCATGGAGAATAGAGGAGATACTACAAGTGAAGCCCTAGGCAGTGCCATATGAGGAACTAAGAGTAAGCCTGCAGGCAGTGTTCAGTATTGTTACACTTTCCAGGTTGTGAACAAGCATAGGCAACCCTTGAGTTGAGCTCAATGCTGGAGCCAAGATCAATGACAGAGGGAGCTTGTTTTGAAACAGCAACTAATGACCAGAGAGAGGAAATGGGTCACCAAGCTCCACGGTGCCTTTCATGAAAATGAATGTAAGGGAGTGTGATTCAGGAAAAGGGACCACAGTCAACACCAGCAGACTCTTTCTATGCACTGGGCCCATCTCATGATGAGCATGAGAAATGGAGTCCATTCACCCTTGCCCAGCTCCTACACCAGTTGTACTCTTTAGACCAAAAAGCGCCTAAGAGGAAAGTCAGAAGGAAACCAACCCAGGGAAATACTTGGGAACGGTGCCTTGCAATCTTCGCCCACTCATTCCTTCCCCTCAGGAAACGACAGGAAATAAGAGCTTACTGAAGGCAGAGATGACTGAGAGTAGTTGCTACAATGCTTGGGACGTGGGGAGATTTTGAAGCAGAACTCCTCCCCACCCCAACCCCAGCCTCTCAGAAAACGGGTGAAGGAACAGTGCTCACTGGTACCAGGTAGAGCAGCACGTCTCACCTAGGAGCCATTGCAGGGGTAGGGACTCCTCTGCTACTCAGGGCAACAAACAAAGGAAGGGGACAATCAGCTGTCCCTTCAAAGTCCCAGGGGAGACTTTTGCACCCATATTGAATGTACCTGACTTAGAGGACTTGGGAATGAGAAGACCTGCAATGTAGCTCACCGTCAGCCAGTGCTACCATCCACAATGTTGAAGATGTACAGCAGAAACGTACGGAAGTGAAAAGAACCAGAGGCTTGGGAAAGTACAGGAGAGACCAAAGAGGCCGATAGATGGAAGCATTCTTACACACCTGAACTAAGCAAGACAGCTCAGTGGCCAAAGTGCAGTGGCATTTTCTTTTCTGATACTAGAGAGAACAACATAGTGACTAAGGACATGACAACATTTAGCAGCAAAGGCTAGCAAGAGCTGTGCTTCGGTTTCTGGGGGCTTATAAAGAGAACTTCTTTCTCTGCATCATCTGGATTAAACCTCAACTCAAATCCGACAGTGCTTTTAAAAAGCCCATATTTTAATTAGAAATGATGCTTTGAGCAAGACTGGAAAGAACAGCAACAAAACAATCATTCAAAGTAGTGAAACGACTCTTGGTGAATGCATCTCACAACCAGAAATAATGTTAAAAGGTGGCTGAATACACCTGTTACCATATTGCATGAATCTTTAGGATCAAGAGAACCTACCCAAAGAAAATTCTCAAATGTCAGCTTCTTATTGTCTCTAGGCAGGAGAATTGCTTAAACACAGGAAGCTGAGGCTGTGGTGAGCCAAGATTGTGCCACCTACAGCAGATGCTTCCTAGAGGTATCGACTGCCCACCTAAGCTTCTGGGCCTGAACCAGGTGCTCCTCAAAGCTGTAGACTGTCTCTAACCACCTGAGTGTCTGGGCTTGAACCAGGTGCTCCCAGGGCTGTGTACTGACCATACAACTATCAGAACTTTGAACTGGGTGCTTCCTCAAAGGTCTTTACTTCTGCTACTATATTCTTCCAAAGCCACACAATTCTTTTTTGTTGTTTTTGTTGTTGTTTGTTGGTTGGTTGGTTGGTTGGTTGGTTGGTTGGTTGTTTTTTGTTTTTTGTTTTAATTTTGAGACTGATTCTCACTCTGTCGCCTGGGCTGGAGTGCAGTGGCACGATCTTGGCTCACCGCAGCCTCTGCCTCCTGGGTTCAAGCGATTCTCCTGCCTAAACCTTCTGAGCAGCTGGGATTAACAGGCATGAACCACCAGTCCCGGCTTATTTTTGTATTTTTAGTAGAGAGAGGGTTTCACCATGTTGGCCAGGCTGGTCTTGAACTCCTGGCCTCAAGTGATCTGCCTGCCTTGGCCTCCCAAAGTGCTGGGATTACAGGTGTAAGCCCCGATGCCCGGCCTCAAAGCCACACAATTCTTATAGTAGTACTTCACGCACCGCAATTCTCCATTCAAAAGACAAAGTCAGCAGTATCCAGGGAAATCTATCCTATCATGAATGTCTAGCCAGTTACTGCATTTCATACTGTTGACAAGGGCGAAACACAAGACTCCAAAAATTCATGAAAAAAATTAAATTTAAATTTAAAAATAAAAAACATAAGCTTCATTTCTGAACATAGCTCCATCAAGCTCAAGATACTTTCAGAAAAGATTAAATCAGCCCTTCAGTTCATCTTTAAAGTACTGAGGGTCCTGGGAATGTAAGCATGTCAGCAGTTTTTTTGTTTGTTTGTTTGTTTGTTTTTTTACATTACTAACTGAAGAAAAATTGACTCTCTTTAAAGCTGTTTTAAAATTAGGAAACAAAGGCCAGGCACAGTGGCTCATGCCTATAATTCCAGCACTTTGGGAGGCTGAGGCGGGAGGATCACCTGAAATCAGGAGTTCAAAACCAGCCTGGCAAACATGGTGAAATGCCATCTCTCATTTTGTAAAAATACAAAAATTAGCTGGGCATGGTGGTGTGCACCTATAGTCCCAGCTACTTGGGAGGCTGAGGCATAACAGTCGCTTGAACCTGGGAGGCATAGATTGCTGTGAGCCAAGATCACGCCACTGCACTCCAACCTGGGCAACAAAGTGAGACTCAGTCTTTTTAAAAAAGGAAAAATATTAGGAAACAAAAAGAAATCATAAGGAACCAAATCACGACTGCAAGGTAAATAGGATGCCTAATGATGTTCCTGCTGAAACTCTTGCAAAATCCCCTTGATTGATGAGAGACATGAGCAGGAGCATTGCCGTGGTAGAGAACTCTCTCCACCTTGGCGTTTCCTACTAAACCTTTGCTAACTTTCTCAAAACACTCTCATGATAGGCAGGTGTTATTGCTCTTTGGTCCACCAGAAAGTCAATAAGCAAAATGCCTTGAGCATCTCAAAACTGAGGCATGACCTTTGCTCTTGCTTTCACTTTTCCCTCCTAGAAGCCACTAGATTTTTTTTTTTTTTAACAATTGCAAAACAGAATTTTATTTTATTTTATTTTTTTACTTGTTGCATTTTAGGTTTTGGGGTACATGTGAAGAACATGCAAGATTGTTGCATAGGTACACACATGGCAGTGTGATTGCTGCCTTCCTCCCCTTCACCTAAATCTGACATTTCTCCCCATGCTATCTCTCCCCAACTGTTTTAATTGTGCTTTGTCTTCAAGATCAAGTGGTAAACCACAGTTCCATCTCCTGTTAGAATTCTTGGAAAAAATCCTTCAGGATCTGGATCCCACTTGCTTAAAATTTCCATTGAAAGCTGTGATCTTGTCTGCAGCTGATCTGGGTGCAACAATTTGGGCATTCATTGAGTGAAAAGTTGTCTCAACTTTAATTTTTCAGTCAGAATTGTGCAAGCTGAACCAGTTCAGGTGTTTCTAGTGTTGGCTACTGTTTCTGCTGTTAATCGCGGGTCCTCTTCAATTAGAGCATGAATAGAATGAATTATTTCCTCACAAATTGATGTGTATGACCTGCTGCTGCAGGCTTCATCTTTAACATTGTCTCAACCCTTTTAAAACAAGTTATCCATTTGTAAACTGCTGATTTCTTTGGGGCATTTTTCCCCATAAGCTTTTCATAAAACATCAATGATTTCACCATTCTTCCACTCAAGTTTCACCATAAATTTGATGCTTGTTCTTGCTTCAATTTTAACAGAATACATATTGCTCTGATAGGGGCTTTTTTCAAACTAATGTCTTATTCTTCTTAGTGCTTCAAACTGGGTCCTGTTCGGACATGTTATTGCGACTTTAGTTTGGTGCAAAAAAAAAATTTGACATCTATTGCATAGTGTTTTCATAATATGCATTTTCCGTGTACTTTTTGTAGAATGCTTGCATGGGCTCAGTGTAACTCTGTAGCTCTATACTAGCAGAGTGGCAAGGGAGATAGAGCCACAAATGGGCCGGAATCAGCCTTTATCAGCTCCAACACTGACCTTCAGGGTGACCTATGAGAATATTTAAGGAACATCTGCACAGGCGCCTTCTACATTCTGAGGAGGAAATGGTTATCGGCCTGACCCCTTTGTTGCCTCATCCCCCAATTACATGATGAGGAATAGAGAATCAGGCCAGTAGAGCTCTTCAGAGGCTTTTAAAGGAAAGCTGTTCTAGACAAGGATCTACCATAAATTAAATATAAGGATGTCCGGAAAAACCCAGAAAAGACTGTGGCAGTGCCGGTGAAGCCTGAAGTACACAAGACTCCGTAGCCACTCCTGCATCTCTGCAGACATGGCTTGGTTTCCAACCTGATGCTTAATGTCAGTCCCTTAACTGGGGATGCCCACATCCAATCCTGTGCCCTGGAGGATGCTGGCTCAAAGCCAGGGCCAACCTAATGCAGAGGAAGAGGAGGCTGAGGGAAGCCGACAATATGATGAGCTAATGAACATCACCCTCAAATATCTTCTCCATTACCAAGGACTCCAAACCCATGACTGGCTAGGCCTTGTTTTGAATTAGGCAATGTCCTCTCACTTCAGTTCTCTCTAAAAAAGCAAAAGCTGGACTCTAGATAGGATTCATTCAAGCTCCTACTACTTTAGTGGGAAGGAATTTAACAATTATTTAATGCCTTGTTAGGATAGACAGGAAAAGCCATTAAGCATAGAAATCTGAGGTAAGTAGAGGGCCCAGAAACCAGGAGACAGAATCAAGAAAGGTTAGAGAGCCTCACTTGTTGGCTGAATTCCCCTGGCCAACAAGCTTTTAGCTCTAGATTGGCTGTCATGGGAGAATGCTTTGTGTTGTCACATTCCTCCCGCTCTATACTCATCTCTTCAGGTAGCAGGAAAGGGCAGGTGACACACCTGGGAACCTACTCCTGTCACCCTGACCAAGGGCAAAGCCCCAAGCAGCATTGCCTGGTTTCAGAGAAATGAGAGGCAGGTCCTATGGGCTTGTGAACAGCTCTCAGGAAACAAAAGAATCTAGGCCAGCCATATCTTCAGAAAATCCAACTCTGGTAAGAGTATTGAAAAATGCTCCCCTCCCTAACCCAGATCTGGGTGTCCTCTCCTATCTCAGTTAACAATGTTTCCCATGTGAATAACAACTTCATCATCAATCAACAGAAATGCAGTATTTCCAAAAAAAAAAAAAAAGTCCTGTGAATAATAACTCCCGTTTCATGCCATAGCGTTATACAAGTAATCCTTAGTCCCGAGGCCCCCTGAGACTAAAGGCACCAATGGCTTGCAGAGAAGCTGCAACAGGTGTGGCCAAGACTTGCTCAAGATCTCCAGAGGTAGCCCCTAGCCTACCAGGAGATTCTCACAGCCTTCCTTAAGCCAAAAGCCTGCAGGAACCACACCCTGGTTACTCCTCCTGAGGTTGGGAGTACGCAGAGCTGAACCCACCAGGAATGCTCCATTGACACTGGGTTTTCCAGAATGAACAGCTCGGAGTGTACAACATTTGTTGGGAAAGCAGTTACACCCTGGATTCTGAGTTACTAACAGATAATTGATGGGCACCAGAAATGAGGCTTCTCTCTCTACTCAATGTTCCAGAGTCAGTGGGGTGAGGTGTCCAGCCTCAGGCATGCCTTGGCTGGTGAGCAAGACAGTTATTAATCATGGTCCAGGTGGCTTCTGAAGGAACCTGGAAGATGAATGCAATGATCCTCCCTCATAGAGGGAGGTCCCAAGGAGTCACACTAGAAAAGGGGCTGCTCAAGGCTATAGCACCTTTTGGGGTTTCAAATTTCAGTATTTTTTAAGGCATTTAAGAGGGTCTTTAAGAGACATTTTCTCATCTAGTCCCTAAGCAGTCTCTGGGTTAAGGTCTCTGCTGCCAGGAGAGTTGATGTGTTCCAGAATGGGCTAGATGATAAGCAGGAGGAATTCTACCACTCAGGACAAGCTCAAGGGGGACTCTGTTCCCTTAGCCAGGCACCACATCTAATGCTGGTGAATGAGGGTGAGCTTTAGCCCAGCTAGCAAAGAGCCTTCAACTGGGGAAATCCAGACCTTTTGTCACAATGCCTTTCCAAAGAAACAAGATCTCGGTTCTCTGAGTTACGTGGCCTTCAGAAGTCCCCAAGGATGTACATGAAAACACCTTAAACTATACAGTTTATCTTAAACTACAAATGTCAAGTGTTATTTTGAAAGTACTTGGAAGCCTTTTGAAAACATACATGGTGGTGAGAAAGCTGATTCTGCTTCTTTGTTCTTCACCCAACCCAATCCCAAAAGAGATGTGCCCCACCTACCTGCCTTGTGTATCTACTTACTTGGTTATTCGGCAAATATTCACTAACCTCTCCAGGGTGTTATGTACTGTACTAGATGCTGGAGACAGAACAATAAATGAGACAGGCTTAGAGAATTGCAATACTGCCTATTCCTATCTGTTTAATATTCTTAATCTGTGAGTCCCATCCTGGAAAGATCCCTTCTCCCAGGAGCAAATATAAACCATCTCCTTTCTGGTGTAGATGAACAGGCCTGAACATGTAGCCTCACCCTGTAAGCTAGGGATTCCTTGAGATACAGTCTTCACCACTGTCCTGAAGCCATGAAACTCAGCCCTCTCCCACCCCACCCAATCATTATGGCCCATTCAAGGCCTTTCAAGACTGAGGCTCTTGGTGCAACCAGCCTCAGTCTTAGCAGATACACAGTTGTGAAGCCACTCTTGAAATAAACACATGAAAGACCAAACCAGGAAACCAGAGGTTTATCTCTACCTGCAAAGTCATGTTAAACATGTCCCTCATGGGGACTTGCAGCAGGTTGAGTATAAAGTCAGAAAGACCTGGGTTTGAATCCTGGCTTTGTCACCTGTGAGTCTTTAAGCTAATTGACCACTCAGAAGCTTAATTTTCACACATATAAAACTCAGAGAATAATATCTACCCCATTCGTGATATTCAAATAATTAAATGTGATAATATTGGTACATCATTTAATAATGCATGGCACTTAAAAGCACTCTATAAATGGCAGCCTTTATTATTTATCATTATCATAGTCATTACTATTGGCATGCTCGCAAAACAGAGTCCATTTCCTCCCATGCAACATGGTATCTCTACTGCCTATATGGACATACAACAAAAGCGAAACCTCCGCTGACTCCAGAGCAAGTTATTTATTTCCAACCGTGACCCCGCTGCATCTTGCCTTTTTGGCAAAACTAGCTCTCAGTCCTGAAGGTTAAGATATATTTATCCTCAGTTTAACACCCACCTGATGGACAAAATGAAAGAGTAAATCACAACCTAAAACAGTATTTCACTTACCAGTAAATCCATTGGGTTTCCCATCTCCCAGTCTATTCAGACGTAAGCTTTCAGCACACTTCTTCATAGCAGATCCCCTTCCTTGCCAACTACAGCTATTTCCTCGCCCCCTCCCTCATCTGTGGTTCTCTCACCTCCATTTCCACTACTGCCAACTGCCTCCTACAGCTCCAGAACACCCCGCCCCAATGGAACACATTTCTGCAGCTGGCATGAGAAACCCCAAAGAAGATACAGGCAAGCAAAGAGAGGCTGTGTAGAAAAGAATTAACCTTACCCAAAGAGAGTCTGGCCTTTGCCCTGGGCTTCTTTCTGGGAAGTCATCTCTAAGCTCTTGGAATGTCAAGTCCTGAGAGGGGTGTCTTGGTTTGCCTAGGACCTTGGGTCATGCAGGTTAGTATGATGTGACAAGGTGACACAGTAGGAGCTTTGGGTCTTGCTGAGGCAGCTCAACCTCCAGCTGAAGATTGGACTGGAGACTAGAATCAGCCTTACTTATGTGATGGAGCCCCCCCACCCGCCCTGCCCGCCATCAAAATAATCTGAATACCTAGGCTCAGGTGTGTTCCCTGGTTGGCAATGCTCCATGCATACTGTCATGTTGATGCCAAAAGAGTAACATCTCCAAGGGGACAGGAAAACAGAAGCTCCACATGTAGAATTATCCCGAATTCTTCCCTATGTGCCACTTCCCTTGGCTAACTTTAATCTGTATTATTTAACTACAATAAACTGTATGTAAAAAAACAACTTTTGGTACATGCTATGCATCCTTCTACAGAATTACGGAAAGTAAGAGCGGTTCTGGGACCTCTAAACTTGCAATTGGTGTCAGAGATGAGGGCAGTCTTGTGGGCTGTTCCTCTAACATTGCAGAGGCCATTGGGAAAATCCCTGCAGATGGGCAGCCAGTTTCCAGCATGTACTGGGAAGATTCCAGGAAACTGAACAACCACATCCTTGGGCCATCCCCTGCCATCATCATAAGGCAAGCCTCAAAGCCTAAAACTGTTACTCTGCTTTGACTTGTAAGTCCTTGTGTAGTCTCAATGATCAGCCCTCCCTGATGAATGTGTACAGACAGACCTTCCCCTACCCCAGCCTTTACTCTGTCCTCTCACCCTCATGTACAACACGGGAGAGGATCCTACCTCTGGGCTATTTGGGATTTCTAAGTCTGGCATAAATAGCAATGGAAGGTGGTGGATTGGAAGGAATAACATGTGGAAGCCTGTATCTGGGAAACTGCCACCTGTGCCCATGTATCCCATCAGCCTGGAAAATGTTACAGCCACTATTCCACTGAGTCTGGTCCTCAACCCAAGAGAAGAAATTATATGGGCAGAAGAAGGGGTGGTGGCTGGGAAGGAGCCAGAGGAATGCCCAGGGAAGCCAGAGGTCAGTAAGCGTGTCAGCCACAACAACATCTGAAATCCTCAGGAATCAGGCCCTGTAAGGATGTCTTCCCTTAGCTTGCTGGGCCCCTCTACTTAGGAACGAAGCTCCTTTTCAAGGCTGTGCTGCCATCTGCAGTGGTTTGGTGTCCAGATAACTGGGAAGCAAGGAGGTACATTCCTGTGTCAAGGCTCATGGGAAAAATACAGGAAGAAGAAATGTCAGCATTTGGATACCAATGGAAATGGAAAGCCTCAAAAAAATCAAAAGGGAAAGAAAATGCATTTTGGTGATAAAGGCCTGGAGTGAGCTGATGCCAGCTGAATGCTCTATTGGGTCTGAAGTAGTCACAATATCTTCCTTTGTTAACCCTGAGTCCCAGCCAACTGCCCCAAGCATACGGAGTAAAAATGAGGGGCAAACTGGACCCCATATGTTTAAAATGAAGAGGTTTCAGGGCTGTATCCGTCACTTAAGCCTAATATTTGGCTTTCCTTTAAATTGCATTGTCGTCAACGACTGTTCAGGCTGAGTTGCTTAGACAGTAAATTCTGGTTCTAGCTGCCATTTCACATTATGCTAATGTATGTGAGAAGCTGTCTCCCTGGATACCGTAGCAAATTGCCAGCTGAATCATAGAAATGCTGGCAAGTTTTTTTTTTTTTTCAAGTTTTCCATTTTTGCTTTGCCATTGTGTGTAGTCAAGAGAAACCAGGAAAGGTGGGGAGGAAGATACATATATATACATATACATATACATATATATATACATATATATTATATATGTATGTATCAAGCTTTCCATTGGCATGGTTTTGCCTCTTTGAGAAAAAGCTGTCCTTTCCTCCCTTGTTTCTAAAGCAACCCACATGCATGCCTCCATTTTATTTGAAATCATTTCTCTGCCCAAGTATCTATGTCAGTTTCAGGGACTCAGCCTTGACAACCAGCAGAGGGAGAAAGAGAGCACAAAACCCTGGTTTTCTATAGATTCCACTCAAAATCAGAACCTGAAAAAGTGGACACTTGCTGAGCCCAAAGAGAAGTATGCAAATCAAATGGATTCACTAGGTGAAGCCACTGTTTAAAAGATGGGCCAGGGTTCCTGGCGTGATGCAAACTGCCTTGGCTTGCAAACTGGTTCTAGTTTTGGCACTGCTGTCTTCTCTCCTTGGATAACCCCTGTTGTGAACAGTTACTTTATCTATAAAAAGTAGGAGAGGAAACTGGATGAGCTCTAAGGTCCCTGTGGACATTCTAAGTCTCTAGGGCTCTTTTCTGGCCTTAGCTGCCTGTGGGACTAATGATAACAATAATTTACTTTGTTGGAATCAGGAGCTAGACCTGAGAGCCTAGCAAGGTTCCTTCCGGGTCTAAGAGCTAGGATTCTGTGATGCTCAAGGTGCAAAATGGGTCATTTCCCCTATTGTCTGTTGGTGGATAAGACTGATGCATGCAGGAGTTGAAGTGGCTGCAACAGACAGCGCGTGCACTCTGTGTCTCCCACCTCTTTTCTCTTTTGGACTCCACTTTTCTTTCTCTGGCTCTTGTGCTATTTCCTGGAGTTGTGATGGGGCAGAAGCACCCAGCAGAAGACGTGGAGTGGGACTGGAGCTCAGTCTGTGGAAGTTGCAATGATGCTCACGTTCACTCACAGCTCTCAAGCATTCACTTGGTCTTAGACTTCCCGACTGCTGTTTTATTAGCTCTGGAACCATATAGGACGAATGATCCCTGTACTTGGGACCGTCCTCTGCATCCACAATTTCCTTGCCTCATCTGTCCCATTTCCAACCATCCAAAAGTTCCACCTATATCCCAATGGCCACTTTTCCTGCAGACAAAGGTTCTAACTTCTGTTTCACCCTAGCTCTTACCTAGATTTCAACTAATTTTAAGGGTAGCAAAGTCAAATGGCTTTAAAAAAAACCTAAACAAGTGAGGTTTCCCAATTTGAGGCAAATAGGCAGAAGCAAAACCACATCTTAATAGAAGAGAGTGCATACCCCTCTTCCTCATGAACACAGCATTCAAATTGAATTTTTTAAAAAAAATTTTGTGCCCCACACAAAATGGTGATGCAGAAATAAGCCTCCACCCCAAAGGTTTTTGACTGCAAGCAATACATTCATTAAGTTTGGATTTCTTTTTAAATACAAAAATATACTGCATTGAGAATTCACAAATCTTTTCAGTCACTAAGGCTGAACTGGGGTTATCATTTATATTATTATAAAACGATCTTTTTAAGTTTAATGAATCCTAAAGCTTTCTTACCATAAAGTCTATATTACCTTCTATTAACTGTTTTAGGCCTAACCTCTATAGTATTTCTGTAATTTTCCAATGGAAATACTTCTGAGCATGAAGTGAAACCTGTAGGGCTACTCCAAAGCACCCCCAATAAGTATAAAATTCCTCTGACATCTTAAATGGTTTTATCTTTAAAAAGAATAAAATATTTTTTGTGAATTTTGTTTTCTACTCTATATCTGGATTTATTAATTTGAAAATAATGCTTTCTTTTCAAATTACCACCTACATAACATTCACTCCAAATCTGCAAGTAAAATATAAACTTCTAGAAGATGCACCATGTTTATTTTACCATATCCCAGATGGGGCCTAGGTTGCCCGGTGGTGCATAAATGATAAGATTACTTGACTATTACCTGCTTCCTAAGGATGAGGTAGGCAGATGATTTTACGCAAAAGTGGCAGAGTCAGAAATGACCAAAATACCGGGAGGGGGAGTGACTTCTGGAATGGAGGTGAGAAGTTTGCTAAATCCTATTCCCAACAGTGATAGAACTGTGGGAGGAAATGGTCAGAAACAACAATATAAGAAGTTTGGATATTGATGTAAGACATACATCAAATTGAAAAATGTTTATCCAAGATCAGTGGGACTCTGCTGGGTTTTAGCTTAGGAGATGTTCCCATCCAGTTCTCCCTCCAATGAAATAGTACTTCAATTAAGGTAGAACAAGACATGAAAATCATCAGCTTTGCTGAGGAAGGTGGTGGCTGGCTTGATTTGGAGCATATTGCAAAACAAAACAAAGCGATCTCCTGGGCATTGTCATAAACAGTAGCAATCTTGGTGGCAAATAAATAAGCAAGGTCAATGCCAAGGTGAAGCAATCAACTAAATGGCAGACAAGCTAGACATACAGCAAAGAGATCCAGAAAATAAAACATCAGAGTCTTGATACACTCCCACAAAGCCATGGTGATCTGAAAGGCTGTGTGCATGTACAAGACTATACTCACACTCAGGAGAGATCAGAGGGCACCCCAGCTATCCACACAGCCCTAGATGAAAGTGAGGCATTGCACATGGACAGAGGAGACACAAAGGGCATACGGGAAACTAAAAGCCAGGGAGACTTACAAGCTGACTGAACACTGAGTGTATGTCCCAATCCATCCACAGATTCTTCAGCAAGGGCTGGAGACCCTACCAGATTAAGATGTTGAGTACAACCTCTGAGCAATTGCTGGCTAACCACTAAGGTATGCTGACCTAGAAACAATCCCTAGGAAGCCAGTTTAAAATAAAAATCAGAAATAAAGAACTGAGCAGAGACATTAGTAGCTACATATTGTCAGGGAGACAGATCTTACTCAGACCGGACAAGTCATTAAACTAACAACAAGCAACAATGACAATCCCCAAAGAAAAATCAGAGCTTAGAATTCTTACAATATATTATCTAAATTTCCAGTTTTCACCAAAAATTAGGAGATATGAAAGAAATAGGAAAGTGTGACCCACACTCAGGAGGAAAAAGAAGCAGTCAATATGAACTGTCTCTCAACAGGTTCTGGAATCAGCAGACAGATGTCAAAGTAACTATTATAAATATGCCCAAAGAATTAAAGGAAACCATATTTAATGAATTTTAAAAATATGATGACAATGACTCATCAAATAGGCAGTATCGATAGAAATATTTTTAAACAGATATTCTGGGGTTGAAAGATATAACAACAAATAAAACTTTATTAGAGAGGCTTGAAAGAGTATATCATATAGCAGAAGAAAGAATAAGCAAACTTGAAGACAGAACAATAGAAAGCATGCCATCTGAAGACCAGAAAGAATAAATACAAATGAAGAACACCTCAGAGAATAGTGGAATACCATCAGACATACTTATAATAGATAAGTCCCAGAAGACAAGACAAAAGAGAAAGGAACAGAAAGTATATTTGAAAAACTAGTGGCAAAAAACTTTCCAAATTTGATGAAAACCTGTAATCAACACATTCAAGAGGCTCAGTGAACTCCAAGCAGGATAAACACAAGAATGTCCACACTCAAACTCACTATAGTCAAAATCAGGCGTCCCCAAACTACGGCCCTCGGGCTGCATGCGGCCCCCTGAGGCCATTTATCTGGCCCCCCGCCGCACTTCAGGAAGGGGTACCTCTTTCTTTGGTGGTCAGTGAGAGGAACACAGTATGTGGCAGCCCTCCAACGGCCTGAGGGACAGTAAACTGGTCCCCTGTGTAAAAAGTTTGGGGACGCCTGGTCAAAATGTTAAAAGCCAAAGATAAAGGGAAAATCTTGAAAGCATCAAGAGAAAATGGACTCATCACATACAGGAGAACAATAATCTGATTAACAGTTGATTTCTTATCAGAAACAGTAGACCAGAAGACAGCAGGATGACCTATTTAAAGGCTGAGGAAAGAAAAAAAAAAATCTCTTTTAACCTAGAATTCTATATCCAGGAAACTGATGCTTCAAAAATGAGGCAAAATAAAGACATTCCTAGATAATTAACTATGGAAAGATTTCATTGAATCAGACCTGCCTTATAAAAAATAATAAAGGAAGTCCTCAGGCTGAAAGGAAAGACATTGAACTGTAATTTGAATCCATATGAAGAAAAAAGATCACAAAAAGGTAAATACATAGGTAAAAATAAATGACTATGCAAATATTTTCTCTTTTCTCCCCTTAATGCATTTTAAAGGCATAAGATTTATTCTTTAAACCAAACTAGTCCAATCTGCAGCCCACAGGCCACAGGTGGCCCAGAACACCTTTGAATGTAGCCCAACACAAACTTGTAAACTTTCTTAAAACATTATGAGATTTTTTTTTTGCAATTTTTTAAACTCATCAGCTAGTTGGTGTTAATGTATTTTTTATGTAATCCAAAATAATTTTTCTTCCTCCCATGTGGCCCAGGGAAGTCAAAAGATTGAACATCCCTGCTAAACATTGTTAAACAACAATATAAGAACCCTATCTGGAGGTTTATAATATATAAAGATGAAATAAAGGAAAAGAAAGAGAGTCCTATTGGAGCAAATTTTCCTCATTTTGCCATAATTAAATTAGTATTAATCTGAAGTAGATTATGATAAACTACAGATCATAATATATTCTCTAGAGAAGCTACTAAAAAACAATATAGGACAATTTTTTAAAGCAAAAAAATAAAATGGTATACTAGAAAATACGTATTTAACTGAACAAAAAAGGAAGTAAGGGAGGAACAGAGAAACAAAAATGACAGAAGACCATATAGAAAAGAAATAGTAAAGTGGCCAACATAACTCCAACGCTATCAATGTTCAGATGAAATGTGAATGGATGAAACATTCCAATCAAAAGGCAGAGACTGTCCATCTAGATTTAAAAGATAAAAAGATTCAACTGTATGCTGTAGAGCTTCTTACCTAGCTGCCTTACCTCCCCCCTCCATCTTCTGGCTTCACTGTGCTTACAGCACACATATCAGAAGCTGAGGAGCTGAAAGCAGAAACTATCAGAGGGGAGTTTTTGCAGTCAGAGTGGGGATAACTAGAAAGCAGTCTGTGATCTGAGGACTGGATTTTAAAACGTCAATGGTCAGCTCTTAAAAAGAAGCAAAGTGTGGAATCCCCACATATTCTAACTGTCATATTCCTGAAAAACATGATGTAACTTGAATTTGAGTGTTCAGAAACAGAGATCCTACAGATGTTTTGCATCAACATCTTGAAAATATAATTCTCAACAGCAAAAGCTATTAGGAGGATAGCTTGGACTCAATCTCAAGTTAGAACCAGAGAAAAAAAGTAAGGGACTTACTTATTCCATTATTAGGGTATCACCAACAACCAGCTGGTTTCCCTGGTTCTGAATTTTCACCTCGCCCAGGCTTTCACTACATATGTAAGAGTTGAGCACTTCATCTTTCTTGAAATATCTTATTTACCTGGCTTCTGCAACATCAATCTCCTTGGTTTCCTTCTGCATCATTGGACATTCCTTTTTAGTCTCCTTCCTTGGATCCTTTCCATTTTCATGACTCTATGTTGGGATGTCCCTATCTGAGTTCTTGGGCTGCTCTCATCTATACCTTTCCTTAGAAGGTGATCTCTTTCAGCACCATAACTGTCAATATCATGCACACTGATCCCATTCCCCTGAACCGCAGAAACAAATATTGTATTGTCCAACTCTGCATCCATCCCAATGTGGATGTTAAATAGGCATTTCTTAGCATTGTGCATCTCAAAAATTGATAATTCCATTCTCTCACACTCCACATCTAATCATGTCAGCAACGTCTTGAGAATGTATCCCAAATCCAACTACTTTTCACTTCCACTACTACCTGGTCCAAATCACCGTCATCTCCCACCAGGCTAAGTACAGTATCCCCCTAACTGGTCCTCTTTCTTCCATCCTTCTCCCTTAAAACAAAATTCTCCACCTAGAAGCCAGAGCAGACCTATTAAGTATGTATCTTATTATGTCAGTTCCCCATGCAAAACTCTCCAGAGCTTTCCATCACACTTGGAAAACATTCAGAGGCTGATCTTGGCTGTTAGGTTACATGAACTTGACCCTGGCTACACCCCCCAACCCTACCCCTTACCACTCTCACCTTTAGCCACTGCACTCCAGCCACTCTAGTCTCCTGAGTTACTGCACATTACAAGCACCTCCTGCCTTAGGGCCTCGGCATTTGCTCTTGGCACCACCTGTAAGGCTCTTCACCCAAGTATCACTTTGGTTTTCCCATTAAATCCATTCAGGTTTCCCCTAACTTCATGGAAGAGAATTTTTCTGATTACTGTGTTTGTGTTTGAAATAAACACCCTTGGCCGGGTGTGGTGGCTCACGCCTGTAATCCCAGCACTTTGGGAGGCTGACCTCCCAGCACTTTGGGAGGTGGATCACCAGGTCAAGAGATCGAGACCATTCTGGTCAACATGGTGAAACCCCGTCTCTACTAAAAATACAAAAATTAGCTGGGCATGGTGGCACACGCCTGTAGTCCCAGCTACTCAGGAGTCTGAGGCAAGAGAATTGCTTGAACACAGGAGGCAGAGGTTGTGGTGAGCCAAGATTGCGCCATTGCACTCCAGGCTGGGTAACAAGAGCGAAACTCCATCTCAAAAAAAAAAAAAAAAAAAAAAGAAAGAAAGAAACACTCTTGGTTTATTTTTTTTTCTTCATAGCTCTATCTCCTGTTTTAATTTAAGTTTACTTGTTTGTGGTCTTCTATTTATATTGGAATGTATGAGACCTAAGGATGTCTTTTTTGTTTACTGATAAATCTCCAGCATATGGAACATGCCCTACCACATGCAGGTGCTTCTTAAATATTAAGTAAGTCAATAAACAGAAGGAGTGAGAGAAGGAGGGAGGGATGGATGGATGGCAGGCAGGCAGGTCTATCTCATTCCTAGGTATGGGAAATGTAAGTAGCCTCAGCAGAGACCACAGGTCTCTCAATGCCTGATTCATCCTGACCTTTTGCTTTACTTAGAAGCCCCAAATGGCCAGGTACAGTGGCTCATGCCTGTAATTCCAGCACTTTGGGTGAATGAGGTGAGAGGATGGCTGGAGCCCAAGAATTTGAGACCAGCCTGGGCATCATAGTGAGACCCTGTATCTTAAAAAAAAAAAAAAAAAAAAAAAAAAAAAAAAAAAAAAGACACTTTCTGCAGATTCATGTTGGTACAAGATTAGGTTTTTTTACTCATCCTGGGGAAAAAAAAACTAGAAAAATAATAATAATAATGTAGTGAATCTTTCATTGAGCTGAATTTTTATAACGCTCCTTTATTTTGAGATTGTCCTCATACTTTAAAATTCATGTTAAAATTCTCATTATTTTACTAAGCAAAAGTGGAAGTAAGTGGTAACTAGGTTTTGACAATTTCCTTACTAGTGTGATCCAATGCTGTGTTCCACTGTTTTAGAGGTATGTTTGTTCATGAAATTAAAGGATTAGAAACAACTGTTTCATTATGCATTTTCTACCTTTTTCCTGTGAGCAAATTATTTAATAATTGCAAAGTCTTGACAAATAACAACATGCAAAGCACCCTTGTCCTTCAAGGCTGGAGTCTGGCCTTGAATTAAACTGTTTCTCACACTACCTTCACCCCCACCCCACCCAGAAGTGGAATCCAACCTCTGTCCCCAGGCTCTGCCTCTGGGGCCCTGATCCCACTGGCAGAGACCTTGACAAGAGCAGAAAAAAAAAAAGAGAGAGAAAAACAGGCAGACCTGGCATCAGGCTCCTGAAAACTGTAAAATAAGCCTTTGAACATTAAGTCCGATCTTCCCATTGACCTCATGGTTACTTTTCTTCTTTCATAGTTGTGTTTCAAAAGACAATGCACCCTAGCACGGTTACGTTTCTCTCACCTCTATTGAGAACCAGTGATTTGAAACACTCAAGGGAGATAAGGAACTTTTCAGATTGTGAAGTGAAAAATTATTTTGTATGGAGAAAGACTCCCCCCAATCCATTTGTTTCTCTAAGTACAGATTTTTATTTATCATCTGCTGTTAAAATGGGGGTCACCTTTACTTAGATTCTGCTATCTAAGAATTGTGTACACTGAAAATCACCACATGACTCAAAAATCACCCCTTTTGAGTTCTACCTGCAGTAAACAAGCTTTTAATTTCAGGTGAGAAGGAAAGCAATGAGACAAGCCTAGGGGAGCTGAGCTGCTCTCCTGGGAACCCTGGGTAGCACCTGTGAGCAGCTGAGGTCACCTCAGCAAATGAGCTGCCCCGCACCCGGACAGCCTCGCTGGCATCACCTGTTAGGGCTCACCTCTGAAAGGCCATTTCCACCCATGCTGTCTCCGTACTTTGGTGGAATGAACCCATCCTCAGATGCCAATCAAACAAGAGAGAAACTGGTTACTTCTCACTTAGGAAACAAAGCAGATTCAAATAAATGTCCTTCCTTTCCACCAAGAAGTTTCTCTTTTACTTTACTAGCAGAGTCCAGGAGATCTCCACTTTTGACACCTTTTCAAAAAGCAAAACTTCAAACTCATAAACAAAAAGTTAAAAGAAGGGAAACAGTAAGGGAACACGGAGGCATAATTTCCTTTGCCAAAAGATGTATAGTTTTGCCCTGGGATACAAACACAGGTTTTGTTACAGAGGGGGTCCCAACAAAGGTCCCTAGTGTTAGGAGTCACAACTCATTGCAGAGTCTTCAAAAATTAAGGGAAAATGTGTATCTGAAATGAACATAGAGAAAAACAGGGGCTCAACTAATAAACGTGTAACGTAATGCAGCGTTTTTGGAGCAGAGCTATTTTGCAGATGAAGATAAACCTGCTACAGGTGATTAAAAAGAGCGCACCATGGAGCTGCTGAAGCTGCAGATTTGCAGATCCAAACACCCCAGAGAAGGAGGAGCCTGGATCCATCAGGGTCCAACACAGTGGGCATGCTCAGAGGGAGTTAACGGGAAAGAGTTTAAGGAAGAGACTATGTATGCAGCTGTGTGCAGAATTAAAGGAACCAAGAAGGGATGGGGAAGCACAAAGGGCTTGCCAGCAAGGGGGAAGCAGATACTGCCCCTAGGCCTGAGGAACAAGGCAGGGGAAGTATGTGTGCCTGCAAGCCTGCAGGAGCCAGAATCGTGGGAGAGAGATCACTTTGCACAAGCCGTGCCTTAAAGAAGCACAGTACTGTAGAACCAGAGGAGGCAGAGGGTGGGGCATGTGCAGACAAAGATTGCCACCTCTTTTCTCTTGCCCTCTGGTTTTCTGGTGGTGCCTTCCAATGGCCAAACCCAGGTGGAAGGCAGAAAGCCCGAGAGCTCAGACAATGCTGTCCATGGAGGTCAGCCTCCCAGGGCAAGAGAATAGAGTGGGGGCAAATGGAGCTAAGCCAGCAAAGAGCCCTAGACTGAGACCTAGGACACCTGGTGTTAACTGTGCCACTGCTGTACTGGCTTTTGGACTTTGGAAAACAACCCATCTTCTAGACTTCTAGGTAAGAGACTACTAGACAGTATCTGTGGTCTTTCTGACTGAATTTCATCCAGGTGTTATGTAGATCCAGGAGCTATATATATCCAGGAGATGTGCAGAATTAGTCATGACACATCAGCTACTACAGGTATCGTGAGGCTTTCAACCACAGCCCTTCAATCTGTGTCACAATGATATGTTTACTAACTCCAAAATTCAGACAGACATCAAATCCATGGACGCAGAAACTGGCCCAGGAATTCTGGTCCTCATTTTTCAACAACCTCATCACTAGAGCGACATCTACATCCTGGCCAGTTTCCCTTGGGGTTATTGAAGAGTTCAAAATTTCACATGGCTCCCTTATTTCTTTTGAGAACAGCAAATACAGGCACAACTGGAAGATGAAGCATGCTGAACTACAGAACCAGTGAGGCTGTGCCTGCAGGAGAGAGGGTCAGACTCCCAAAATAGCAGCAAGAGACCAGCAGTCCAGTCCTCACCACTGCAGGCAGCCTCTCCTATCGCAAGGGTCCCTTCTCTTTGGCATCCTTCTCACCCTTGGACTGGTACCTGCCCCACACCAGCTAGTGGGAAAAAGATCCTGTGAACAATAGGTCCGCACTCTACCCTCTAATGACAGGCCTTCTACTCTTTCCTGTCTCATTAGTACTTCTAGTGACTTCAGTCCTGTAGCTTTACAAAATCTTCCTCTAGTTATTTCGTAGCAGCTTGGGTAGGGACACTAACACATAGCAGAATTGCATATTTTTAAGCCTTAAGCAAACAAGGATCTTAGAAAATTTCTTTCTCTTAAGAGGAAAAAAATTGAATGATAAGAGAAACATCAAGTTTACAACAGCAAAGACTTGGAACCAACCCAAATGCCCATCAAAGATAAACTGGATAAGGTAAATGTGGCACATATATACCAGGGAATACTATGCAGCCATAAGAAAGGATGAATTTATGTCCTTTGCAGGGACATGAATGAAGCTGGAAACCATCATTCTCAGCAAACTGACACAAGAACAGAAAACCAAACACTGCATGTTCTCACTCATAAGTGGGTGTTGAACAATGAGAACACATGGATATAGGGAGGGAAACATCACACACAGGGGCCTGTTGGGGAGTGGGGAGCTAGGGGAAGGATAGAAGGGGGTTGGCGGGGAGGAGAGGGATAACATTAGGAGAAATACCTAATGTAGATGAAGGGGGGATGGATGCAGAAAATCACCATGGCACGTGTATACCTATGTAACAAACCTGCACGTTCTGCACATGTACCCCAGAACTTAAAGTATATATAAAAAAAGAAACATCAAGTTGAATGACATTTCAGAGAGAAGCAACTTCCCTTGCACCCTAGGGAAGGTAAAAAGGTGAGTTGTAGGGTGCTGCTGAAATCCCCAGGTGAAAAGCCCAGGGAGATATGACCCGAGAGAAAATATGGTTTAAAAGCCAAGTTTACTAATAAATCAAAGAAACGCTAGTCTGTTGACCTTGGACAGAGAACCGTGGGTCAGGACACACTGTAATAGGAACAATGTATGGTGGACAAAGTATACCTGGGGTAATAAGGGCTGTAAATTTGTTTGATAAGTTTGCTGTGGAGTTATTACTGTCATTATTTGACTTAATAATTATGGCTTAATATGTTAATAATTTTTACTTAGGCAGTAATCTTGCAGGCTAAGTAGTTACCGGGGAACTCTATATCATGCACCTAGTAGGTCCCAGCAATAAATGTCAATTGCAATATCTCCAGCCGCAGAACTTTGGAGGCTGTGAGGATACATTGCTCTTTCTTCACCCACTCATGCTCCCCAAAACTTCCTAGTACTATCTCACAACAACACCCATCTCTGGCCCATTCCCATGTACACATACGATGTGTTTTCCCTGAATATCTGTCTGTAATGCACTGCCCAGGCCACTCTAGCTGTCATTTTTTAATGCCTCTCTGATTCCTGTGGGTGCTTCTGTTTGGATGGTTTTCTTGTTTGCTTGTTTATCTCCAGTATAGAAGTTTCTGGCAAAGAGGCAGCATCTTCCTTAGGGATTGAGAGAACCATGCACATTAGACTGTAAGCCTCTTGCAATGAAGAAAGTTCTCTCACTCATCACTGCATCCTTGGGGTCCAGCAGAGCAACATGGCCCCCAGAGGATGCCTAAGAAAGATCTGCAAAATCTGAACTGAGTTTTAGGCACACTGGAGCCTAGCTGACCCTTTAGGGAAACAGAGTTGCATGCAAAGGAAAAGCCTAGGAAAGGAGTTTTCCTTGCCCACAGCTCGCAGTGCTGAGAAATGCCCTTCTGTTGCAAGGTGGGAAGAGAGCAGAGACAACGCTTTGGACTTAAATGCTTTCAGAAAGAAAGACTGTCGTGTGATCAGACCCATTTGATCCTGTTAGATATGAAAAAGGCTTGGGCAAACGATGAGGCCATGCTGGTCAGGGCTCCACTTGGTGGAAACTGTTGAAAGGTAACAGGCAAAGGAAATTGATTTAGTGCATCTTGGGAAGAGGGGATGAGAGAAGAGCCACACATAGCCAGAGGTTCAGCAGGAGTCTCTTGCTAGCAAGAGGCTGATTGTGATAAATGTCAAGAAGCCCAGGGGGATTAAAGGAAGGCAAGCACAGAGCCCCCACTCAGCTCCCATAAGAGCATCAGAGACTCCGTCCTGTGTTCTTTCCTTTGAGCTCCTGGAACTAAGTGGTTCTCCCTACTTCGTCAAGCTCTCTTTTCTTAGCAATATATTTCCTTCTGGTCCCATCCCAGTTACACAGAAAGAACATATTGTAGTGGAAATGAGCACTGATGCTGGAGCCAGACTGCCCAGTTCAAATCCTTCCTCTGCCACTCACTAGCTGTGTGACTTTGAACAAGTTACTTAACCTCTCTGTACTTCAATTTTCTCATCTATAAAGTGGGATAATGATAATAATATCTACACTAGGGCTGACATAAAGATTCAATAAATCAGTGCACAAGTGCTGTAAAGGTGACCTGCAAGCTCACTGGCCATGTGACTCTCTGAGACTCAGTTTCCACATCTGTAAAACTAGTTAGTTGTTAATAGGCATTTTGCAGGGTATCTGAGAGGATTGGAGGTAATGAATACATTCAGTATAAAATACCAGGAATATAGCATTTGCTCAGAAAAAAAAAATTAGCTATTTTTATTATTATCAATAGGTAATGATTTTAACCCCAAAAAATTCATTTAGGAGTTTTATTTCTTTTAAAAGACTCATCTCTACGACATTGGTCTTGTAAGTCTAAATTTTGTTTCCTTAAGGTAAGGAATATCCATGTTGAATTAATCGTCTCCACTAATGCTTGCCTCTGAATTATCAGAATGATGTTAGATGGAGGAAAGTCTCACGTTAGATTTCATATAGCCACACAGAATGTCTTTTCAAAATTCTGCTATCTGAAATGTATCTCCAGGGAAAAGATGAAATAGTACCAGCAACCACTGGAATGGCAGAAGACAAGCTTCCCATTTAGAGCAGAGAAAGTTCTCCAAGTGGAAACCTCCTTCCATCTTCCAGGCAACTCTACCTTTGGCCACACAAGGAGCCTGTTTTCTCATCAGGTCCCACGTAATTACAAGCAGGGCAGAGTTCAGTATCAGCATCCTGCTAACTCCCTCCCTGAACTGGGCCTTCTTCTGCACTTTCCCTCTTACCTACTCCTGCCGTCTCACCTGTTACCCAGTTCCAAAGTCGCTTCCACATTTTCAGGAATCTACAGCAATGTCCCACTCTACCGGTACCAACTTACTGTTTAAGCATGTTTTCATGCTGCTGATAAAGACATACCAGAGACTGGCCAATTTATACAGGAAAAGAGGTTTAATGGATTCATAGTTCCACGTGTCTGGGGAGGTCTCCCAATCATGGCAGAAGGCACATCTTACACGGCAGCAGGCAAGAGAGAATGAGAGCTGAGAGAAAGTGGAAACCCTTTATAAAACCAATAGATCTCATGAGACTTATTGACTCCCATGAGAACAGTATGGGGGAAATCGCCCCCATGATTCAATTATCTCCCACTGGGTCCCTTCCATGACACATGGGAATTATGGGAGCTACAATTCAGGATGAGATTTGGGTGGGGACACAGCCTAACCATATCAGCCACTCTTGCTCTTCCAGGTAGACCTGCTCCCTCCTCTTTTGTAAGAAATCACCAACATCCAACAGCCCACATTATCTGCAGCTCAGAAACCTCAGCAGGAAACTCTAAAGTCACAATAGGAGAGACCCCAGCCCTGTGAATGCATCACAATATAGTCCATACACCGACTAAGGACATACCCATCAACAAATAACTACATATATGACAGTGGTCATCCAGTAAGCTAAGGTTAATTTATTATTACAGAAAGAAAACCATCTTGTATAAATTGAGTGTAGCTTAAGTGTATAATGTTTATAATGCCTACAGCAGTATACAGAAATGTCCTAGGGCTTTGCATTCACTCACCGCTCACTCACTGACTCACCAGAGCAACTTCCAGTCCTGCAAGCTCCACTTATGGGACGTGCTCTATACAGAAGTGTCCTTTTTTACCTTTTACACCTTATATTTACTGTACCTTTTCCATATTTAGATACACAACTACTTATCATTGTGTACAATTCAGTATAGTAACACACGGTACAGGTTTGTAGCCTAGAAGCAATGGCTCTATCATCTAGTCAGGTGCGTGGTAGGCTATGCTGTCAATGTCTGTGTAAGTACACTCTGTGATGTTCACAAAGCAACAACATTGCCTAATGACACATTTCTCAGAACGTATCCCCATCTTTTTTTTCTTTTCTTTTCTTTTCTTTTTTTCTTTTTTTTTTTTTTTTTGAGACATAGTGTCAATCTCTGAATATCTGATGTACTTATTTGCCAGGCTGGAGTGCAGTGGTGCGGTCTCAGCTCACTGCAACCTCCGCCTCCCAAATTCAAGCGACTCTTGTTCCTCAGCCTCCTGAGTAGCTGGGATTACAGGCGCCCACCACCATACCTGACTAACTTTTGCATTTTCAGTGGAGGCAAGGTTTCACCATGTTGGCCAGGCTTGTCTCCAACTCCTGACCTCAAGTGATCTGCCTGCCTTGGCCTCCCAGAGTGCTGGGATTACAGGCGTGAGCCACTTTGCCAGGCCACGTATCCCCATCTTTAAGCAATGCATGATAATATTTGTGATTTAAGAAACAACTTGCAGAATGCTTTAGAAATGGACTGAAAAAAAAAAGCGGGGGAAGTCTGGTCACATACGTATTAACAGAGGATTAAGTAAAAAAATGTGACAGGGTCTGGAGGTGTGCCAGACATGGGCTAGCATGAGGGTCCTGAAATTCCCCATTAATTAAGGTTGCCAGATTTAGAGGGGATAAAAAGAACACTCAGGTCAATTTGAATTTCACATAAACAACAAATAATTTTTTAGTATATGTGTAACCTAGGAAATACTTGGAACATACACACAAAATTCATTGTTTACCTACAATGCAAATGTAACTTGGCATCCTATATTACCTGGCAATCACACCTCTGATATGCCCTGGTATTACAGCTCCCACTTTTTAGAGGATCTGCTGGAAGTTCTCTCCCATTCATCTTCCTCTGCATCCTCCACTAGAAATACAAAAACAAAGCATGGCTCCATCCTCTTTCCCTTTCCTTACAGGCAAAAAGAATGAAAGCCAAGAGAAAACCCCTTCCCCACGTGACAGAGGGAGAAGCTGTGGATGTAGCTTGGAGGCAGCCAGATTCAAACATCTTGAGCAGAGCACGTGATCTTAAGCTCATTTCAGGGTCCCTCATGGGTCTGGGGATGGACTACTGTGATTCAGGGTGACCAGTCTAAAACTGTAGGCAAAAAATTCTAGGTGTGCATTTTCCAGGAAGCTTATATAGATAGAGAGACCTATCAACAGATATATCCATGTATACAGAGAAATATCTACATCTATGTATATATAAATATCTATATCCACATAGCCATATTTCTTGATTTGACGTACGTGTGTGTGTGTGTGTGTGTGTGTGTGTGTGTGTGTGTGTGTGTAGAGAGAGAGAGAGAGAAAAAAACCTATAGAGGGAGAGCTATCTATAAGATAAAAATCTATTTCCATATATATATATACAGAGAGAGAGAGAGAGAGAGAGAGAGAGAGAGAGAGAGAGATGTATACATATATATTCACACATATATAATTCTGCCAGGGTCCTATAGCGAATCAGACAGACACGTTCCCTGACCCCATGGTGTTCACATCCTAGCTGTGGAGATCATCTACAAAGAAGCAAACAGGTAACCAGACATTTATTTCAGAGAGCAATAAGCTCTATAAAGTAGGAATGTGGCCAGGCGCCATGGCTCACGCCTGTAATCCCAACACTCTGGGAGGCCAAGGCGGGCAGATGACCTGAGGTCAGGAGTTCGAGACCAGCCTGGCCAACAAGGAGAAACTCCATCTCTACTAAAAATACAAAATTAGCTGGGTGTGGTGGTGCATGCCTGTAATCCCAGCTATTCGGGAGGCTAAGGCAGGAGAATCACTTGAACCTGGGAGGCAGAGGTTGTGGTGAGCTGCGATTGCACAATTGCACTCCAGCCTGGGCAACAACAGCAAAACTCCACATCAAAAAAAAAAAAAAATAGAGAGAGAGAGAGAAGGAATGCTTGGTAATGCAGAAAAGAGTGCTAGCAGTGGCTGGACACGCTCCCTTATTCAGATTCGACAGCAGACCTATAGCCCCTAACATGTGCACAACACTTATGAGTCTGGCATTCTGGCCCTTCTGTACTCTGACCCCAACCCCTTTACCAAATCTCATCCTCCATTTCTCTACAACACAAATTCTCCACCTCCACCATGTCTTTTGATCCCACTTCTATGTCTTTGCTTACCTGCTCACGCTCTTTTCCAGTCTCCACAAATTTTTTCCAGTTTTAACTCTATGTGATCCAGTTCTTGATCTGCCTCCTCCTCTAGGAAGCTATCTGTGGTTTCTCTACCCCTTAAAAAAATACTTCACTTACTTTGAATTCTTACCATATAGGCCCCAAAGTATCTTACATATTTAGCCATATTATTTTTAAATCATTTTACTGGAGATCTTCCTGTCTCTCTACCTACATTATAACCTCCCAGAGAATGGACGTCACTCCAAATACCCTTTCATCATCTCAGAAACTCCCCGCATTTTACTGAACCAAATAAACGCAAGCTGAAATCATGAATGAAAGATTTGCCACTTGCATCCACATGGGAAAATGGGTCATTACCCTGTAAGTATTTTTCAATTTCATTTTACTCAGGAAGGAATAGATATTTGGTAATACAATTTTATGTGAACTGAAATAAGCATGGCTCCATAGAGAAAAATGGACATGTTTGCTGCTGGTCCTCAGTAGCTGTCTAGGATGTGGAAGCTATATGATTCTTATTTAGAATCATCCCCTCAGAAACAAATTTGAACAAAAATAAAAAGTGTGATAGGCCTAAGATAAACAGGCTTTTCCTAAGTCTGTAGAAATCTTGAGAAGTTACAGGTTTAGTTGAAATTCAGGGGAAAAAAAATCAAATCATTTCCCAAACTCTACTACTCACACCCCTACTCCCAAACCCTTCCCCAGTCTGATGGTGGTTCCAGAATAAGGTCCAAAAAGTACTTGTTTACATAACAGACGTGGATTTACATCTGTCTCCACATGATAACATTTCCATCATGGACCATAATGAAATTCACTGGACAAACTTACACAACAAAAAGAATATGGATTTGGAAAAGGTTTGGATGCAGATCTATTCACAGCACGCTGATTCTCTTCTTGCCTCTATTTCCGCTGAAAAATCTACAGACATTCCCAATTCCTGTGGAGTTCCATCAGGGAGCTGGCTTATGTATATGATGTGGCTGCATTTGAGCTTAAGGACAAGTGAAAATATACCAGCACTATTTGCAGCAACGAGAGAGTTTGCAGGAGAGGATTCTCAGAAGAGAAGGAAAACAGTTCTAAGACCTCCGTGATTTCTCTTCTTGCTGTAAACGCAACAGACTGTCAGAGACTTTTTGCTGTGTTTCCCTATTTTGCAAAATGTTCTCAAAAGACATCTTAACCTCTGTTAAGCAAGAATTTAACATTAAGGTCTCTGCCAAGTATAAAATTATCTGCAAGTGTCAAATGAACACACCTCTATCCACAAATGTCCTTTCCCAGTTCCACTCCAGAAGCAACCTGGGTTCTGCTTCCAGTCTTTCCATGGTCCTGCTTTCTCCCCCTTTCCCAGAAGGCAGCCCAGACTGGGAAACCTTCTCACTCCTGGACCCCTTGACATGATGCTCCTTGGCTGTCCTCCTACCTCTCCCACGCATCCTTCTTCATGCCATTTGCTGAGTTCTTCTTCCCCCTGAGGGCAACCGACGTGCACTTCACACCTCCTCTTTCATTTTGGAAACACATCCTAATTTATGACTTCACTATCACCTCTATTCCATCACTCGAATCTGTATTCTCACTCAGTTTTTCACCGACACTCTAGCTCAGGTACCCACAAGCATCTCCAGCTGGACCTGTCATCATCCCAGACTCTACGTGCCCCAAACGGAAATCGTTGTCACCATTCTCATTACTCCTTCTCCCAGCCTGACTAGGTTCTGCCACCCATGCTTAAAAGCCGGGAGCCAGCCGTTCATTCATTCAACAATCAATCACATGTGTGTCTTTTGTTTCCTATAGCCTTTCTGGACCACAGAGCCACAATTTTAGCCCATTTTATTCTGACTCAAAATGCCATCTTCCTTTCTCTCCACTTATCCCAGTCAGAGCTATGCTCAAGGCTCAATTTTAGTCTGAACACATCTCTCCCTTCTCTGAATATCTGATGCACTTATTGCCATGTTATCATTTGGATACTTAATACAACACTGCCTTGCACAGTTACCTGTTCCATGGGATATATTTTACAAGATGAGTTATATTACATAGACATACTTAGAAGCTCTGGATGAAAGGAACTGTATGAATTTTTTTTAAAGGACCTGTCTATCCTGGCACATAAGTAAATGAGCTGATCTTTATGCAATGTTTATCTCAGGGCCTGGTGCACAGTAACAGCCTAAAAATACAGGTTTGAAAAAATAGCAAGAAACACTTGGTAAATTGAATAAGATTGAACAACACAAAATGCTCCCCCAAAATGTCCACAGCCCCGGTGTTGCCTCTTCTACCAGTTCTAATGGAAGGCTATGGATACTGGACACGGTTAGGGTAGGCATTGTGGAGGACACAGATACAAGCGGGTATACAGCAGTGGGTACGTGTTCGGATCTTGACAGGTCAAGCAAAAATGGTCCACACAGACTTGAATTATTCCAGAAGTGAAATGGAACGTGAAGATACACTCGCTACTATTACTTTCCTTCCCCTCATCACTTTTAATAACATAAATGTTTGGCTTCACCTCTTCCCAGCACTGTCACTGGGTGCCTGGCTGGCAATGAGAACAAGAGTGTTCTGCAAAATAGATCTGGACCCATGGGCGATACAGTAGGGGAACCACGAAGAGGATTCCAGAAGGAGGAAGGAAGCCGAGGACCAGCAAGGAAAGTGACTTGGTAACGATCACAACTCTACTGGCCCAAGTTAACCTGAGGTCTCTGTCTCACTCCCCTCTGCTCCCCTCCCTCCAGTCTCCATTGGAGGACACCACCAGCCCCAGCTGACATTTCCCTCAGCCTCATCAGCATCTCACACCCTTGGTTAAGAGGCTCCTTCCTACTTCCAGTGGCTGTCATAACGCCGCAGAGCAGAGCTGACCTCCCTCCATCCCTTGCAAAGACAGAAGTGCTGAGAGACTTCAGTGTCATTTTAAACCTCCAAGCAGAAGTTAATGGCTGGAGTCAGACAAAAACAAAAGGATCAAAAGCCACAAGTGACCATTCCAGAGGCCCCCATCTGCAAAACTCCACACAGAGTCCCAGGCTGACCTCTGATGGACTCCAGGAAAGGGATGGTTCTCCCCTTCATTAGTCAATGACCCAGAAGAAAAGGCAATCAAGCCAGGGTCATGTGACTTTGGTTGTTTTGGGTTTAAGTTTTATTTTATTTAAATTAGTGAGTAATCTAAACTGTCTCTCCTATTTTATTCCTAGGGATTCAAAGCCCGCCAATACAAAAAAAAAAAAAAATTAAAAAAATAGACTTTTTGGCTAGTTCAAGAAGAAAATCAGATGCAAAAGGAGGAGAAAGATAAGAAAAAAAGGTAGATGGAAGGGAAAGTGGAAAACAATGACATAAAGGCAGGAGACAGGAACAAACGCAATTCAAAGGCAGAGAGACAGCACTTGGAATCTCAGATAAAGAATCGGGGCCTGGCACTGTGGCTCACGCCTGTAATCCCTGCACTTCGGGAGGCCCAGGTGAGCAGATCACTTGAGGTCAGGAGTTTGAGAACAGCCTGGCCAATATGGTGAAATCCCGTCTCTATTAAACAATAATAATAATAAAATAAGATACAAAAATTGGCCGGACATGGTGGCAAGTGCCTGTAATCCCAGCTGCTCAGGAGGCTGAGTCAGAAGAATTGCTTGAACCTGGGACGCAAAGGTTGCAGTGAGCTGGGATCGCACCACTGCACTCCAGCCTGGGCAAGAGAGTGAGATTCCATCTCAAAAAAGAAAAAGAATCGGGAAGGTAGGTAATGGAGAAACATGCACACACACGCACACAGTATGAAAATAGCCACACAGCAAATGCTGTGAGGAAATCACTATGTAGTTCTTCTCTGTTTATATTTCAATTTTTTGAAATATAAATTGAAAAAATACTGTTTTTTCAATTCAACAGTACTTTAAAAGATTTTAAAATAGCTACATGTGGCTATTGAGTAATCAAAATATGGCTACTGTGATTGAGAAAGTAAATTTCAACTTTAATGTAATTTTAATTAAACATCCATTTAAATTTTTTAAAGAAGGCAATGTAAAGCCTGTTGCCACTAAACACAACTTTATTTGGCAGAATTATTTTTCCCTTTGCTTCAAAGTCAATCTGCTTCCAACCTAATCTTATCTAAAAAAGACAAACCAGTTCTATTAATAGGAGCATGAATATTAAAACTGATTTTTTGGTACTCAATTATTTAAAAACTTTTAAATATGTTTGGAATAACTTGAATACATACATTCACATTTTTTATTGTAAGGTTTATGAACTCTAACTATAGATCAAGTATTTCTGATGAAAATGTATTACCCAAATTCACAAGTGTTTTAAGTATACCAGATTTTGAAGACTTAGTACAAATAAAATACATGATATCTCAATAAATTTTACATTGATTATTCATTGAAACAATAATAATATTTTGGATATATAGGGCCAAGTAAAATACACTATTAAATTTAAGTCAACCTGTTACTTTTTACTTCTTCTAACGTGGCTACTGGAAAATCTAAAATTAGGTATGTGGTTCGTGTGTTTCAACTGGCCAAGCCCATTCTAAAGGAAGCAAAGCAAAGCTCCCTTAAAAAGGTCTGACAGAAACCAACACCACCACGTGCCCTCAAATCTTCCTGGAGCCTTGGTAGCTGAGGAAACAGATAAATTCTAAATAATCTGTAATGTTGGCTCCTAGGATGAGATGAACCAGGAAAGCAGGAAACTTCTTCAATCAAAAAAGGTATACAGAGTGATGTAATGGACTTCAGAAACTCAGAAGGGGGAGGATGAGGGTAGGGATAAAAAACTACACATTAGGCCAGGCGCAGTGGCTCACACCTGTAATCCCAGCACTTTGGGAGGCTGAGGCAGGCAGATCACCTGAGGTCAGGAGTTCGAGACCAGCCTGGCCAATATGGCAAAACCCTGTCTCTACTAAAAATGCAAAGAATTAGCTGGGCATGGTGGCAGATGCCTGTAATCCCAGCTACTTGGGAGGCTTAGGCAGGAGAATTGCTTGAACTCAGAAGGTGGAGGTTGCAGTGAGCCGAGATCGCACCATTGCACTCCAGCCTGGGCAACAAGAGTGAAACTCTGCCTCAGAACAAACAAACAAAGTAAAACCACTACACATTAGGTTCAATGTACACTATTCGGGTGATGGGTGCACTAAAATCCCAGAGTTCACCACTATAGAATTCATCCATATAACAAAACAAAACAAAACAAAAAAAACGCGTACCCCAAAAGCTACTGAAATAAGATTTTTTTAAAACACCGATCCCAGAGGATATGACAATGGTCTGGGTCTTCCCACTGGGAGGAGCTGCAAGGCAGGAAGTCCAGAAGTAAAGCTCCCCAGCACCAACCTTTCGGAGAACTTATCAAAAGCTGGCAGATACCAAATCAGAAGGAGGAGGAAAGAAACAGAGACATGGAAAAGCAAAAGCAACACACAAACTCATGGCAGTGGAGGATAAGAAAGCAATTTGCTTCATGTAAATAATAGCAAAACAGTGCACACAGCTGTGTGCTTATACCTAGAAAATCCATCCTGGTGTTTGCCAAAGGTAGAGGAGATCTAACTTATTTATAATACTGTTCTCTTCAGTATTAAAATGCAATCTAATGAATTTAAAAGTTTTACCCAGAAATAGTCTTAAAAGTAAAATTTGTCATCACGGAAATTCTTGTCCTCATTTGCAACACAGAAAATCATTAACTTTCTACTCTGGGAAAGTGGAAGGTGTTATCATCCACGGAAGAGAGAATATTCTACTTTTGTGGCCTGCACTAAAGACTGATAATATAGATTTAGAAGCAAAATCAGTAAACACTGTAACAGAAGCTTAGAAACTTCTAGCAGGAAAGTACCAATCTTGAATAGCCTTCTTTGTACTGTACACAAAACAAATTCAATCTGGTGTGTTGTACATGGTTTTTAATAATAATGGTAATTAATTTGAATTATTGGCCATCTAACTCCCTCCAATTAAAAAGCTCATTTTTTTTCAATGGGAAGAGTAAATTCACAGCAGAAAGAGATTGTACTCTAGCACTATCCAATACAGTAGCCACTAACCACACATGGCTACGGCACACTCGAATGTGGCCAGTCTGAATTGAGATGCACCATGGTATAAAACTCGCATGTGATTTCAGAGACCAAGTACAAAAAAATTAAATCAAATTAAAACATTTTTCAATATTGATTATATGTTGAAATAAAATTTTGATTATATTATGCTAAACTATGTTATTAAAATTAATCTCATCTGTTTCTTTTTATTTTTTAAGTGGTTACAAGAAAAATGTTAAATCTGTGGCTCACCTTCGATTTCTATTGGCCAGCACTAAAGTGACCAACTTTAGCTCCCTAAACTAGGGGGCAAGGCCCAGGTTCACTGCCACAGGTGATGAGGTTGATGGTATTCTGGAAGCAGACCCACTAAGTCCTATAAAAAGCTCCATGTATCCTCCCTGATACAATGACCGGGACCATCAGTAAGGCTGTCCTGATGAAAACCACCATGGATGGGCTCAGGATGGGAACAGTTTTCAGAATGTAGGTATTCTGAGACTCTCATCACCCCCTGCAGTGGGAGCCCTGCGGTGCCGCCAAGATCCCACATCAAAACTGAAGTGTGGGATCCCCTAGTTATCCCCTTGTTGAGACTTGAGGCTGAGTCTCCCCCGGGGAATCATCCCTGGCCAAATGCAAGGTTTCACCTAAGGTATGACTCTTTCCAAGCAGTGGCTGGCACCCAGTGACAAGTCACTGGTCATTGGAGGGTACAAAGTGACCACCTTCATGAAACAGCAGGACACTCTGAAGGGCTCTCTCAGGTCCAGATGGACTGAGGCCTTTGCTACAACTACAGCACCACTCAGTGGCTCCCTCTGCTCAGTCTGCTCCCCTTCCTTCCTCCATCCCTCCCTCCTTCCCTTTCTCTCCCTCCCATAGCACTCCCCAGTAACCTCTGCATACAAAGCTCCATCACAGGGTCTGCTCCTGGATGATCCACCTAAGGTATCCCCAGATGTGAAGAACACATTACAGCAAAATGTGTATGCATGCATCAGTGCGGCATATGCCCACACACGAAATGCACAGAGGGGACTTCATCTGCTTTGCATTCAGGCCCAGGAATGATGTCGGGAATGGGTCAGCTAACAACAACAACAACAACAAAACCCAAACTCCTATCAGCTCCTGCAGGGTCCCTCCACTGTGATGATTATTGTGAAATATTTTTCAGCCCCTGCTCTATTGGGCAGAGAACAGAAATCCTGACAGCCAAGAGCTAACCCACCCATGAAACTGGTTATCTCACCCAGTTAGAGTCCTTTGCTAACGAGTCAGAAAACGTAGGCTGCAGCTATCCCAAGGGGACCAATTAATTTCATTCTGTTCCTTGACCACAGACTGTACCCCTAACCACACAGAACCCAGCAGCACTCCCGCTGTTGGTCACAGGGAGGCTATGTGGGAACACAGGCTAGATCCACATAAACAGTGGCCGGGTCAGGAAACTCACAACGGCGCACCCAGGCAGGGGCTTCCCCCAGCCACGTTTCTGCTGAACCTGCCTCAGTTCACTCACTGCTTCCATCACCAAGAGTGATTTTTCTCCCAAAGATGGTCTTCTGGGTTCCTGGTCTTTCCCTGTTTCCTCTTCTTCTCTGGAGCATTACTTCACTGTCTTGCAGCCCTGATACTTCAGTTCAACTGCACAGGTGTTTGCGCTAAAGTTTGGAGAATCCTGGGTTGCAGGTTACACACAGTTAAGATACGTGAAAAGCACAGCCTTCTATTACACGCTAAGCGAGGCGCGGTGAGGACATGCAACGGTCTTCCAGGGATCCCGAGGGTCTCTTTCCCCACTCTCTTTTCCCAGGGGGCCCCTGTCCCGCTTGTCATAACACTGACAACCACTGAGCTGCCCCTTTTTCTCCATAGAGAAGTCAGACCTTTCCAACCTGAACTTGGATCTAAAGCCTGGGCTTCAGGGTAAGACTTCACTCCTGTCAACAACCTGTCCTACTCCCTGGACTTCGAGCCTAGGGACAGAGACAGGATTTGTTAACACAGCTCCTGAGCGTGAGCCTCCACTGAAGTCAACTGGTTTCCCAGTTTGTGCTTCGGACTGGGTTTCACAGTCCCAAACTGTGCCCTGTTTTACTTCCTCCTATCGTTTTTTTTTGTTGTTGTTGTTGTTGTTGTTTGTTTGTTTGTTTGTTTTTTTAGAGGGAGTCTCACTCTGTCATGGAGGCTGGAGTGCAATGGCACAATCTCAGCTCACTGCAACCTCCACTCCCCCAGATTCAAGTTATTCTCCTGCCTCAGCCTCCCGAGCAGCTGGGATTACAGGCACCCACCATCATGCCCAGCTAATTTTTGTTTTGTATTTTTAGTAGAGACAAGGTTTCACCATGTTGGCCAGGCTGGTCTTGAACTCCTGACCTCAGGTGATACACCCACCTCAGCCTCCCAAAGTGCTAGGATTACAGGCATGAGACACTACACCTGGCCTTGTTCTTACTTTCAAAACAAAATATCTGATGGTGATGGTGGTTGTTGTTATTGTTTTACTTCAATGAATCACACGTTTATAAGATTAAATACAAAAAAAAAAATCTTGAAAGGAAAAATCACTCATAATCCCACCACCCAGAGCTAATCACTGTTAACATTTTGGTTTATTTCCTTGCAGCCCTTTGCCATGCATATGTGTATATATTATCTTGTAACATTCTAGTTAGAAGGGTAATCTACATCTCATTTCATATTCTGCTTTTTTCAATTTGTATTCAATATGCAATTATTTCTTTATGTCTAAAAATTCTGCACAAATGTCACATTTAATGGTTATAGCACACTCTACTATATAACTGAACCATAATTTGTTTAACTCTTACCCCATTTTGAGCATTAAGATCATTATCAATTTTTAGTGATGAACCATTTGAATTTAAAACTCTCTGTATATTTCACATTGTTTCCTTAGGATGGAGACTTTTTTTTTTTTTTTTTTTTTTGAGACAGAGTCTTACTCTATCACCAGGCTGGAGTACAGTAGCATGATCTCGACTCACCGCAACTTCTGTTTTCTGGTTTTATGCAATTCTCCTGCCTCAGCCTCCCAAGTAGCTGGGACTACAGGCACGCACCACCATGCCCGGCTAATTTTTTTTTCTTTTTATACTTTTAGTAGAGACAGGGTTTTACCATGTTGGGCAGGATGGTCTCGATCTCTTGACCTTGTGATCTGCCTGCCTCGGCCTCCCAAAGTGCTGGGATTACAGGCGTGAGCCACTGCGCCCAGCCTAGGATGGAGACTCCTGAATGAAATTAGTTAGTCACAGGGTAGGAACATTCTAAGATTTCTGATAAATATTGCCAATTTATTTCAAGTAAGGGTGTATCAATCTGATCTCCTATGAACACACCAGCAATGACTGGGAGTGTTCTAATTTTGTTAGATTAAAAACAAAACAAAGATATGCTATTAGTATATTAATTTGCATCTCAGATTACTTGGTGAAACCAAATACTTTTCATGTTTGTTAGAAATGTCAATTTCTCTTTGCAACCTGTTCACGACCTTTATGTATTTATGTATTGGGCTCTAAATCTATTTCCATGTCCTCTTACCACATTCAGAAAGTTAATATTTTGTCTAGCATGTTTGTTACAAGTATTTTCCCAATTTTCTTGTCTTTTAATTTTTCATTACTTTTTGGCCTACACCGTTTTTAATTTGAATGTAAACAAACCTATCAGTCTTCTCCTTCGTAATTTCCCTTAAGCTTAGAAAAATCTTTCCCTCATTAGGGTATCAGACAGATAAATAATCACCTCCTTTTCCTTCTTTAATAGTTTCCCATTGACTGTTACCACTCTCCAAGCATTTCTAATCAGCTTCCAGGGCTTCCCTTACCCTGGGTTATTTTGTCCCACTCCTCACTCATCCCATGTCTGCAGGTGTTCCTGGAGTGAGGATAGAGGCAATCCCTTTCAAATGTGCCTTAAATATGTGGGAGAAGATGCAGGCTGCAGGCAGCTGGCTTGGCTCTGTTATCCTCTTGCAACATTGCGCACAGGACCCAGAGAAAGTGCCCTAGTGCCCCTGCTTACCTCCCAAGGGCTGCATCTATTTGCAGCCAGGGGAGAAAGAAATAATGCTCAGGATTGTTGGGGACTCTTCCCAGGGGATCTGGTAACCCCAAACCAGTTGCACGCAAGCATCTGCTTTCTCTTTTCTTTCCCATCTTTCCCTTTCTGTGCTTTTCTCCACCGAATCTCTGTAACTTCTCAAATTTTGGAGCAGTTTAGTCAGTGATGTTGAGGACTTTCCTCTTCCTCTCCCACTCAATACAAACCCTCTCTGAGATTGGAGCTCCCTCCACCCTGTACCTCCAAACACTGACAGAGACCTGTGGGGGTAAAGGTGGGGCATGGACGGGATTTGCATCTCAGAGAACATTTGGAAGCTGGAATTAGGGAGCATCATGGTAGCTCTGGTTTGGTTCTCTCATCCTCGTCTCATCTGCTGGTGATCCGGCAGAGAGAAGACAATCTCTGCTACACTCTTCTGTTTGCTCTCATCAGAACACTAAACAGTGGACAAGCTTAAAGATTTTATCCCACATCCAGGACGAAGAAGGCTGATCCCAAACAGCCAAGACAGGCCGGAGAGTCAGCAGGAAAGCACTGCATGTCTCGGGGAGATTGTAAGATTCAAAGGGCAAGGGCCACACCTATCTTTTTTTTTTAATTGCATTTTAGGTTTTGGGGTACATGTGAAGAACATGCAAGATTGTTGCATAGGTACACACATGGCAGTGTGGTTTGCTGCCTTCCTTCCCCTCACCTGTATCTGTCATTTCTCCCCATGCGATCTCTTCCCACCTTCCCACCCCCCCGTCCCTCCCCTATTTCCCCCCAACGGACCCCAGTGTGTAGTGCTCCCCTCCCTGTGTCCAGGTCTTATTCACAGTATCCGAAGTCCTGGCAATTTCTTAGGGCTCAGTCAATAATTGTTAAGGAAAGGTTAGGAGTATCCTCTCCATCATGTACCCCATGAAGTATGGGGACTAAAATATACATAGACAATCAACTGGAATTATCCATAGAGGATTTTGAGGTTTGGTTTTGTTTTAGTAACAAAGGCACTTTTTTATCCTGGGCTAGCCCAGGCCCCACTTTTAGTACTTCATCCTCAAGTACCTTAAATTTCTCCCGGCCTCATCACCAAAATGATAAAGTTAGATTAGATGACCTCAAATGTCACTTCTAGCTATAAAATTCCATGATTAGATTAATAACTTGAAATTAATGTTTTTATTGATGGTTATAAATTCCATTCTGTCTGCACATGGGCTTAGAGAACATGCAATAATTTACATCTGACTGTATTTTACTGGAAACTAAAGTTCAAAAGAGAATTAGAATCGTGATTGGCTTTTTCTAAACTGCTGTGTACACTGCAACACAGACACAGAAATGATCCTGCCTTCTACACCAACCACGAAAATATTATTAATGTAAGAACATATTCCTTACCACAATGAATCAGAAGGCTTTATTTAAGGATTCTGAAATTTGGTAAAGGTCATTCCCAGATTCATGAAAAATCAGTCACGAATGAAGATGTGCCGCTGGAAGCCCATTTGCCATAGAAGCCAATGTGATGGGAATCTCTGAATGCTAATACTCTAGAACATTCCAACTAATACTAACATAAATAATACTCATATCAAAATGAAAATTGATCCTAGGATTTCTTTTTACATGGCCTTAGGATTTGGTGGTTTGTTCAGGGACTGCCAACTCATTTGAATATTTGCCTAATTAGGAAGATAAATCTGCTACCCCCGCTGCCAGCAATCACGTCGTGCATTCCAAAGCCAAATATAAATGCCTTTTGTATCACTCCCTGTTTCGGATTATTCACCTCCCACATCTGCATAGACAGCACAAAACTGACCCAATTGTTTCTCTTCTTGGCCTGTCCTCTGCTCTCTCACCAAGGCTTGGCGCTGCCACATCGACAAGAGTGCAGATGGCACAGAACAACTTTGAGGGCATGGGGTACAAGAAGACGCAAGGGGAATTCGGGTTTTATTAACCCAGAATGAGAAAGTGTGATGGGCATGGAAATGCTCAGACCAGGTTCTGCACCAGGGGGAGTGATCACATCTAATCCTGCTGGGAAAGGCTGAATCACCACCCTGGACACAGAAGACAGCACTGGGGTGCCTGAGTTTCAGCCAGCATCCGTCTCTCCTCTCATGGTACGGCTTCCTGCATCCTCCCACCCAGCCACTCGGGACTCCTCTCTGCTGCTCAGACATCCCTCCAGCCTCCCCATTTCCATGACTTGATCAAGCTGCTACATCAATCTAGAAAGTCTTTGTTTCAGGCTGGGCGTGATGGCTCATGCCTATAATCCCAGCACTTTGGGAGGCTGAGGCGGGTGGATCACGAAGTCAAGAGATTGAGACCATCTTGGCCCACACGGTGATTCCCTCTTATCTGGGAAGTCCCAGTCATTGTTCAAGGCCTAATTTGAAATCCCATAAAACTCTCACCAGATCATCCCAACCTCAGCAAGATGACCTCTCCTCCTCTCCATCTTTTATGGCATTTGATTTGCCCCAATGTGCCCTTTATTGAAGTGATTTGTTTATGAATATGGACACTTTAAGTTCTAAGCAACAGAAAACAGAGGCAGTATCTTGTTCATATTTTATCCCCACCAATGCCTATCACAGACTTTACATATAATTGTAGACCAGCAAGAGGCAGGCAAAAGAGAGCAGTTATCCTCCCAGTGCCATCTGGACCATACATCTTTTTAGAAGCATCAGAGAGGACCACTGCTCCTAGGGGCACCAACCCCCCATGCCTGAAGACAGAGTTATCCAACTTTAGCTACACAAAGGAATAATCTTAAAATCAGTAGTCTGAAATTGCAGGATAAGAATCTGCATTTTTGCAAGCCCACTCAAGTAATTCAGATGCTGGTGGTCCTGGGATCATTGTTTGACAGTTCTGCCCTGAGAAATATTTCATATGATAGGAACAGAGACACAATGAAGTCAAAGAGGTTGAACTTGGCATTGCCAGTTTTGCAAAAGGGAGAAGTACATTTTGATAGAGAACTCATGGGAATGAATAGGGCTGTCACCATTCTTTTGACCAGCGAAAGTCCATGTCAAAGTGCTCAGAGCTTTATATAAACACCTAGCTCCCTGAAGGGATCTGTGCTACAAGTGACCTAAGACTCTTTTTTCCCTCACAGAACAGATACCCCAGTAGGACATGGAAGTCATAACACTCACAGTCTAGCTCTTCACACGTGTCTGTGCCAAAATGCATAGGAACCCCGGAGAAGGAGTAGCCCAGAATGAAAAAAGAGCTTACAGTGAACTATCTCTTGGAGAAAGGTTTCCAAGGTTAATATGGAAAATGGAGAAAAATTATCCTCAGAACAATGCTCTCCCAGTTGAAAGCAATAGAAATTCGACCTTCAGCTATCTCCTGGGTCACCCCCATTATGCTTTGATCTAATCCTGCACCTAACAACTCCACTGTCACATTCTTTAACTTCTTTTCATTAATTAAAGAAATGTCTTTCATGCCTACTATGTGTCCGACAGATAGCATACTAGACACTAGGATTAAAAGATAAAAAGGCATGTCCCTTGCCTTAGGGTAGACAAGCACAACAGTAAATAATTGTAACATAAATAGGGTGCTCACAGCTCACAGGAGAGACTCCCAACCTGCCTTGGAGAGAGGAGCAGGGAAGATTGAGGTTTCAATCTCAGCATTGACACACTCCTCCAGGATGACCACATTCAAATCGATGTACTCTCCCTCCACCTGCTTCAAGTTACAGGAGAACTTTCCAGCTCTGGCTGTTAGGGAGGGCAGCTCACAGCTGTGCTCAGATGGTCTCCTCAAGCTTCTCTCAATCAGGTTTCTCCATTACTAACCTCCTGCTTCCTGAGTTTGAGGCATGACTGCTGGATCCCCAAGGGCCTGGTAGCAGGAGCTCAGGGCTCCTAATGGGACATAGGCCTGCCTGCTGGTAAAGGCAGGGTGGATGGAGATCCACGAACACCATGGAGCCAGGGAAAGCTTTCTGGCAGGAGAAGAAAGTTACAGAAAGAGGAAGTAAGGAAGTCGAGCCCTTAAGTTTACATGAGTTTATTGGCACTTAATTCATATTTTTACTTCTATTTCAACTAAGAATTAAAATGTATAGAAAAAGCAATGCTGTGCTGCTGGATTTGGTTTGCAACATCACTGATTATTAGAAAAATGCAAATTAAAACCACAATGAGATGCCATCTCACACCAGTCAGAATGATGATTATTAAATAGTCAATAAACAACAGATGCTGGCAAGGCTGTGGAGAAAAAGGAATGCTTTTACACTGTTGGTGGGAATGTAACTTAGTTGAGCCATTGTGGAAGATAGTGTGACGACTCCTCAAAGTCATAGAGGCAGAAATACCATTTGACCCAACAATTCCATTACTGGGTATACACTCAAAGGAATATAAATCATTCTGTTACAAAAATACATGCATGCATATATTCATTGCAGCACTATTCACAATAGCAAAGACGTGGAATCAACCCAAATGCCCATCAATAATAAACTGGATAAGGAAAATGTGGTGCATGTACACCATGGAATACTACTGCAGCCATAAAAGGGAATAAGATCACATCTTATGCAGGGACATGGATGGAGCTGGAAGCCATTATCCTCAGCAAACTAATGCAGGAACAGAAAACCAAACACCACATGTTCTCACTTACAAGTGGGAGCTGAACATTAAGAACACATGGACACATGGGTGGGGAACATCACACACTGGAGCCTGTCGGGTTGGGGGTGGCAGCAGGAAGGAGAGCATCAGGAACAATAGCTACTAGATGTTGGGCTTAATACCTAGGTAATGGGTTGATAGGTGCAGCAAACCACCATGGCACACATTTACCTATGTAAGGAACCTGCACGTCCTGCACGTGTACCCCAGAACGTAAAATAAAAGTTTTTGGGGAAAAGGAAAGAAAGAGAAAGCAACGCTGACTAGACTAGACCATGTGGTCAGTTATCTGAAGCCCAGCTAACTGGCCATGGGAGAACTGCCAGCGGAGGGAGCCATGCCACCGTGCAGTTTCCAGCAAGCAGCAGCAAGTCTCCACCTAGCAGGTGCAGTGTCAGAGAAGGCCCTTCCAGCCCCCAGGGAGCAGGCTTTGCTTCCGTCTCTAAATAAGAATGCTGCAGAGGAGATACCACGTCAAATAGAAAAAGAAAACAGGAAACGGCTGGCACTGGGTGCAGAATTATTTTACTAAGCAAGTGTTTATTTTTATGAGACATCAGCGATTTTTTTTCAGGTTACATACTGAGTAACTGCAGTCATTGATTACATTAATGGATTACCTCTGGAGAAGAAATCTAATTACAGTTTTGTACAAATTGCAAAATGTAGATTAATTTCCAACTTCCTCAGCAGCCTCGTTGTGTTTTACTTTTTGTTTGTTTGCTTTTGTTTTTTTCTTGGGCTGCAGGTCAGGAGACCAAAAGCATGGCAAAGAAACCTGAACCTTGAGAAGGCTTTGTTCGTTCATTCAACAAATATGCACTGAGCTCCTTGACTTCTGTATGCACCGGCTCTGTTCTAGGCCCAGGAAATACAGAGGCAAAGAGGACAATGTCTCAGCCCTCTTGGAGTTTCCCAAGCTGTTAAACAGTTTCAAGAGCTGAAAAGTCCCAAATGTTCCTGAACCCATTTAGTAGCTGCTGGGCTTTATTTTCTGAACACCAGTTAGGGCTTGGTGCCTCTTATCCAACGGTTGTCAATTTCTTTTGCCCTGCAAGAGAAATCTAAGAGAGTAGGAAAAGTGGGAGGCTAAAGTGGGAGGATCACTTGAGCCCAGGAATTTGAGACCGGTCTGGGCAACACAGAGAGATCCTGTGATCTGCCTGTGAGGTTCAGCCTCTGCTGTCCAATGAGAGAGCCTCTGAGCTATCTTGTAATCTACCAAAAAATAATAATTAAAAATTAACCAGGTGTGGTGGCGTATACCTGTAGTCCTAGCTACTGGGGAGGCTGAGGTGGGAGGATCACTTTAGCCCAGAACTTCAAGACTGGCAATAAGCCATGATTGTACTGCTTCACTTCAGCCTGGGTGACAGAGTGTGATTCTGTCTTGAAAATAAAAAAAATAAAATTTTAAAAGAGTAGGAAAAGGAATAAATAAGGGGGAAAGTGGGGAGGGCAACAAGAGAAGGAGTCCTTGGCCAAGAGGCACAACCACTGAAGACACTGATTTACTCAGAGATGGCAAAAGTAAGGTCACAGGAAAGTAGAGACAAAGAAAAGAGAGAACTTTACAAAGGAGAAATACCAAGTGGTTGATAACCATTTCTTAAATTCAACCTTTCTTATGATCATATAAACATTTCAAAAATGAGTAACTCTTTTTTCATCGATCAAATCAGCATATATCTTGAGAGAAAAAGGATTTTTCAATGTAGGTAAAATCGGGTAGGACTATAAACTGCTTCAATTTTTCTGGAAAGCAATTTGGCATTATATATCAAGAACCTAAGAAATGATTGTGCCAGTAGTTCCAATTCTGGGCATTTATCCTAAAAAATTATCAGAAATATGATCAAAGATTTATGCACAAAGATTATCATTACGACATTATTATAAAGGCCCAAAACTAGCTCAACATAAACATTTAACTTTAGAAGAAAGGTTAAGTGAATTATGTATACACATGTGATAGAATATTATAAAGCTATTAAAATTATGTTTATGACGAGCTTTGATGACAAGGGAAAATGCTTATCATAGAATTATAAACAAAATTTGGGATACAAAATTATAAAGTATGATTTATGATATGAAAAGAAATACAAAGAAAAACACAAAGGATATACACCATCACAGTAGTTTCTCTATTTTTATTGTTGTTTGTTTTGAAACAGGGTCTCACTCTGTTCCCCAGGCTGGTATACCCTGGGGAATTATAGCTTACTGCAGCCTTGAACTCCTAAGCTCAAGTGATCTCTCCACCATTTTTAAAAAATTTTTTTGAAGAGACAGGGTCTCACTGTGTTGCCCAGGCTAGTGTTAAACTCCTGAGCTCAAGTAATCCTCCCACTTCAGTCTTCCCAAGTGCTGGGATTATAGGCATGAGTGAGCCATCATACACAGCCTGTAATTTATCTATTGATTATAGCATTTCATGTGGTTGTTTTTGCTTTTCTTTTACACTTTTCTGTTGAATTTTTTCTATAATAATCATGTTTCATCTTGATGATCAGGAGAAACAAAATAAGCTGATAGAAAATACAAGAGAAAATAATAGGAAGGGAAAACATTAATGTAATGAGAAATAAACGGATGTCTCCCCTTTTCCATGGAACTGGGGAGGGGGTAGGTAGTCACAGGGAAGGATTGCAACCAGAGACTTACAGGATTCTGAGGATGGGCAAATGCATGCTGTCCAGAGTAGCATTTGGTGACAATGCCTGACCCAAATTTCCTCCCTTTTTTCAAGATTACCTGGATTTACTGTTAGGCTTCTGTCTCCCTGACAACTCTTAAATAAACTTGACCTGAGTCCATGGAATTTTAAGTCTTATTTAATTCTATCATATTCAGCCTCGAAATTGAATCCTAGCTGGTCCTAGAAACTTCATACATTGACTCAAAGTAAAAAGTTTAAAAAACAAACAAAAAAAAAACATCATTTTTCAAAAAATGATCCCTCGTCGGGGAGATCCAAGATGGCCAAATAGGAACAGCTCTGGAGTGCAGTTCCCAGTGAGAGCAACACAGAGGGTGAGTGATCACTGCATTTCCAAACAAGGTACCAAGTGGATCTCATTGGGACTGGTGGTACAGTGGGTGTAGCCCAAGAAGGGCGAGCCAAGGCAGAGTCGGGTGCTCCCTCACCCGGGAAGTGCAGTACCCATAGGACCCCCCTCCCTACCCAACAGAGGCCACTGGGAGCTTTTCCAGCCACTCTAGCACTCTGGTTCAGATACTGCACTTCTCCTGCAATTTTTACTGCCCACAGACCAAGAGACTGCTAGGCCGAAAAGTCCCAGGAGTTTCCAGCATAGCTGTTTCACCGCACAAAAGCCCCCATAAATCTGGGTGGCCATTTCTGGACTCTGAAATACCTGGGAGACAGAGCCGCCCATTCAACTAAAAAAGAGGGGACTGAAAGCAGGGAGCCAGAGGATCTGGTTCAGTGGGTCCACCCCTCACAAAGACCAGCAATCTAAAACACTCTAGATTGAGAGTTTCGCAGCTAGCACAGCTGGACCTAGTACAGTCCAGCTCTGTTGGGGGAAGGGCATCTGCCACTACTAAGGCAGTCTGCCATTACCGAGACAGTCCGCCATTACTAAGGCAGACTGCCATTACCGAGACAGTCTGCCATTACTAAGGCAGACTGCCATTACCAAGGCAGTTCTAACTGTACCTCTGTAAACAAAACCACAAGGAAGTTTACAAAGCAGGTAGGCAGAGCCCATAGCAGCTCAGCAACACCTCTGCTGACAGACTGTGACTAAACTACCTCCTTTACCTCCTTGCTGGGCAAGACATTTCTGAAAAAAGACAGCAGCACATCAGGAACCTGTAAATAAAGCCCCACCTTCCCAGGACAGAGCACCTGGGAAAAGAGGCAGTTATGAATTCTGCTGCAGCAGACTTAAATGTACCTGCCTAACAGCTCTGAAGGGAACAACAGAGATCCCAGCACAGCACTTGAGCTCTGATAAGGGACAGACTGTCTCCTCAAGTGGCTCCCCAACCCCCACAGATCCAAAGAGGCACCTCATAAAGGAGAGCTCTGGCTGACATCTGACAGGTACCCTTCTGAGAGGAAAATAACAGAAGAAGAAACTGGCAGCAACCTTACTGTTCTGCAACCCCCATGGGTAATTCCCAGGTAAGCAGGGTCCTGAGTGGCCCTCCAGCAGTCCTGCAGCAGAGGGGCCTATTAGAAGGAAAATTGAAAAACAGAAAGAAATAGCTTCACCATCAACAAAAAGGATGTCCACTCAGAGACCCCATCTGAAAGTCACCAACTACAAAGATCACAGGTAGATAAATCCATGAAGAAGGGAAGAAACCAGTGCAAAAAGGCTGAAAACACCAAAAACCAGAATGCGTCTTCTCCTCCAAGGGATTGCAACTTCTCACCAGCAAGGGAACAAAGCTAGATGGAGAATGAACCTCATGAATTGACAGAAGCAGGCTTCAGAAGGTGGGTAATAATAAACTTCTCTGAGCCAAAAGATCATGCTTTAATCCAACACAAAAAAACTAAGAACCTTGAAAAAAGGTTACATGAAATGCTAACTAGAATAACCAGCTTAGAGAAGAACATAAATGACTTGATGGAGCTAAAAACACAACATGAGATCTTCGTGAAGCATACACAAGTTTCAATAGCCAAATTGACCAAGCAGAAAACAGGATATCAGAGGTGGAAGATCAACTCAATGAAAAAAAATGAGAAGGCAAGATTAGAGAAAAAAGTAGGCCGGGCGCGGTGGCTCAAGCCTGTAATCCCAGCACTTTGGGAGGCCGAGGCGGGTGGATCACGAGGTCGAGAGATCGAGACCATCCTGGTCAACATGGTGAAACCCCGTCTCTACTAAAAATACAAAACTTAGCTGGGCATGGTGGTGCGTGCCTGTAATCCCAGCTACTCAGGAGGCTGAGGCAGGAGAATTGCCTGAACCCAGGAGGCGGAGGTTGCGGTAAGCCGAGATCGCGCCATTGCACTCCAGCCTGGGTAACAAGAGCGAAACTCTGTCTCAAAAAAAAAAAAAAAAAAAAAAGGTAAAAAGAAATGAACAAAGCCTCCAAGAAATATGGGATTATGTGAAAAGACCTAATCTACATTTGATAGGTGTACCTGAATGTGACGAGGAGAAGGAATCCAAGCTGGAAAACACTCCAGAATATTATCCAGGAGAACTTCCCCAAGCTAGCAAGGCAGGCCAACATTCAAGTCCAGGAAAAACAGAGAACAGTACAAGAAGGGCAACCCCAAGGCACATAATCATCAGATTCACCAGGATTGAAATGAAGGACAAAATGTTAAGGGCAGCCAGAGAGAAAGGTTGGGTTACCCACAAAGGAAAGCCCATCAGACTCACAGCAGATCTCTCAGCAGAAACCCTACAAGCCAGAAGAGAGTGGGGGCCAATATTGAACATTCTTAAAAGAATTTTCAACCTAGAATTTCATATCCACCCAAACTAAACTTCACAATCAAGGAGAAATAAAATCCTTTATGGACGAGCAATTGCTGAGTGATTTCATCACCACCAGGCCTGCCTTACAAGAGCTCCTGAAAGAAGAACTAAACATGGAAAGAAACAATCAGAAACAGCCACTCCAAAAACATACCAAGTGGTAAAGATCATTGACACAATGCGGAAACTGCATCAACCAACAGGCAAAGCAACCAGCTAGCATCATAATGCAGGATCAAATTCACACATAACAATATTCACCTTAAATGTAAATGGGCTAAATGCTCCAATCAAAAGACACAGACTGGCAAATTGTATAAAAAGTCAAGACCCATCAGTGTGCTGTATTCAGGAAACCCATCTCATGTTCAAGGACACACATAGCCTCAAAATTAAGGGATGGAGGAAGATTTACCAAGCAAATGAAGAGCAAAAAAAAAGCAGGAGTTGCAATTCTCATCTCTGATAAAATGGACTTTAAACCAACAAAGATCAAAAGAGACAAAGAAGGGCATTACATAATGGTAAAAGAATCAATGCAACAAGAAGAGCTAATGATCCTAAATATATATGCACCCAGTACAGGAGCACCCAGATACACAAAGCAAGTTCTTAAGGACCTACAAAGAGACGTAGACTCCCACACAAAAACAGTGGGAGACTTTAACACTCCACTGTTAATATTAGAAAGATCAATGAGACAGAAAATTAGCAAGGATATCCAGGACTTGAACTTAGATATGGACCAAGCAAACCTAATAGACATCTACAGAACTCTCCATCCCAAATCCACAGAATATACATTCTTCTCAGCACCACATCACGCCTACTCTAATATTGACCACATAATGGGAAGTAAATCACTCAGCAAATGCAAAAGAATGGAAATCACAACAAACAGTCTCTCAGACCACAGTGCAATCAAATTAGAACTCAGGATTAAGAAGCTAACTCAGAACTGCACAACTTCATGGAAACTGAACAACTGGCTCCTGAATGTCAACTGGATAAACAATGAAATGAAGGCAGAAATAAAGATGTTCTTCTAAACCAATGAAAACAAGGACACAATGTACCAGAATCTCTCAGACACATTTAAAGCGTGTCTAGAGGAAAATTTACAGCAATAAATGTCCATAGGAGAAGTGAGGAAAGATCTAAAATCGACATCCTATCATCAAAATTGAAAGAGCTAGAGGAGCAAGATCAAAAAAATGCAAAAGCTAGCAGAAGACACAAAATAACTAAGATCAGAGCAGAACTAACGGAGATAGAGACACAAAAAAACCCTTCAAAAAATCAACAAATCCAGGAGCCAAAAGATCAACAAAATAGACCACTAGACAGATTAATAAAAAGAAAAGAGAGAAGAATCAAATCAATGCAATAAAAAATGATAAAGGGGATATCACCACAGATTCTACAGAAATATAAACTAACATCAGAGATTACTACTCTATGCACATAAATCAGTAAACCTGGAAGAAATGGATAAATTCCTGGACATTTGCACCCTCCCAAGCCTAAACCAGGAAGAAGTTGAAACCCTGAATAGACTAATAACAAGGGCTAAAGTTGAGGCAGCAATTAAGAGCCTACCAACCAAAAAAAAGTCCAGGTCCATCCAGAAGGGTTCACAGCCAAATTCTACCAGATATACAAAGAGGAGCTGGTATCATTCATTCTGAAACTATTCCAAACAATACAAAAAGAGAAAATCCTTCCCAAATCATTTTATGAGACCAACATCATCTTGATATCAAAACCCGGCAGAAACTCAACAAAAAAAGAAAACTTCAGGCCAATATCCATGATGAACATAGATGCAAAAATCTTCAATAAAATACTGGCAAACCAATTGCAACAGCACATCAAAAAGCTTGTCCATCACAATCAAGTAGGCTTCATCCTAGGGATGCAAGGCTGGTTCAACCTACGCATGTCTATAAACGTAATCCATTACATAAACAGAACCAAACACAAAAACCGCATGATTATCCCAATAGATGCAGAGAAGGCCTTTGACAAAATTCAACAGCACTTTATGCTAAAAACTCTCAATAAACTAGGTATCAATGGAACATATTTCAAAATAATAAAAGCTATTGACAACAAACCCACAGCCAATATCATACTGAATGGGCAAAAACTGGAAGCATTCCCTTTGAAATCTGGCACTAGACAAGGATGCCCTCTCTCACCACTCCTATTCAGTATAGTATTGGAAGTTCTAGACAGAGCAATCAGGCAAGAAAAAGAAATAAAGGGTATTCAATTAGGAAAGGAGAAAGTCAAATTGTCTCTATTTGCAGATGTCATGATTGTATATTTGGAAGACCCCACTGTCTCAGCCCAAAAATTCCTTAAACTGATAAGCAACTTCAGCAAAGGCTCAGGATACAAAATCAATGTTCAGAAATTACAAACATTCCTATAAACCAATAACAGAGTAAAAGACACCAAATCAAGAGCAAACTCCCATTCACAATTGCTACAAAGAGAATAAAATACCTAGGAATACAACTAACAAAGGATGTAAAGGAACTCTTCAAGGAGAACTACAAACCACTGCTCAAGGAAGTAAGAGAGGACACAAACAGATAGAAAAACATTCCATGTTCATGGTTAGGAAGAATCAACATCGTGAAAATGGCCATACTGCCCAAAGTAATTTACAGATTCAACACTATCCCCATCAAGCTACCAATGACCTTCTTCATAGAACTGGAAAAAACCACCTTTAACTTCATATGGAACCAAAAGAGAGCCCACATAGCCAAGACTATCCTAAGCAAAAAGAACAAAGCTGGAGGTATCACGTTACCTGACTTCAAACTATACCACAAAGCTACAGTAATCAAAACAGCATGGTGCTGGTACCAAAACAGAGATATAGACCAATGGAACAGAATAGAGAACTTGGAGGCAATGCCACACATCTACAACCACCTGATCTTTGACAAACCTGACAAAAACAAGAATGGGGAAAGGATTCCCTGTTTAATAAATGGTGTTGGGAAAACCGGCTCCCCATGTGTAGAAAGCAGAAACTGGACCTCTCCCTAACACTTTACACTAAAATTAACTCCAGATGAAGTAAAGACTTAAACATAAGACCTAACACCATGAAAATCCTAGAAGAAAACCTAAGCAAAACCATTCAGGACTTGGGCATAGGCAAGGACTTCATGACTAAAACACCAAAAGCAATGGCAGCAAAAGCCAAAATAGACAAATGGGATCTAATTAAACTCCAGAGCTTCTATACAGCAAAAGAAACAATCATTAGAGTGAACCAGCACCCAATAGAATGGGAAAAAATTTTTGCATCTGCCCACCTGACAATCTCTACCAAGAACTAAAGCAGATTTACAAAAAAAAAAAAAAACAAACAAACCCATTCAAAAGTAGATGAAGAACATGAACAGACACTTTGCAAAGAAGACATATACAAGCCAACAAATGTATGAAAAAATGCTCATCATCACTGGTCATTAGAGAAATGCAAATCAAAACTGCATTGAGATACCATCTCATGCCAGTTAGAATGGTGGTCATTAAAAAATCTGGAGACAACAGATGCTGGAGAGGATATGTTGGAGAAATAGGAACACTTTTACACTATTGGTAGGAGTGTAAATTAGTTCAACCATTGTGGAAGACAGGGTGGAGATTCCTTAAGGATCTAGAAATAGAAATTCCATTTGACTCAGCAATCCTATTACTGGGTATATATCCAAAGGATTATAAATCATTCTAGTATAAAGACACATGCACACATATGTTCATTGCGGCACTGTTTACAATAGCAAGCACCTGGAACCAACCCAAATGCCCATTGATGATAGACTGGACAAGGAAAATGTAGCACATAAACACCATGGAATACTATGCAGCCATAAAAAATGATGAGTTCATGTCCTTTGTAGGGACATGGATGATCTTGGAAACCACCATTCTCAGCAAACTGACACAAGAACAGAAAATCAAACACCGCATGTTCTCACTCATAGGCAGGTGTTGAATGAGAACACATGGACACAGGGAGGGGAGTATCACACACTAGAGTCTGTTGTGGGGGTTTGGGGAGGGACAGCAGGGGGCGGGGAGGTTGAAGAGGGATAACATGGAGAGAAATGCCAGACATTACTGACAGGGGGATGGAGGCAGCAAACCACCTTGCCATGTATGTACCTATGCAACAATCCTGCAAGATCTACACATGTATCCTAGAACCTAAAGTACTTAAAACACACACACACAGTACTGACTCTAATCCATGGGATGTTCAAATTATTTCTCTGGAAACCCCATCCCACTGAAGGAGATGGATTATAGTCTTAGAAAGCTTCTAAAAAGGGTGCCCCATCTGTTCAGCTCTTACCTTTCACTCAGTGAACTATAAATACTTAATGATGAGGCCGACCGTTGATGACGCAGTTGATCAATACTGAGCATGGAGACAGCATTCCATTTCCATGCCCGACCAGGATGGATGCCGAGGGAATGGAGGAAAATGATACAAGTCAGGGGTACAGCTGACTGCTCCTCCACTGCTAACTTCATTCACCCATTGGTGACCCCCAGCTGGTGGCAGCTCAGTGCTCCCAGAGAGGGGGCTTAGGCTACACTGGAGGTCCTGACAACCGATATGGGGAGCACCAGACATCTCCTCACCAGTGTCCTCTGGCCATGCAATTTTAATAAGCTCAACCTCAGGAAAGGAAAAGGGAGCCTGGGACCCTGTTGAATTATTCACAGCTCCAATCAAGGAAAGCAGAGGAACCCCTCTTGTGAGAGTAAGTGATAGCTACTCATTGATTTTCCCCGCCTTCATGACTCCTAGATAAGAATCTAGTTTTAAAAAAAGAAAAGAAAATCTATCTTCTTAAATTTGAGTTCGTGAATAATTAGTGAAGTTGAGAATTGTGTTTCGGTTGACATTTATTTGCCGAAGAATAATTTTGATATCTTGGACTTGATTAGAAAAGGAAAAGCAGCAAGGACTTTGAAATATCTAAATTTATTTAAATACAACACATATATGAAAACTATTTTTATGGATTAATGACCATGATCAAAGTGATCTTATTTAATAACACAGTGAAAATTACATGACACCTGAAAGCCAAAAAGATATATGATTCATGCATTTATTAGATGCCTAAGTTGAATTAGCTTTGGAATGTGGTGTGTGTATGTGTGTGTGCGTGTGTGTCTGTGTACACACCTTATCTTTGTATGGACAGAGAAATTTCAGCTACAAGAAAATACAGTTAATTCTTCAAGGAAAGCTTGCTTTCTAGGATTAATCTCATATTCCACACTCATAGATGGTGCTGATAAATGTATTCCTGGAAATAAATACAGTCACTACACTCCCTTAGAGAGTGGGTTAGAAAACAGCCACAGAAGCTTCTTCAGGCCTTGTCCACACTTGTCAGACTCTCTGCTCTCCCCTAAAACACTTATGCAAGGGCAACCACTGCTTTAGCAGGTGGCCTCGGCTTCCTATTTTACAAAGTTTCATATTCCCTGCTGAGAGTCTAGTCCAGACCCATTCTCTCAGAGCAGGAATGTCACAAAGGCTCCTCACGGTCCGGACTCTGCCCACTACATCCATCCCATGCCTGGCTAACAGATGCACTTCCTAAGATCTCCTAAAGTCATAAGGCTCACACGACATGGCTCTTCGGTGACTTATTTAACCTCTGTTAGCCTCAGCTTCCTCCTCTGTTGGACAGACATAATCATAATTTGTATCTCGTAGTACAGTTGATATTTAAGTGAATAGCGTGTTAGGCACTTCGCACAGCCTCTGCACGCCCATCAGTAAGTGGTTATTATTATATACAAATGCAAGCTCCATGAGGGCAGGGATTGCTGCCTCTTCCCTCTAATGCCTAGAACAGTGTCTGGTAAATGAGAGAAACTCAATCCATTTTACTTGAGTAAATGAGTGAAGTATCTTAGGGTCCTTTCACATGCCACTATTCCTGGCCAGTTATCCAAGCTAAGATGGTCATTTCCTCCTCTGGATGTAGCCAAAAGCATTTTGTTTACCACACCTGTAGCACTGGTTTCTGCCGTCCTGAGTCTGTGTCACTCCTCTGTGTTCCCTGGGAGACTTCAGGCTCCCTGAAGGTGTCTCTCTCATTGCCCAGCTCCAGTGCTGTCCACGCAGTGGACCCTTCCACACCGGGCACGAAGTACCAGCCCTGCAAGTCATTCCAATAACAACCAAAGATGGCTCCTCATGAACCAGATCTACAAAGCTCCTGTCAGGAATGGTAAACGCTAAGAACCCAGTCCCCTCTCCTTCAATTTAATGAGCTAGTATTTTTTTTTTCAGAGTGGCAGCTTCTTACTCTGTTGCCCAGGCTGGAGTGGAGTGGCACGATCTCAGCTCACTGCAACTTCCACCTCCTGGGTTCAAGTACTTCTTGTGCCTTAGCCACATGAGTGGCTGGATTATAGGTGTGCACCACCATGCCCCGCTAAATTTTGTTTTGTTTTAGTAGAGACGGGGTTTTGCCATGTTGACCAGGCTGGTCTTGAACTCCTGGCCTCAAGTGATCCACCTGCCACAGCCTTCCAAAGTGCTGGGATTAAAGGCATGAGGCCCCACGCCTGGTCAGTAATTTTTAAAATTGTTTATTTCTATTAGCTCTGCCAAGCTAAACAGTAGCTGTACTTCAGACCTTACCCATCAACTAGAGGTCCCTACTCTTTTTGAGGTAAAGGAATTTTCACTTCCTGAAAATGAGAAGATCGCTTGTGAGTAGGTACCAAAGGCAATGTGAGATGAGAGAGGATGGTGTGTGGGACTCAGGCAACACAAAGACAAAGCCAGCCTTAGGGAGGGTTATGGGAGGGGATTTGGCATGGAGCTACCTACTTGGGGCTGGTGTCAGTCAGCACTGTCATCCACACTCATAAACAACTCCCCTTCCTTCTCCTCCACCCCCTCCCCCAAGACGATGTGCCTGTGAGCTCTGGGGAGGTGGTGACTTGTGCACAGTTGCTTTTCCTGGTTTCCTTGGCAACTGTGCAGCACTAGAAGCTCCAAGAGTGAGGCAGTGGATGGGGTGGCGGATGAAACACAGATGCTGATGTCAGTCAAATGTGTCACCTCCATACCATGTTTAGCAGCCTCACGGTTTCAGAAGCTCACACACACCACACACACCTCTCATTGCTCATTTCTAGTTTGGTGCCAGGCGCCCAAGCAAAGAGCCTCAGGGAAACGTGGCAGAATGGGTCTAATTTTACCAACATGAACTGAGACTGGGACCTAAGACTGAATGATCCCAGCACCAAGGACACTTGATGTTCCCTGGTTGGGTTTCTGGATTTCATACAAGCCTATACAGTGCACATCGAGGGGCATTCATCGATTTTGTATCAGGGGTTGGCTATGCACTGAGAACAAAGGACAGGAGAATCTGAACTTTCACCATGGGAGTCCAGTGTATCCAACTTGGGGGATCCAGCCTAAAAATGACAGATGTAGCTGGGGTGAGGTAGTGGAGCAGAGATGGCAAATCCATTTGGAGGCAAAACTGCCTGGAAAATAGAGAGTTGTAAAGCCTCCAGCTTTGAAATGAATTCCATTCCAAAATCTCGTTTGTTAAGTCAATTATTTAGAATTGAGAACCCATTTCCAGAGAAGTCCTGTCTGTTATAAATGATGACTGGGTTTCTAGGCTAGTCCACAAAAACCTATTTAACTCATAATGTAGATGAAATACTATACATTTGCAATGAAAAAGAATAGAAAAAAACTCCTGTTGTGATAGCAGTAATTAAATGAAAAAGAAAAACTGAGATGTGGCAAATAAATAGCTTTCTTTCATTTCTTTTGAACAAATGAATAAAGAGAAGTGTTCTTCATTTACTTTAGATAACAGGATGGAGCCTATGGTGGGGGAGGGGTGAAGGATAGAGCAGGGAGGTCTTTTGGGAGAAGAGAAGGGCAGTTGGCCTGCCCCACAAGATATGTGCAGAGCTCCCAGGCAGTGAGGAAAAAGCATGAATTTTGTAGTCACAAATGCCTGGGTTCTAGTCCTGCCTCTATTTATTCTTGTTGCTCTGGGGGAGGTATTAGATCTCTTGTTTCATTTCCATCACTGGCAACCTCAGTTGCATCAGACAAATGCCTGCATGGCAGACACTGTGGTGCACCATCCAGACCTCCCTGCAAGGAAAGACTTGTTGCTGGGTTCTAGGAGGGCTGTCAACCTCAGTGGTCAATCCCTCTAGAGATTGCTCATACACAAAGAGCCACAAACCCAAGGTCACTCCACTTCCAGTGCTTACATCCAAGGGGTGACCAATGTGGGAGTGTAAAGACACAGCCATTTCAACTTCATTCAGGAGACTTTGAAGGGTCACTCTAGGACAAGAGCCCTCCAAGGAGTGTCACTGTACCCACATCCCAGGCTGATTTCTCCCCTGCCCTTCCATGGACATGAGCCCTAAAAAACTGAACTCCATCTGAATCCACTTCCCAGGGAACCCAGCCTGCGACAGCCTGGCCCAGAGTTGGCTCAGGTAAATGTTGAGATCTTTGCCCTGCTGCCTCTCTCTCCTTACCTGCAGAGGACACAGATCAGCAGAAAAGCTTAATAATACCCCAGGTAGCTCTGGGATTGGGGCTGCTGAGAGCCCAAGGGCTCCAACAGCAACCAAAACAATGAAAATGGCTGGGGCACATGGGTAACCTATAAGGTTTTGTTTCTAATGTATGAATGCTTATAATCAAGAGTTTATGATTTGGAGATAGAATCTATAAAAGAAATACAAGCACTGCTTGTTTAGAACTGCTCTGTCCACTATGGTAGCTGCTGGCCATGTGTCACACACAAATTTTAGTTGGTGTATGTATTAGTGTGTTTTCACTATGCTAATAAAAACACAGGTAAGACTGGGTAATTTATAAGGAAAAAGAGGTTTAAGGGACTCACAGCTCCACTTGGCTACAGAATCCTCACAATCATGGCAGAAGGCAAAAGGCACATCTTACATGGCAGCAGTCAAGAGAAATGAGAGCCAAGCAAAAGGGGAAATCTTTTATTAAAAAAAAAAAAAAAAAAACAAAAAACATCAGATCTCATGGCAGACTTACTCACTGCCATGAGAACAGTATGGAGGAAACCACCATAATGATTCAATTATCTTTCACCAGGCCACTCCCACAGCAGGTGGGAATTATGGGAGCTACAATTCAAGATGAGATTTAGGTGGGAAGAGAGCCAAACTGTGCCAGTTTATAAGTAAAATTTGAATTCAGTTCCTCGGTTGAATTAGTCATATTTCAAGTGCTCAATAGCCACATGTGGCTTGTGGCTACCACATAGACTTATAGAACATTTTCATCACTACGGGGAGTTCTATTGGGTGGTGCTGATTGGAATGTTGAATTGTAAAGGATCTAAGAAGGTTTGAACTGTATTCTGTGCCAACCTTTCCCCAAAAGGCTCCTCAGATGGATATGCATAGAGAGCGAAGCAAGGTAAGCACCACTAAGCTTTGCACGGCCACCCCCAAACTCCCAAAACTCTAGCTCAGCATGTGCAAGGCTGAATTCCATGCACAGCTATGCTAGGCAAGCCAGAATGACCCATAACCATGCAGGACTCTTGGCTACGACCTCCAAAGTTAACCAGAGTTAGATATCAGGGAAATACTCCAAAAAAAGAGTAAAAACAGCAGAGAACATCAGCCCCAAAGCCTAAGAAAGAAGGGGGTCTCTTCTCAGAGTCATCTGAAGAGGGCCTTCCATGTACCCCAAACATATTAGGTCTGCCTGGTAACCCCCACTCCGTAATCCCATAATCCAATCTATGACACAGCCTCACCAGAACCAGGAAAAAGAGATGAAAATCGGGAGGATAGTAATACAGTAGAGTAATGTCACCTCCACAGCCTCCCCTTCATCCGAACAGCAGCTCTTATCCTATTCTTGGGCCCTCCTTTCTATCTATGTCCAACATTCTTGCAGCATCCTCCTTTCGGGTATGTGTTTTCACACACCTGAAATAGAATAGAAGAGCCTCTGATCATAGCAAATGGAAGGCATGGCTGGTCTAGACAGGCAAGTCTTTTGGTTGTCCTCAACAACTTCAATACATTGTACTCACATTGTATTTATATTCAAAGCTCTGCAATGAATCTTTTAGAGACTGTGTCTAAACTGCATTCTTTTTGGACACAACTGATAAATTAAAGAGCTGCTTCTGCTGCTGCTACCACACTGAGTACCTCAAACACTGACAATTTTCTGCTCTAAAACTCCTTTCACAATATGCCACACTGTTGCCAGTAAATAATAGTCAGCCACTTTCTACTCCCACACTGTAAACACCTGATGCAAGCTCCCACCACATACACCTGTGCAGATAGCAAACCCCCAATACTCACCAAGACAAACAGCCACATACAAGGCCAACTCACCTACACAGGTTGCACAAAGTCAAACAGAAAAGCCCCCAAGTTGATGAAATGTCATTTCAGAGGCATTTCCCCCAGATCCCATGGGATCACAGTATACTCCTGCCTTCCAATAATAATAGCACCTCATGTTGGCTGGCATCAGACTTTGCAGACTTACTCAGAGATTGTGTATGAATCATTCTATTGAATTTAAACTTTATATTAATCCTCAAGGCAGGTATTTCCATCTCTGTTTTACAAATGAGTGTACTGGGTTCAAAACACTAAATAGTTTCTGAGGATCATATAATAGGGAGTGGCAGAGCTGGAACTCAATCCAGTATCTGCTGGACTCCATGAGGCTTAAAGCCTGTTTCCCAGTGAAGGAGTATTTCAGAAACACAAGAAAGAGATTTGAGGTTAGATATTAAAAGGATTTCCTCAGCTAACACACACAATGCAAAAAAAAAAAAAAATCATGTACTCACCTCTTTCATGCTGTTGTATTCAACTAACCCCAAGAAATATGGAAGGAAAGTAAATTACCAAATCTATAGCCAGTTAACAGACAGCACATAAATACAGGTCCTGCTTCCCTGAGAGGTTGTGCTAATTTGCAATATTCCATCTCCCAGCTCCCATCCCAAGCCTACCTATCCTCTCCTGCCCTGACCCTTCTCTGACCACTACAATCCACACCAATGCTCTCCCGACCAAGAGCTCTCAAACCCTCATGTGTTACAGGTCTTACAGATTCCTGGGTCCTACCCTTAGAGATTCTGACTCAGTAGGTTAAGCTGGGTTCTAAGAATTTGCATTTCAAACAAGTCCCCAGATGCTGCCAGGCCATGAACCTCACCTGGGAGGCACTGGCCTTGACTCTGGTAGGACTCTTGTCATACAACACAAACTTGGTTACTTTTTATGTTACCCCATCCTGGTTCCCAGCCACCTCCCTGCTGCCCTCCCCATTTTCAGAACCCCTATCCCCCGAAACCCAGAATTAAACCCAATCACAGTTTGTGACTGGTGCTCTGACTATAACAGCCTCCTGTCTTTGTTCTGGGCATAGCATACCTGCCTTGTGTGCCCTGGTTCTTATAAATGGGCTTCTCTCTCAGCCACCATTCTCTATTTCTTATTCTAACACCCTTCTACTCCACATTTCATGTAAAGTTGGGGCCTTTCTTCCTTTGGCTAAGACTTCTCCCTGGGAGTTCACTCATTCAGTCCTGAATGCCAAAGTAGCACCTACAGGACTTATACCTGCTGACCCACTTTCCTGATCCCTGGTATCTACCTGCTCTGCCATCCATGTCTCACCTAACCCAGATTCCCCATCGCTGAGCTGTTTCTGCCAGCTGCAGTGCTGAGCACCTATTCTTGTTCCTCTTCCTCACTGGAGCAGTTTGCCTGGAAGCTGAGCTCAGATTGTCTTAACTTTGGAAGGAGGAATCACCTGCCATGTTGAGCTCCCTTTTCAGCACCTGGAACTGGGACAGTTCCCAAGAAGAGGCAAGTCCTAGATGATGTCCACTTTTCCCTCGCTGTAAAAAGCAGACCATGCTGCTTACTGAGATAAGGTAGTTTGTCTTGTATTCTGTTTTTTCCCCCTGCAATGAATCCTTGGGACCTGTGAAGTATACATGTCAGCATCATTAGCCTGCACTCTCTAGGTGGTCTTAAATGCTTAAAACATTAAGCAACAAATAATTTGAGTCCTTGCCTGGTTGGCACCTGAAAATATATCATCCAATTCGGGAAGCAGGATACCTTTTAATGCCCCCTCCAGCACCCAACATGGGGGTTCTCACAGAATAGGCACTCTACAACTATTGAATGAGCAAATGAACAAATGGATGAAGGTGGCCAGTGGGGTTGTTCTCTCAGTTCTCCTTCATAGTGTGGTATCGGTGTCAGTGTGCTCAGCCAGAAAGAAAACACTTCCGATCTGCAGAAGCTGAGAGAATACCTCCAGGCCAGACTTCCAACTAATTCCCAGCACAAAATTGGACCTGTGCATTCAGATGAATTGTGGCTTGAAGACTGCAATTACACCAGCACAGTGGTTCTCAGGTTTTGTTCAGAACATGGATGTTTTAACAGAAAAGGCTGTACTGTAGTCCCTCCCACCCCTACCAAGTCTTCCTTTCTTCCCTCCCCCTAGGTCATCTCAAAAATAAACTCTCCCTCTTGTCCATGTAGAGGGTGCCCCTGTAGAGGCCAGCCATGCTACAGCGCATTTTCATCACTGATCCCCAGCCAGGCCAGCTATCTAAGTAGGTGGGACTCACAGCTGCACATGTACATGCATATATGATTTTTTTTTTAGATGGAGTCTTGCTATCACCCAGGCTGGATGCAGTCATGCGATCTCAGCTCACTGCAACCTCCACCTCCCAGGTTCAAGTGATTCTCCTGCCTCAGCCTCCTAAGTCGCTAGGATTACAGGCATGTGTCACCATGCCCAGCTAATTTTTGCGTTTTTACTAAACACGGGGCTTTCACCATGTTGGCCAGGCTGGTTTCAAACCCTAAGCTCAGGTGGTCCACCTGCCTTGGTCTCCCAAAGTGTTGAGATTACAGGTGTGAGCCACCATGCCTGGCCCAATGTTCATGATTTTAAAGCATCTCTATGTTACCTGTAACTCCCTTGTCATCATTTCTTGGGGCAGGCCTCCAGAAAAATAAAAAATACTATCTGGAGAAGGTAATCCAAGAACACATTAACCACCCAGGCTCAAGCATGTTCATCCAATCAGGAAGCCTGTTCTCCAGCAGAAAGCTGAGTGGGTGGGACACAGAAGAGGTAGGTTTTGACAGGCAGGAAAGCTGCGAGGGAAAAGGACCGTCCGGGCATGAGTTACTTCTGCAAGAGCAGGTCTCGGTGCGATATCACATTAAGGGGCTTGTGTTCTCTGCCTCGCTTGCTGCATAAATACCACCAGAGCTCTGGGAGGACAGGCACGAGGCAGCGGGTATGCTGAGAGGTTTACAAGGTTCTCTGCAGGGGCTGGGCTGAGGCAGAGACACAAGGAATGGTTTGCAAAAAGCAAAGACTTCAGGATTCAAGGCAAACTACGAAGACACGCCGTTGGCTGAGTTGTCTTGCTACCAAGCCTTCTCAGTTCTGGGTGGGGGGTGGTTTCTTGCTAGTGAAGACCCCCATGGATGCCAGTCTTGCAAGCAAGAAGCAGCTAACAACAGATTACATACAGTAAGAGCCTCCTCACACTGGCTGAGCTCCAATGCGGACGTGGGAGAAGGAAAATGGCTGATGCTGCAGGGGACCTAAGCTGCTACTGTCTGGGATGTTTATCTCATTAGGCTGTTTTACATAACATCAGCCAAAAAAAAAAAAATGAAGAAAAAATAGCTGGAGGGACCCTAATGGAGTCCAGACCTGGATTCTGAGCCCTCGCCCTTGGATTCCTCTAAGGTCTGAGATGAGATATCTAGGCAGCCCCTCACACTGCCTCAGTTACCTCATCTGCAAAGTAGCCACAGTAACACGGGAAGGGCTCCTGGGAGAAAACACCGAGTCGCCCTCTGAGCAGCATTACAGCCAACTGAACAAGAAGAGATGCTTATTGTTATTACTGTTAGTTTCATCCCAAGCCTTTTGGTCCACAGCATTCATCTTCTCATAACAAGGATGGCTGCAGGAGGAGGGACCAGGAGACCAGGCAGCTCCTAGGCTGAGAATGCCAGAGACGTCTGAGTGGGAAGAAAGTCCAGAAGGTGGCCATTCGACATTGGAGCAGGCTGGGCTAGGACTGGCCAGGTCAGTCCATTGGGAAAGGGAAGGCAGGTGCCATCAGGCAAAGAGCCAACATAAGTCCAAGGTGAGAAGGTCGATGCCAGTGGGGAGGGCAGGACCTAGTGTGGCTAGAGAGAATCTAGACAGCATCAGGGACCCTGGGGTTAAGGGGCAGGACCCTCTAATTCTGGAAAGGGAGAGGGTGAGGAAGAGGGCATGGCAGAGGCCAAGTGAGGGGGGCCAGGTAGGGCTTGGCCACAAAGAATAAGTTAAGAGTCCTGCCCTAAGATCCACACCAGAGCAACAGGACACGCTGGGCTTCCCACCATACCCCAGCCTGGGGTCAGGACTGGTCCCCCAAGACTGAGCCAACCCACAGGCAGGGGTAACAGATCAAGAGCTGTGGGGACAGGGAGCCAAGTGTGTCATGCAGGTATCTGCAGTAAGTGAGACAGTTCTGGATTTTTACTTCTTGTCCCTCCTAGTGATGTGGACACTAAAATGTCCCTGCTCATCCACAAAGTGTTGGTCTCCTGCCTCCCTTCCTCCATCCTCACTGTTCCCTCCCTCCTCTTCTCCTCTCTTCTCCCTCCCTCTGCTGGCCAGGCTGTACTCTCTTTCCAGATGGCTCCTTGGCATGGACATTCTCTGCCCCAGGGGTACAAGGATCCTCTGTGCAGGTGAAGGCGAAGACCCCCAGTGCTGTAGATGCGGAGCCTGTTCTGCCTGGTCCTGGTATGTGCTCAGCTTGCCTGAGGCAACAGCCACAGGGCCGACGAGTGAGCTTGTGTCTGTGTGTCTGGAGAGTAGGGAGTAGCGAATTCCGGGAGGGAAATTGTCTCTTGTTCTTTCCCTCCCTGGCCAGCTGGAAATGTGCTGTGTTGACTATCCAATCTAATTAGTTGAAACCTCAGTCTTGAAAGAAGAAAGCTTCAAAACAACACCTCTGGGTTTCTTGGCTCTCAGCATCTTGAAAGATAATCGAGAGCATCTGACTGCAGGAAAGTAGAGCCCAGCTCCTCAACTATCACTGCCAGGGGCAATCCACTGGAAGCAAAATCCTCCATCCCAAAAACTCTAAGCAGAATGATAACATCTGAGCTCACATCACAGTGACTCTGCGTCTCAGGGCTCTGACCCTGAGGGAACGTTAGTAACAACTGCCCACGGAGGCCCTGCCCAGCAAATCAGCAGATCAGGAGGCAAAGAAGACCCCCTTCTAATACCTTCCCTCAGTGGGTGTCTGCCCTGCAACCTCAGGCAGGCTCTGCCACTGTGCCCTCTGCCAGCCTCCGTGGGGTCCTTGCCTGGGGCAGCCAACGCCCAGCTCATACCATCCGTGTTCCTTCCTGGGATGAACACACTCACCTCTCAGTGACATCTTCCCATCCCCTGCTTTCTCAGCCTCCTTCCTCTGCCAGAGCCCACCCTGGCTGCTCAGGTACTGTCGAAGGCCCCCACCCCCAACTCCCGATCACCTACCTCCCCTTGCTGTGGCTGGGCAAAGCCTGGACCCCATCTGTGCTGAAAAGGCAATGCCAGAGGGGAGCCAGCAGCAGGGAGAACAAGGGCAGAGCTGTTGGGGATGACCTCAGAGGCTTCTGGGGGTTGTGCGAGGACACTGAACTCTCCAAACAAGTGATGCCTCCATAGACTGAACTGGGGGATATGAAAAGCCTATAGGGACATATTCTAGTGAGAGGGTGAAGCAGCTCCATTTAAAATGTCACTGGTTCCCCTGACTGTGTCAATCAGATTCTGTCACATTTAAAACATAAATCAGACAGCCTGCCAGGGAGCAGCACCAGCCCAGCTCATCTCCTGCAGCTGCCTGTCCCCTCCTCACTGGCCAGGGACACTTGCCTGTCCCGCTTTGTCCTAGAGGCAGCCAAGCGATCTGGGTCAGGCATGCAGCTCACCCTTGGAGCCCGCAGAGGCAGGACAAATGCTGTTCTACCTCACTCAGCACTGCAGCCCCCCAGGGCCGCTGGGACCTCAAGGCACACAGTGGGTGGGTCGGAAGGCAGAGAGGCTGCACCAGGTCTGGGTGGACTGATGATATGGATGTCAACTCCAGAAGGAATTCTGCCTTTTCCCAGGGTGAGCAGGAGAAACAGGCACCCACAGTACCCACCAGCAATCACCTACCAAGCCAGAGTGAGAATCTGGTCACCAGTTCACCCACACAACTCAGCATTTGAACCTCATCTACAAAGTTCACCCCTCTCCCCCACCACACACACACACACACACACAGACACACACACACACACAGACACACACACACACACACACACACACACAGAGGCTTCATCCTCTGGCCTTCACTCCCTACAGAATTTATTCTCTCTTTACAATTAGATTTGTAAGCCTAGTGGCCTCCAGAATCTTCTATCCCTTTACCAGCTGTCACCTAACTATAAGGTATATGAGTGCACACCCCAGCAGTTAAGCCTCTCTTCGGTAGGCTTAACTTTTCAAAACCCACAATGTAGTTTTAAACCTAATTGTGCCTTTTCCTACATGAAAATTTTATTTCCATATCAATCGTTGATGATGAGGCCACATGCAAATTCTTGATGAAAAGTATGTAACTCAGGCAAGGCACAGTGGCTGACACCTGTAATCCCACCACTTTGAAAGGCAGAGGCACATGGATCACTTGAGGCCAGGAGTTCAAGACTAGCTTGGCCAACATGGCAAAATCTGGTCTCTACTGAAAATACAAAAATTAGCCAGGCATGGTGGCACATGCCTATAATCTCAACTCCTACCAGCCTGGGCAACAGAGCAAGACTCTGTCTCAAAAAAAATAAAAATAAAAAGAAGAAACAAAGAAAAGTATATAATTCAAGTTTAACCAAAGTTCAAATATTTGTCAGAAAGTGTTTCAGGAAAAAAAAATCACATTTTTTCCTTTGGCAAAAATTATCTAGCAGGAAAATATACAGGATACAAGATATTATGGTCAAATTACAAAATGATAACCAGGCTGGGCACAGTGGCTCATGCCTGTAATCCCAGTACTTTGGGAGGCCAAGGCAGGTGGATCATCTGAGGTTAAAAATTCGAGACAAAAGCCTGGACTACATGGTGAAACCCTGTATCTACTAAAAATACAAAAATTAGCTGGGCATGTTGGCACGTGCCTATAGTCCCAGCTACTCAGGAGGCTGAGGCAGGAGAATGGCTTGAACCCGGGAGGCAGAGGTTGCAGTGAGCCAAAACTGTGTCGCTGCACTCCAGCCTGGGCAATAGAATAAGGCTCCACCTCAAAATAAATAAATAAATAAATAACCAATCTAGGACAAAATGAATTAATTTGATCCCACTTAAAGTGTTAAAGAGTACAGGACTCTCAAACCGAATAAAGAAATCAGATTGTGATTTTTTTTTTTTCATTTCCAGTGTTTGATCAGGAGTTTGCTCATATTCCATCATTTCTGCTTTATTTCAAAGGGAGTTTATGTGCCTACTTCCCACCTAATGTCATCAATATCTGACCTCTGAAAATTAAAATCGACACTTCCTATGCTTCCCCTCTTGCCAGCATTCCCAATTACACTTAGGACCAAATTCAGCTGTGGCAGATGCTCACCTGCCCTCTGGCTAAAAATAGCTGTCATCGATGTCAGAAATGGCAAATGTTCCCTCTCTCTGCTTAACGGCCCATTAGGCGGCTTTGTGAAAGAGGCAGATGAATCCCTCACCAAAAGGTGGCCTCAACTTCACCCACACCAAGTGCCTGAGACCTTTTCATATATCAATCGTTGAGATGGCTTTTATCAGTTAAAAATAGATCTGTCACCCCAATTCACAGCATAGGCTGCACATTAGATTTTGCAGAACCCAACAGCACTACGGTTTGGGAATAAGAGCCTGGAGACACGCAGGGCTCAAAGAAGACCCCACAAACCTTGGCGTTATCCTCTCCTCTCTGTCTTTGCCAATGCCTTGTGACATGTTTCCAGCGATGCCTCCCTAGGTAATCTCTTTGAATTCTAGGTATCTGAAGTGTGTGCAGTCAAAAGAGTTCTACTAGGTTTCCCTTGAAGTGTATCTGCGAAATCTACACTAAAATAATTTTCCTTCTTGCTAAAAAACTTCAAAATTATCTTAATTGCTTAAAGCAATTCTGCTATATTGTAATTATCACATTGCCTTGGAATTACTTGAATTATGAATGTCTCTTCCCATCCCCTACCCTCCTCCACCCCCAAACTTGAGCTCCTTAAAGAGCCCTCTGTGGCCTCTGTATCCACTGACACAAAAAGAAACAGGGTAACTTTGGTTAAATTGAGTTAATTTGAATTAAAGCTGCTATGTCAATAACTTCTTCCTTCTTATTCTGAATCCTATTATGACCCCTGTAACTTAAGTTAGATTTCAGTGGTTAATCAACAGGACTTATCAATCTTGAACATCCCTTCTAGCCTCCTAAGAAGAAACTATATTAGACCAATACATTGTGGGAAATAAGGAGTCATTGTATAGTTCTACATTTTAATCCTTAAATGTGTATCTTCAAAAGGAAATTGATAACCCTGATGCCTAGTGTCTCCAAGACAAATATAACACAGAAATTAAATATGTGGCATGCTTAGCTCAAGGCCAGCACATGGGAACCCTCTTTGAACATTAGCTATCTGTCCCCATGTGCTGCTTAGAGTCTCTAATAATGGATAAAGCTTGTAGGGGAAACAGTCTGGTGAATGCTGTCTCATCCCTTGGCACCTGCTCTATCATTTCAGGCCAGGAGTATTTAGTGGCAATCATCTGGACACACAGCCACAGTATATTTCTTGAAACCAATGAATGATTTTTCTGTTTGATATTACTTGTCTCTTTCACCTCCCCTTCCCACCCCCAGTGGTGGTGCCTTAATTAAAGCCAATCCCAAAAGTAGAATACACCTTCTGGGCCTAATCCACTCAAAAGATAACTAGGCACCAATAAGGAGAAAAGAGATGTTTCCCACCTAGAGATCTACCATCTTCAAAGTTTACCAATTAAGAGATCCTTACTATTAGGAAACAATAAAAGAACCTTCCTTCACATATAAATGTCAACAGAATCTAAACCTTTCAAAATCTGGTGAAAAAAGATGGACTATGAATGCATGACAAATCAACAGAGGCAGCATGAACTTGCTGACAGTAAGAATGTGTCAGCTTGAAGAACTGTGCCCGCAGGAAGGAGAGCTCTCCCGCCACAGACAGGCAGTGTATCCCAATGGAGCAGAAGAGTAAAAATAGCCAACAAACTGTTTGCTCATTAAGTCACCCTCTCATTGTCATTTAAGTCTCTGAGGATCCCTGGCCAAGAAATGCCCTAACGAATGCATGCAGATATTCTGACCTTTGCCAAGGAATTGCACATGAACCAGGATTCCAAAACCTATCACTTGAGGATAAACAGTAGCTTTTAAGACCAGATCCTACTTCTTAGTGATCCATCCAGATGCAAATCTCCATTGTGATGCATCCTGCAACCACCAGCTGGTCTCAACCTTTACAAATGCAACCCAAGGGACTAACAGGTTACCACAATAATATTCCAAGCAACTTGGAGACAGGCTGGAATTATTAATAAGTCCCAAGAGTTGGTTAAGTCAGGTAGATGAAATCTTATGTACCTACCAGGGTAGTGAAATAAGATAACTGTCTAATGGCTAATTGTTTCTGAAGTTTCAATGGTTGGCTCTTTCTTTGATTTTAGAAACAAACTCCCCAAATTTATAATACAATCAAAACCAACTGAGGCAATTCTGACCCAAAGATATTGGCACTTTACAGAACCATCTCAATGTTCTGAGACCATCCACAGATCCCAGAAGGAGGCATAATCCAACCCTCCAATTCCTCTAAAGAGGACAATCGCAGTCACCGAGACTCAGGTGCACTTACGTAGGGCATGCCACTCGTCCTGACGGATGGTCTTCGTGATGTTGAAAGTGAGGTTCCTGGGGATGGTTGCTGAGGAGTAGTGGTATTTGATGTACGTGCATCGCTCAATTTCTCCTGGAAGAGAGAGACAGGAAATGAAATGTTAAGGAAGCAGCAACCACATCTGGAGTAGTTCTGGAATTAATTTTCCCATCCTGGGGAAGAAGATTGTTTGATATTGGGCCTGGTGACAACTACAGAAAGGCAATACCTTCAACTCAAAAAGAGCAATAGAGTAGAACTACAATCAAATAGCATCGATTTAGATGGAAAAATACATCTGTGGGATCATGCAGAGGTAGGAAGAACCAGTGTTTAGGCTGACAGCAGCTTGTCTAACATTACCCAAAAAATCAACTTTCAAGTCAAGAAAGAAAGCTTGGCATCAAAACACATCGTTTCCAACCAGGGACCAGCAGAGAATAGGCTTTGTTAAGCCTTAATGATATCATTTGTGCTTTGAGCACACACAATTTTCTGGAATGGTGAGCTGAGGGATTGTGAGGGGGCCTCCGACCTCCCAACCTTATCCTCTCAACCTCACCTCTGAACACAAAGCACTCAGATAAATCTGTGTCTCTTTGAACTAGTCTCTTCAGATTTCTTGAGCAAAACTTAGATTTCTTAACAGACTCAACACCAATCAAAGCATGCTTTACTAGTCAATTGTCAAAAAGTTTTTGGCAGAGATTCTGAAAGCGTGGTCCCAAGGCCGGCAACATCAGCATTCCCTAAGAACTTGCAGCAAATGCAACTTCTCAGGTTCTCAACCCCAGACCTACTGAGTCAAACTAGGAAGTAGAGCCTGGCAATCTGAATTTAAATAATCCCTCCAGGGATTTGATTACAAACTAAAGTTTGAGAACCACTGGCTTGGAGAAGCTAACAGAATTGCCAATGTGTTAATGCATAAATCCACCCTGTTTGCCCATTCCAAAAGGAAGGCACCATGGGGAGCTCTTCCTCCATGAGTTTTGGTCTCTCGCAGCTATTTCTATTGACACTTGCTCATCTGGGAGATATAAAGACTCAGTGTCAGTGCATTGTGAAGAATCAGGAAAGGGGTGATTTTTAAAGGTGAGGGGTTTTTAAATTTGGTTTTGTGCCTGAATGAATTTTGATGGTAATCCATTTTGCACCCCACTGATTTTCAATTTATAAGTGGTGGCACATGATTGAATTGTTTGACCCCCTGGCCCACTGTCAGCAGGGAACCTGGCAATTGGTGAAGTGCAATTAGACAGTGCCTCATGAAACCGATGCCTTATTATAAATCATATCTGGACAACTGCCCAGTTGCCGGTTATTGGCGGGCGCTCCTCCAATGAGACTGACGATGTCCAAGAGGCACGTTCTAGAGAGTGGTATGTGCTCTTCCTGTGTCTTCAATTTTTCAACTTTTCTGCCTCTTTTCCTTTAGCCTACAAACATCCTGAAGCCTCTCACATGCCCCCAGCATTCCCCCTAAGCACACCTCCTCCTCATACCTTCATCCTGTCATCCTCCTTCCTTAACTTGCAAAACTTGTTGAAAAAGGAGTCTACCAGACAGTCTCCACTTCCTCCATTCACATTCACACCTCCAACCCCACATGCTCTAATTTCCATAACAATTTCCATTAATAGAATCACCTCCCATCCAGTCTACATCATAAATCCTGCAGTCATTGTGAATGCTGCCTCCTCCTCAAGGCGGCCCCTCCTTCCTGACATCTAGCTGGTTGCCAAATTCTGCCAGTTCTACTTGAGAAATGTCCCAGGAGTCCAGCCCCTACTCTCGGCCCCCTCTCCTCCTGTAGTAGTTGTCCTGATACAATGACTGTCTCAACCAGTAACCACATTGCTAAAGGATTTATGAGATAGGAGGGACTTGGCAAGGCTCTGGAGACCACTGGTTTCCAGCTTTACTCATGCTATGGCGTACGCACAGAAGATGTTTACAAGACACCTGTAGTGAACAGATGAGGCTGCCCATGGCTCTGTCCAGGCTCCTAGGGTGCTGAAGGGACCAGGGTTTCCAACACACCTGGAACCTATTTATGGGTTCTGGACTTGGTCCACCAGTAGGAAATGGATACCAACTCATTTAATCATTTAGTCCATTCTACAATCAAATTAAGTAGGCATTACCATCCTCATCCCTATTTTTTAATGAAAAAGTGGAGGCATGAGAAGATTAAATGACTCACCCAAGGAAGTAGCAGTGCCAAGATCAGAACCCAGGACCAGAGAGTCTCTTCTACCAGGCCACCCTCCCACGTGGAGTGTATTCCATAAAGGAAAGGAAAGTATGATAATGTCACGCTCTGTTCACAGGCCCTCTGTTGGCCTCCTTCTACACAAGATAAAACCCACACTCCTCAGACATCAAGTCCCAGCTCCACTCAGGCCCCAGCCTTCACACGCCCCAGGTTCCAGCCAGGGGAACCTCCCCACCTTACCCCGAAGATGCCATATTCACTCCTGACTTGGCATCTATTCTCCTCCCTGCCTTGCTTTTCCTTAGGACGAGTCAACACCTACTCATCCTAAGAGATGGCTCAAATGCAGCTCCTCGGCAGAGCCTTCCTGGCATCTAGAATGGCATCCCAGCAGCAGGTGTTCCACCAGCAGCTTCCCTGCTCTCCTCCCCGCTCCCCTGTGCTTCCGTCCTTCCTGCAGCAAACACGCTCCTGCACTGTGATTTATCTGTTTACACGCCTCACTCCCTCACTAGATTATGAGTTTCTCAAGGGCAGGGATGTTGTCTTATTCATTCATCTTTATCTTCCCAGCCCCTAGCACAAGGTAAGCACCAATAACATGTGCTTTGAGAAAAGGCATCAGTAATATGAGGTGTTCTTTGTAAGACTGCAGTGGGCAAAGAATCCAACTGCTTTTATTACATGCAAGGAATTAAAATAATTGAGGCAAATTAGAATCTAATGAATTAAAGGAGGCAATTGTTGCAGAACTCTGTGCATCTATAGCAAATGCCTCCTCCCTGCCTGGACAATACAAGGAGAGACTTATTAATCACAGTGAGGTAGAAGAAATCTGTATATAGTCACAGAACACTGTCTCAATGTACTTGGTAAATGTAACCCCAGGGGCAACCAGGTCAATGATTTGCAGGGGAAAAGGAATAAAAGAAAGAGGAAAGGAAGATATAAAGGTAGAACGTTGTAACAAGAATACCATCATGCCTTGGACACGTGCAGCCGGGCAGCTTGTGTCCTGGATAAGGGCACTTCCCAGGGATATGTGGACACTGAAACCCAGCTGCTGCTCTGCTGGCCAAGTCTTGCACCCCAGTCGGGGGTGTTGGAGGCTCACCCTGCCAAAAGGGCCGCCTTTGTCTCATTTGCACAATGGTGCCTTCTGAGCTAGCAGCAGCCGTACCTGCAATAATTTCAAGATTCAACAAAACAGCTCCAAGACCCAGGCTTGGAACACAAAAGCAGGTCCCACTGGGGATGGCCAGATTGGTGACCCACTCTCATGTGAGAAAAATACCTGATTTCTTAGCTCAGGTCAGATTCTCTCAGCCTCAACACAAACTCAACAAGTTGCCACTGGTTCCAGGCAGGCTGGAGCCAGCTCCCTTAACCTCCTCCAACTGTAGCCCACCCAGCCAGAGAGGGAAGAGCCCTTGACATTCAGCAAGAGCAAGAAGCCAACCCACAGGCACTGCAGGTGACTGGCCGGGGAGCCTGCCTGGAGCAGCCATAACAGCCCCGCTGGAGGCCCTCGCTATTTGCTTTGCCTCTGGGATTGCAAGCATCCTGCCTCTGACAGCAATTAAATTTGAAAGATTCAAATATTGCCTAAAAAGAAAAGCAAAATATTTATCCGTGTGTCTGTAGGTCCTGTCAGTGTGCTGGGCTCTTGTATATACAGGAACCATCTGGGCACCAAATACGTACGCCCAGAATGTGGGCTTCCTAATACAAACAGGTTTTTCTGCAGCACCCGGTAGAGAGGGGCTACCTGGAAGGCAATGGAGAAGTCCATGGCCTGACCGGGGAGGAAGGACAAACCCCTCTGCACCAAACTCCTGCATTCTAGCCTAGGGTCTCCGTTCTCCCTCCAGAAGCCTCAGGTGGGGGAGGACTGGCTGGTAGGGAGACCCCCACTCCTTCCTGTGGCTCCTGTGCAGGACTTAGTTAGTTAGTTAGTTAATTAGTTAGTTAGTTAGTTAAAAGAGACTGGTCTCACTATGTCACCCAGGCTGGAATGCAGTGGCATAATCAGAGCTTACTACAGCCTGAAACTCCTGGCCCAGGTGATTCTCCCACCTCAGCCTCTGCAATAGCTGAGACTACAGGCGCATGCCACCATGTCCAGTTAATTTTTTTTTTTTTTTAGTAGAGATGGGGTCTTACTATATTTCCCAGGCTGGTCTCAAACTCTTGGGCTCAAGTGATCCGCCCACCTCAGTCTCCTAAATTGCTGAGATTACAGGCACGAGTCACTGTGCCCAGCCTTTTCTTATGTTCTGTAGCAATGGGAGTCTCACTGTGTTGCTCAGACTGGTCTCAGATTCCTGTGCTCAAGTGATCCTTCCACCTCTGCCTCTCAAAGTTCTAAGATTACAGGCATGAGCCACCACCCCTGGCCTGGCGGAACACTTTAAACCCTCAGTCACACTCTGCCTTCAGAGCTAGTGACCCCTCCTGCCCGTATGTAAGGGTCATAGCAAGACACAGGTAATTAAGGAGAGTTTCAAAAAAGGACAATTTAACCCAGTAGCAAAAGGACAACCTGACTTAAAAAATGGGGAAAGGATTTGAACAGACATTTCTCCAAAGGAAATTACATTCAAATGTCCAGCAGTAAACGATGCCCAGTATCACTAATCATCAGGGAAATGTAAATTGAAACCACAAGGAGATGTTACCTTATACTTGTCAGGATGGTTATTACCAAAATAAATAAATAATACTGTCAAGGAGGTGGAGAAAGCAAAACGCTTGCATGCTATTGGTGGGAATGTAAATCAGTTACAGCCATGATGGGACTCAGTGTGGCAGTTCCTCAAAAAATTGCGAATGATCCAGCAATCCTACTTCTGGGCCAAATCCAAAACAATTGAAATCACTATCTCAAAGAGGTATCTGCACTCCCATGTGCATTGCAGCATTATTCACAACAGCCAAAGCATACAAGCAACCTAAATGTCCATCAGCAGATGAAGGATAAGGGAAACGTGGTATCCACGCAATATCCAATGTTGCATCCCTACAATGCCACATAATCGGTCTTTAAAAAGAAGAGAAGCTTGCAGCATGCGGCAACCATAGAGTAACCTAGACATTATGCTAAGTGAACAAGCCAGTCATAGAAGGGAAAGTACTGCGTGACTCCACTGACATGAATTCTCTAAAACAGTCAAGCTCATAAAACAGAGGATAGAATGGTAGTTTTCAGGGGCTGGAGTGTGGGACAAATGGGGAGATGTCATTCAGCAGATACAAAGTTTCAGTTGTGCAAGACAAATAAGAGATTTGCTGTATAACATTGTGCCTATGGTTAATAATACTATTATACACTCGAAAATCTCTTAAAAGGGTGGATCTCATGTTAAATGTCCTTACCACAATAACAACAAAACAGGGAGATTTACAAAGCTAAGCACAGAGTATGAAGAGACCAGTGAAGGATGGTATAAGGGACCCCGGCTGGCAGTAGGAGCAGCTGGTATGACCCCGAGGCCTGGAAGGACAGAGAAGGGAGCTGTCACCAGGACCTGGCAAGGGTGTCCACATGGACAGAGATGATGCAGCCTTTGGTGGAGAGTCACAGCCAACCTGTGATGAGGCGGCAGGGAAGAAACATCCAGCCTCTCACTGTTCCCTTTAATCTCTCGTTAGAACCCCCCCTCCCAGTAGCAGAATCCAAACTAGAAGCGGGAGGGTAAGTCAGCCTCCAGGAGCTCAGAGCAGGTGCAGAAGGCAGAGGCTGGATTGGACGGGTAGACAAAACATCCAGCTCACTCCTTTCCTCTCTTTCTCCAGAACTCTTCCCCTCGCATCTCTCTTCTCCCGACCCCTTCCAAAAGCATCACTGTAGCTCCCACTTAGTCCAATGCTAGCATATTCTTCCTTCCCAGAGCTCCATGGCGGCAAAGGGAGACATGGGGAACAATCAACAGGGAGAAGCTGTCCATTATTTCTTCTCCATCTCAAGTCTTCTAAAACCCAAACAGCTTGACAACTCACATCGAGTATTAAGAGTGGTCCCTGCATGTAGTAAGTGCTCAGTAAATATTATTCTTAACAGTTGCTGTCCTAAGACTACTTTAAGGGGACATGAATACAGAAACTCAGAAATAATATTACTGAAATGTTTGAATCGTGCTATAAACACAGATCTATGTCTATCAAGTATAAATTTTCACACACAATAGCCCCAGGAGGCTGGCAGAGCAAGAGCGCTGATGTGCACTGGACACGTGAGGAACAGAGACCAAGTAAGAGAGGGTGCCAGAGATGGCACAGAAACTGCATGCAGTGACACTGAATTCTGAAGTCTGGTCACACCTACAGCAATGCCAGAAGGCAGTTTTTCTCCCACATGTATCAGCTCTCAGCAATCCAGGGTTTCTTAAGTGCTGTCAAAAGAGTCTGTCACTCAAGGGTAATATATATTAAGCAGAGCCCTTCTAGGCAGAGTGGTTTTAGAGGCAGTGCTGGGACCTAACTTCACCCCATCTAAAACTATCTTCCCTAACAAGTGCTGTGGTACTTGATAGTTCCACTACAGAGTCATTCCTTTGGATCGAATATTGTTCCCCCGGACACCCATTGTTAAAGCTCTCGTAAATAAGTCTGAAGGGGTATCCCTGACTCATACCTAAGTGTGAATGGGATCCCACATCCCCTTCCTCCAGATGAAGGGGCTCTCAGCTACAGAGGAGCTCAGTCTAGAGAGCAAAGATGCGGAGAAGGAATAAAGTATCCAAGGCGGTTCTCCAAAGGCAAGGCCCTACACTATCCACAACGGGGTGCCAGGAAAGCACTGGAATGTGGGCATTCTCTCCACCCATCACTTTAAAAGTGGTAAGATGGGATTGGAGTGTGAGGGCCCAATGTATTTAGGAGAGGTTGGGTTAAACAAATTATAAAGGGCTCACTTGTTGCAGGACTTTAAGCATTTTTAAAATACATCATGACTCTCCCAAAAAGGGACAGTTACAGCAGATTTTCCCAGACTCCTTTAATCGCAAATCCTTTTTTATTCAAAGAACAGTTTCCAGCACCAGACAGAGTTTATAAAAATCAGAAACCAGGCCAAATGCAGAGGCTCAGCCTGTAATCCCAGGACTTTGAGAGGCCAAAATGGAAGGATCACTTGAGGCCAGGACTTCAAGACCAGCCTGGGCAATACAGTGAGACCTTGACTGTATTTTTTTTTAAAACTGTTTTAAATTAGCCAAGTGTGCTGTTGTACACCTGTGGTCTTAGCTACTCAAGAGGCTGGGATGGGACAATTGCTGAAGCTCAAGAATTTGAGGCTTCAGTGAGCTGTGATCACACCACCACACTCCAGCCTGGGTAACAGAGCAAGATACTGCCTCAAAAAAAAAAAAAAAAAAAAAAAAAAGAATCAGAAGCCATGTCTTTTGTTTACATTCTACTCCAGAGCTAGGCACAGCAATGGGCACATAGGAAACCCTCAATTATATTTGGATGAGTGAAAAACAGATATCGGGTCTGCTTTGATCTACGAGGTAAATTAAGTAATGGCTCCAAGAGTCTGCTGTTCTCTTCTCTGAAGCCATATCTGAGAGCTACTGGCAAAGCCATACCGGGGTTGAATATCTACCCCCAAGCTGTGTTTACGCAATGCCTTAAAATGACTCCGGCATCTCTGTGGACAGCACTAGTGCAATCACCGTCAGTGCCACGTCCCCTCCGCCACCTCTGATTCCAGATCCAGCTGCAGTGGATGCTCTGGGCAAGCTGACAGTGCCCACAGCAAGCACCCAGCAACCCTCCCTGCCTCCGCTCCCTTCCCAGCTCCACTGAGCCCACCCTGAGCCATTGCAGGAGCGCAGCCCTCAGCCAAGGGGGCGACAGGCAGAGAGCAACAGCCTCGTCCTTTGAGAGAGTGATTATGAGATGCCTTCTGCACAGTTCCTCGGAGGGTCCCCTGGAATTGAACCTGGCACTCATAGTAGTAACCGGCTCAACCCACCCTCTTGACTGGTTTCTCTCGCTTTCTAGTCTGATGCTTCCAGCTCTGCCCACCTGCTTCCCTCAGAGACCTTGTCATAAGCTCTACTTTTAGGAGGACCCAAACTAAGAACAATGACCTAGAGGATGTAGTGGACATGATTTACATGCTTGAAAGAGAACTGGTACAATTTAGTCCTGAGGTTACTTTGAAGGGTCCTATGGGCACCGTTGGATGAGGCGGGCTTTCTCTTCCTTTGCTGTTCCCCTGAGGCCCTTTCCTCTCTTGGTACTCACTCATCTACAGGCACAGGATGGACCCTAGTAGTCCAGAACACACCGCTGGACCACTTCTGAGACTCCACATGTTTCCTTCATCCCAGAGTTCCTTTTTTTAAAAACAAACAAACAAACAAAAACTATATTCAATGCCTACCACATGCCAGAGGCTCTCATATTATGTCCCATGCCATCCTCATGACAACCCCCAGGAGGGTGGCATTCTAGGACCAGCCCTGTTTGACTAAAGAGGGCTCCAGGCCTTCATCTGTGGCAGCCAGGGGGAAAGCCGGGATGCTGATTCTGGCCTCTCTAAGCCAGGCTGGTGCTTTCCAGCGTGCGCGCAGCAGTTTCAGACACCACGGCTATAAGGATTCACTGTTGGGTGGAAGCTTTGTGGGGAACAAGGATTATTTTTGCAGCCACAGTGCCTTGGACATGGAAGAAACTCAGTACATCCACTGACGAGGGAAGAAGGAAAGGGAGGGAGGAAGGGACCCCGTATGTTGCTCACCTTTCCACAGTGACAGCACCTGGCGTGTCCAGCCCATGTGGGGTCCGGCCTCTGCCCACCACAGTGTCAGCCTTTAGGACCTGACAGCTGTCTCCCCGCACTGGGCTGACAGTTCTTAGACTTTCTAGCTCGAGGCCTGGCTAATCCCCTGCACTAATACACGGAAGATTAAATCAAAAGAAGAAAGAGCACATGGAAAAAACCACCAGCAAAAAAAGACAAAACCAGTTAGAGCTTTAAGGCTCAGGCTTCGTCTCCTCTTTAAAGAGCACTTTCTCAAAAAAGAAAAAATGTAAAATTACATCTTAGCAGGAAGATTTTTCTTTAGCATATTAGGAAGGCCATTTATCAGATGTATTAGCATTATCACACTGGATTCTTCAGAAGACTGCAAGAGACGGGAGAAGGAACACAAGAGTCTAGGGGCTTAAAGACTGGAGATTTAAAGGAAAACTTTGCCAGTGATGAAAGGGGCAGGAAGCAAACCAAGAACATTCTGGAGTTTCAAGGTGGGCAGACCATGCTGGTGGTTCCCATGCCCCCACAGCCCTGTCCCCATACGGGGCAAAAATGGGAGAGGCAGAGAAGACACACCCTTGGCAACCTCCACTGAGACTGGCAATGTTGACAGGAGCTCTCCCTGTTTAAGAGGCAACTCTTCACAAAAGCTTATTTCAAGAAATCTCCACACCCCACCTCCCCCACGTCTTCTCTTTAGCGCCTTCTGCTCCTCCCAGATGTTCTGAGCCCAAGGATTTGCAAGGCTTATAGCTGCTGCAGCCCCAGCCAGAAAGAAGGTTTTATTTTCTTCATACTGAGGAAAAGTGTTATCTACGTTTTTATTTTTAATGCTTTCAAATGCATTCCATTTTGTATGCTTTGTTGTTTGTGTGTGTGTGTGTGTGTGTGTGTGTGCTGCCCTATCAATGTGGCCTTTTAACATTGTTTTGTATGCGCTGCATAGACTGAGTCATAAATGTTTAATTTCTTTCCATTCTGTGTTACATAAATGTTTGTTATGAGAGGTGCTCAGGGGACCCTCCTCCTTACACACATGGAACTTTGTTTTCAAAACCTGTCACCCACCTGCCCACCCCACCCTCATATTTCTGACCCCCTGACCCTGCCCTAAACACCTTCTACTGGTTACTGTTACAACGCAGTTGTTATATATGAATCATGTATCTCTAGCTATAGTAAAAGTTCTGAGATAGAGAAGCTTGTGTTTTTCACCTTCGTGGTCCTGATGGTCAATATGGTGCTTTGAGTACTGTTATTCATTTTAACAATAGCTTCTGTTTAATGAATACTTCCTATGTGTTAGGTACTGTACACAGAACCGTTTTATTCATTTGCCTGTTTAATCCTAAAAGGTGCCTTATTATCCCCATTCGTAAATGAAGACTGAGAAGCTCAGAGAGGTATCCTAGGTATCCTCAAAAGTGCATAGTGATTAGGTGACAGAGGTAGGATTCAAATCCACCTAACACACTCCTAGGCACGCCCTGCCACACATGTGAAGAGAACTTGGGAAAGACCAGCCTCTTCTGAAAGAAAACAGGAGATCTTCCAAGGTTTTATATTGGAAACATATAAAGTAAAACTTTTCCATTTGTGGGGCTTTTCAGCACCTACAGGCTCTGCTGCTCTTATCAGAGTAAGACAAAATGTTTGCTTCCATTGCTCCCCTAACAAGCTGGAAAGAAGACAGCTCCGCAGTAACACAGAGCGCAGCAGTGGAGGAGAGCTAAAGAGTGCTTACTAGGCCGGCATCTGACTCTTACGTCTCAGCCACATTCTTGTCCTCACTCCCAGGGCAAGCTGCTTACCAGCAGGAGCCTTTGGACAAGGTCCCAGCCCTCTCAAAGCCTCTGTTTCATTATCTGCAGAATACTGGTAATAATAGCACAGACCTCAGAAAACAGATGAGGAATGAATGAGATAACCCATGTAAAACCTGCTCCATGGTGAGCCTTCAATAACATCAACTTCCCATGTAACAGCCCATAAGTATTTAAAGACAATGCTCATGCCTCTCCCCACCCCCAAGTCTCCCTTTCTTCCAGCTGAACACTTCCAGGTTCCCCTAATCACACAGTCACAAAAAAACATTGCCACGCTGGCCGTCCTCCAGGTTCCGTCTGTGGTTGAGAATCTCTCCCAGGGTCACACGGAGCACTGGGAACAGTCACTCCTGTGCACAGTCAGACCTGTGCAAACCCAGTAGGGCCACAGGCTCCCAGGTCTGCTGTCACAGCTCTGGCCATGTGGCCTAGCCCCCTCTTAGCTTTGTGGGCTGCTGTGTGCTGCCGCTGTCACTCGAGGGGACAGCATGGTTTCCTCCGACAAAGCTATTAGGCCAACTCTCCCCATTCATGTGCTTGGGCAGCTGTCTTTCCTCATTTTTCAGTTTTTTGTTTCTTGTTTTGAACTGGGGTCTCACTCTGTCACCCAGGCTGGAGTGCAATGGCGTGATCTCAGCTCACTGCAACCTCCGCCTCCTGGGTTCAAGCAGTTCTCCTGCCTCAGCCTCCCAAGTAGCTGGGACTACAGATACCCACCACCACGCCCAGCTATTTTTTTTTTTTTTTTTTTTTTTTGCATTTTTAGTAGAGACGGCTGGTCTCTATTCTTTAGTAGCAAGGCTGGTCTCAAACTCTTGACCTTGTGATCTGCCCGCCTCAGCCTCCCAAAGTGTTGGGATTATAGGCGTGAGCCACTGCGTCCGGCTTCAGTTTTTTTAGATATATGTATTTTGGTTTGTTACCCCAGTGTAGGATCTTCTGTTTGTTTCAGCCCCTGAAAAAAATTTTGGATCGTGATTCTGTCATCCTACAAATTAGCAATTAGTCCCACATGCTGCATCAGCAGGCCATCCCCATCCTCGCCAAGCCATTGCTACAATCTTTCCACAGGGCGGTGCTGGAGGCAGAACTCCACCCGAGCACACACACAAAGCCTTGTCGTGACCTGAAATCAACCAGTTACGAGAAAGTGCGTTGGGTGTCATTGTTACACTGCCAGGAACTCAGCTCCCTGCCTCCACACGTTCCTGTTTTGTCCACCTGGTCGTCACGAGAGACCTTGCCCACATTGTTCACCCCTATCAGTCTGTCTAAGAACTGTATCCAAAAAGGGAATGAGGTCAGCCTGGCATGGCTTGTTCACTCTGCCGGCATCACCACTTTCTCACTGTGTGCTCACCCACCATCTGTTTAATAAGCCTTTTGGACGGTTTTCCAGGGCTTCCTCTAACGGGGCTGCTTGTCCATATTTATGGAATCCCCTGAGAGTGCTCTCTCTCTCATTGAAAATCTCACCACTGGTCACCTGCCTCCAGGCTGCTGCACATTGCATTCCAAGCTCCCTCAAGCCATCCTGCCTCCCCTGGCAGCCAGGACTGCCCCGCTAGAAAGAGCACCTCTCACATCCTCCCTGTGCTTCCTCATCATTGGGTGGCCAGCACTCCGACTAAGAAATAAAAATGGGCCAGGCACCGTGGCTTACACCCATAATCCTAACACTTTGGGAAGCCAAGGCGGGAGAATCACTTGAGCCCAGGAGTTCAAGACCAGCATGGGCAACATACTGAGTCCCTGTCTACAAAAAAAAAAAACTTTTTAATTACCAAGGTATGGTGGCCTGCATCTGTCGTTTCAGCCACTCGGAGGCTGAAGCAAGAGAATCGCTTGAGCCCAGGAGTTCATGGTTAAGGTGAGCTATGATTGCACCATGGCACTCCAGTCTAAGTGACAGAGCAAGACCCTGTCAGGAAGAGGAAGAAGAAGAAGAAGAGAGAGAGAGAAATCAAAAAAGAAAGGAAGAAAATAAGAAAGGAAGAAAGAGAAGCAGCCTCCTCACTAGGGGACCACAAGGCACCTCCCCTACTACAGCTGATGGAGATCTTCCTCAAATTATGCCAGATGGCTTCTATTCCTCTGCCTTCTCATTGCATTTGCTAACCAGGTTCTTTTCATTCCTTTATCATGAGACTTTTCTCCTTCTCGAAAGCACCTAGTAGGTTGCTGCTGCTACTACTGGCAGAAACCGCAATTACTTTTGCACCAGCCTATAACATTTCACAGTCCCCTGTTGTAAAGGTCACTTCATCTTTAGGGAGAGCTACAAACTTTTTATCCTAATTCCTTTTTTTCCTGGATTCTGAATGCCTTTGCCCCTTCTCTGAGTTGTTGTTTGTTTGTTTGTTTGTTTGTTTGTTTGTTTTTTGCATGTTTTAAAAAAGACATTTTTAAATGTCATGACATCGTCACTTCTTCACAAGAGGAAATAAGGAATGAGCTGTCACCGTCTGTGCCCCCCATGGCCCATCCTGCCTGCACATTTGTGGCTGCCTTTTCCCCAGTTTGCTCATGTATTTTCCAGCCTGAAACAGACTTCTTGGGAAAGAATGAGAAAGTGAGATATGGCTTTAGAGTACCATCTAGGGTGTAGTAAATAATCTATCCCTTCTTCCCATCACATCCCTAATGACCTTTGGGAAAGTTTGGCGCCGCAGGCTGCCACTACCCTGCCTGCAGCCCCCACATGCCCGGTGCAGACACCAGGCTCAGCTCCTCCGGGCACAGGTTCAGCTGGTGGAAGAATCATCCATCTCCAGGCTCTGACAGACAAACGAGGCGAGAAGGAGACCAGATCTGGTTTTTCACTGGAAAACAATGAACTCATGCTTTCTCTCTAGGGACCCAGGAAGTGGAGACAGATCTGGAGATGGGAGACAGTGATGGAGGCGGGCAGGGGTGATGAAGGATGGGCCGGGAAGAGGAGGGAGGCCAGTCTGGCACTTTTTTAGTGTCACTTTTGATAAGAATCCCCAGCTCTCAGGCCAGAGGGAAACATCCATTTTCTTTAAATTAAGGATGCAGCATGAGGCAGTTGTCCTAAAGGAAAGGGACAGAGAGAAGATAAACAGACTTGGAAATTCGTCATTTCTGCTTCTTCAGAGAAAAGTAAAATGATTGTTCATGAGTCACCAGAATTGCAGATGCCAGGACAGAGATGGCTTTCCTGGGCTCTGCCACCGCTGCCTCTGGGTGTGGGGCTTTGGGACCTGATGGCAGACACTCTGCTGGCCAGCTTCTCCCCAGGCAAGTCTATCTCCCCCAGGTATGCACTTCTAGAAGGCCAAAGCCAGGCATTTCCTACAGGCTGAGCCCAGTAAAAATGAGAGGATTCAGACAACCATCCAGATGCTTCCGCATAGCTGAATGAATGCTGTTTCAGCTAGGGGGAAAAAAAATGCAGATCACTGAGTTTTCCACTTTTCCTTTGAAAAAGGAGTTACATAATGCTGATTTTCCTTTTTACCAGTTAATTCAGAGGATAGAGAGAGAGAGGAAGAAGAGACTGGGGAAGGATTGGGGGGAGCTGAGTTGTACTTGAGAAACAAAATTCAGATGATTGACTATTTTCCTCTTCAACCTGTTATATGCCTTGGCTAAAACTTGAATGGAAACCGGCTGGGTGCAGTGGCTCACACCTACGATCCCAGACTGTGGGAGGCCAAGGATGGTGAATCACTGGAGGTCAAGAGTTTGAGACCAGCTTGGCCAGCATGGTAAAACCCCATCTCTACTAAAAATACAAAAAAATTAGCCAGGCATGGTGGTGCATGCCTGTAATCCAGCTACACAGGAGGCTGAGGCAGGAGAATCCCTTGAATCCAGGAGGTGGAGGTTGCAGTAAGCCAAGATCATGCCACTGCACTCCAACCTGGGCAAGAGAGTAAGATTCTGTCTCAAAAAAAATCGAAAAAGAAAAACTTGAATGGAAACTAAAGATCACAGACAGAATGTAGAAACCCCAAATAGATGAATTATGTTTTTCTTTATACCTCTGTCTACTCACAAAATTGATTATTTCCATGTTTAAGTTAAATGGCTTGGCTAGATTACAGATGTTAAAGTATTAATTTATCCTAACTTCCTAGTTGCAGTGAAATTCAAAAACAGAACTGAAGAAAGGAATAGCAACTTGTTCATTCTTTTCCTCCTGTGTCCTGTGGCACTGTACAGGATAAAAAGCATGGGTGCTGGAGCCAATTTGCCAGGGGTTCTAATCCCGGCTTTAAGAACCCCTGGATATGGGATCTTGGCCAAATTAACGAAGCCCTCTATAACCAAGTGTCTTTATTTTAAAGGGTGTGATGCAAGTATCTACCCTGTTGGGGATATTGTAAGAATTCAACAAGTTCATACGGGTAAAGCACTTAATGCCTGGTACGTCACAAGCAATCCATAATTGTTATTGCTATTATTATACTGTGACACCATTTGGGACACAGATTTATTATATATATCAAACACCATAAATGTCCTTTAAGACATGCAGCAAGTACAAATCTGTCATGGTTTAACAAAAGAAAGGAACATCTAGGAGACAGCTTCCTATCATCCTGTCTTCTTCTGGCCTCAGGTACTGATCTCAGTTTCTTTCTCAACCATGTTGCTGGCATCTCACCCCATCCCCACTCCCAGCCCAAGGCAGCATTTCCTATCATGCTGTAACCCTGGCTGTGTCCTACCTTCCAACTCTGGTTCAAGGACTGAGCCTACCGTGCCCTGATTTCCGGGCCCGTCAAAGACCAATTACATCAGAGCTTCTCCGACACATCTCCACCACCCATGCACGAGACGTCCAAGACATGAAGGCAGAAACATGACTACAGCTGCCCAGCAGCAAATACAGTTTGATGTTTGACACACGCAGGAGAGTAATGATTTAGGACTCGCCTTTGACCTGCAACGCTGATACTTGGTAGTTAGACAAGTGTTCCCCTGACTCCCAATCCTTAGCTCTAACCTGAGGAGTCCAAACCAAGATAGAATTTCTTATTTTTTAACTTTCAGAAATGCTGCTCTACATTCCAATTCCCAATCAAAACAGCAAACCTACCAGAAAAAATCAACATTTGGTAAAGACAGGAGAAACAGAAACTTCCAGACACTGTTATTTGAAGTATAACTTGTCCCAAATGCTTGACAAAATCAAGTAGAAATGTATATGCCCTATGGCCCAAATTTATAGCCCCTCAACAAACTCCTATACGTGTGCCTGAGAAGGACACACGTACAAGGATGTTCAATACAGCATTGTTTGCAAAAAAAAAAGACTGAAAACCAAATGTCCAAAAAAGTGAAAACCAAAGGAAGTGGAAAAGTAAAAGGTGGTCACATTCACATGATAGAATATTATACAGTAACTAAAATAGAATTAGAACTCCGTGTGTGTATATAGCATTTTATACATATAAATGATAGACCTCAAAATATAATATTAAAAGAAAATAGAACTGCAGATTGATAGGTACTGTATCATAGTGATATGGTTTGGCTGTGTCTCTACCCAAATCTTAACTTGGAAGTGTATTTCCCAGAATTCCCATGTGTTGTGGGAGGGACCCAGGGAGAGGTAATTGAATCATGGGGTCTGGTCTTTCCTGTGCTATTCTCGTGATAGTGAGTAAGTCTCAAGGGATCTGATGGGCTTATCAGAGGTTTCCACTTTTGCTGCTTCCTCATTTTCTCTTGCCACTGCCAGGTAAGAAGTGCCTCTCACCTCCTGCCATGATTCTGAGGCCTCCCCAGTCATGTGGAAATGTAAGTCCAATTAAACCTCTTTTTCTTTCCAGTCTCGGGTATGTCTTTATCAGCAGCGTGAAAACAAACCAATACAGTAAATTGATACCATTAGAATGGGGTGTTGCCAAAAAGATACTTGAAAATGTAGAAGTAACTTTGGAACTGGGTAACAGGCAGAGGTTGGAACAGTTTGGAGGGTTCAGAAGAAGAGAGGAAAACGTGGGAAAATTTGGGACTTCCTAGAGACTTGTTGAATGGCTTTGCCCACAATGCTGATAGCGATGTGGACAATAAGGTCCAGACTGAAGCGGTCTCAGATGAAGATGAGGAACTTATTGGGAACTGGAGTAAAGGTGACTCTTGTTATGTTTTAGCAAACAGACTGGCAGCATTTTGCCCCTGCCTGAGAGATTTGTGGAACTCTGAATTTGAGAAGGATAACTCAGGGTATCTGGTAGAAGAAATTTCTACACAGAAAGCATTCAGGAGGTAACTTGGGTACCACTAAAGACATTCAGTTTTATAAGGGAAGCAGAGCATAAAAGTTTGAAAAATTTGCAGCCTAACTATGCGATAGAAAAGAAAAACCCATCTTCTGGGGAGAAATTCAAGCTGGCTGCAGAAATGTACGTAAGTAGCAAGGAGCCTAATGTTAATCCCCCAGACCATGGGGAAAATGTCTCCAGGCCATGTCAGAGACCTTCCCAGCAGCCCCTCCCATCACAGGCCTGGAGGCCCAGAAAGTAAAAGTGGTTTTGTGGGTGTGGCCCAGGGTCCTCATGCTGTGTGCAGCCTAGGGACTTGGTGCCCTGCGTCTCAGCCACTCCAGCTATAGGTGAACGGGGCCAGTGAACAGCTCAGGCTGTGGATTCAGAGGGTGGAAGCCCTAAGCCTCGGCAGCTTTCACATGGTATTGAGCCTGTAGGTGCACAGAAGTCAAGAACTGAGGCTTGGGAACCTCCGCCTAGACTTCAGAAAATGTAAGGAAATGCCTGGATGCCCAGGGAAAAGTTGGCTGCAGGGGTAGGACCCTCAGGGAGAACCTCTGCTAGGGAAGTGTGGAAGGGAAGTGTGGGGTTGGAGCCCCCACACAGAGTTTCTACTAGGGCACTGCCTAGTGGAGCTGTGAGAAGAGGGCCACCGCCCTCCAGAGCCCAGCACAGTAGACTCACCGACAGCTTGCACCATGCACCTAGAAAAGCCGCACTCAACGGCAGCCTGTGAAAGCAGCCAGTGGGGACGCCGTACTCTGCAAAGTCACAGGGGCAGAGCTGCCCAAACCTATGGGAACCCACCTCTTGACATCAGTGTGACCTGGATGTGAGACATGAAGTCAAAGGAGATCATTTTGGAGCTTTAAAATTGGACTGCCCTGCTGGATTTCCGACTTGCGTGGGCCCTTAACCCCTTTCTTTTGGCCAATTTCTCCCATTCGAAATGGTATTTACTAATACCTAAATATAGCCATTTAGGTATTTAGGGATTTACTAATACCTGTATCCCCCTTGTATCTAGGAAGTAACTAGCTTGCTTTTGATTTTACAGGCGCATAGGCAGAAGAGACTTGCCTTATCTCAGATGAGACTTTGGGCTGTGGACTTCTGGGTAATTGCTAAAGTGAGTTAAGACTTTGGGGGACTGCTGGGAAGGCATGATTGGTTTTGAAATGTGAGGACATGAGATCTGGAGGGGCCATGTTAGAATGATATGGTTTGGCTGTGTCCCCATCGAACTCTCAGCTTGAATTTTATCTCCCAGAATTCCCACATGTTGTGGGAGGAACCCGGGGAGAGGTAATTGAATCATAGGGTCTGGTCTTTCCTGTGCTATTCTCATGATAGTGAATGGGTCTCATGAGATCTGATAGGTTTATCAGGGGTTTCTGCTTTTGCTCCTTCCTCATTTTCTCTTGCTGCTGCCATGTAGGAAGTATAAGAGGTAGCCTGAGGCCAGCCCACAAGGCCCGGACTGGCATATGAGGAGCCTGCACCTTGCTCATCAGGAAACAGAAGTACTTCAAGAACCAGAGCTGGGCAGGGTCCCACAGGGGGCCTTTGGAACTGGCAGCAAGGCATTCAGGGAAGGACCTGGGCTGGGGCTGTTGTGCTTGTTCAGGCACCAGAGTGGAGACCTGAGTATGGCTGGAGACACGGGCAGGGTGGACACACGGGAGCCCATGCAGTCTACACTTGGTTTCCAGGTCCTGTTGAAGTTGACTCCTCCTTCCAGGGATGGGCCCAGCCTAGATCTCCCTAAACACTGTGTTCACTCTTCTCCTGCAGCAGAGTCAAACAGCCACTCTCACTTCCAGAGCATCAGAGCAAAGCGGTGGCCAGTGGGTATCCCGTGGGACCCCAGGGCTGCAGACAGTAAATGGAGAGGAGCAAGTTGCGCTGATGGAGTCACTTGACCCTGGAAAGGCTGCCCAGCTCCTCCGGAAGCTCATTGTTCCTGTGACTCCCGGGTCCCCTTAGGTTTTGCATTCAAGGCTTCTCTGAAATCAGAAGCCAGCACACAGAAGCAGAGAGAGATAAGACAGACGGCTGTCTCTTATCTAGTTTTGCAAGGCCTCAGGGAGCCACTCCATTCACTGCAGTGAACAGGACTGGTGCTGCAAGAGCCTGTCAAGGAAGCCTTCTCAAGGGAACTCAGGATCCCAAATGCACAGCCAAGAGCAGAAGTGGTTCAGCGGAGGGGCCGGAGGCAGAGGATGGTTGCTAGAGCCATGGCCTCACAGGAGGAGCGGCCTGGACTCAGCTGGAGGATGGGCAGAGGAGTTGAAGGTAAGCAGAGACCATGGCCAGAGTGAAACAATTAGATAGAGGGCATGGGCAGCTAATGCTGGAGAAATTTCCATTTTCCTACATTTTTTTCCTGCTTACAGAAGATGGAATACATTAAGATTTTTTAAAATAAAAATAAATATCTAATTGTAAGATGCCTCCCCACTGGGAGTTAGGACTTCAAAATACACATCGTAGAGACGTTTTTGGAATAAAGTACAGATAAGAAACCAAGGCAAGTGGTGTCTAAGTACCAAGACAGACTGAAGCAAACACCTAAAAATGAAGACCACTGCGTGGAGAGTCCCCATTCCTTCCCATCTCTCATCCCAAGTCGCAGCAGCCCCCAGTTCGCTCCTGGGATATCTGCCTTGGTGCTTCTTTCTGCTGGACCCCCCTAACCCCACCTTCCCCTTCCCCAGGTGCATTGCCTGTCTCTCCCTCCACACCCTGACAGTCCTTATCTAACCTCTAGTGTCTCTGCTGATCCTGGTCCCTCTCTGCAGACCTGGAGCCCTCTGCCTGTCCTCTCTCTGTAGCTACTTAGTACTTCTTCCCCAGTCGGGCCCTGTCTCTCTCTGCTGCCTAGGTGACAGAAGAACTGGACCAGAATTCAGAAAATCCAGCTCAATTTAAAACATGGAAATTTTCCATATAGTAATAGTGGCATCTCAAATCAGTAAGGGAAATAATGGTTTATTTAATAAAGGATATTCAGTAAACTGGATCGCCCTCTGGGAAAAATGAGATAAAACTGAAGGCACACTTTGCACCTTAAACCATGATAAATTTCAAATGGATCAAATATTTGTTTGGAAAAATTTAAGTCACAATGCATTAGAAGAAACCAGGATAAAACCTTTTTATAGCCCAAAAGAAAGAAAGGCTTTATTACTATGACCCAAAATCCAGAAAACAAAATACTGATAAATTTGAATATATGAAGATACAAAATCTCACACAGCAAAATCCACCATAAGCAAAATCAAAAGACAAACAGAAATACTTGCAAGTCACACCACAAAGAACTAATTTTCTGCAAACATAAAAAAGCACCTACAACTGGTAAGAAAAAGATCAACCAATACAATTCAAAAATGAGCAAAAGATGAACAGAAAGTCCATGGAAATACAAACGTCACTTAAACGTATGAAAAGATACTCAAGAGCACTCAAAATAAGACAGTTATAGATGAAATCTACACTGAATGCCATTTTTAACTATCATTCTGGCCAAGGCGCAGAAGGAAGGTTGATAGCAGTGGTGAGGTATGGAGAACCAGGCACTGTCACTGACTTGCAGCTGGAGTGTAAATTTTGTAAATTTGTTCAGCCTCTCTAGAGGGCAATCCATCAAGATCTCTCAAAATTACAAAGGCTCAAGTTGACCCAGAAATTCCACATTTGGTCATTTCTCCAGGAGATGTCGTTTCACAGGTGTGAAATGACAGACACTCAGGTTATTCACTGCCACTTTGCTTATAAGAGCAACCTACATTTCCATCAATAGGAGAATGAATAAATTACGGTACATATATGGAATGGAAGGCAATACAGCCATTTAAAAATAGACAAGACTCTTTAGAAACTGATAGAGAAAGCCTTACATGATAAATTAAATGAAAATAAGCAAGGTGTAGTATGTACAATAAGTCCTTACTTAACGTCATTGATAGGTTCCTGGAATCTGGCTTTAAGAGAATGACGTATCATGAAACCAGTTATTTTTTTCTCATCAATGTTATAATAAAACAACGTTATTCAGGGACCTGATTATGTTGCTTCACTTAAAATCACAGTTTCCAAAAACCTATTGATGATGTTAAGTGAGGATTCAGTGTACCACATTTATGTAAAAAAAAAAAGGGGGGGGGGGAAGATGACAGATATAAATATAGATAATTAGGAATATGCTTGCCTATGAATAAAACATTTCTGGATCTAAACCAGTAATACTGGTTATTTACAGAAGGATACCTGGGAAGTTGGAAAAATCAGAAGGAAAGAAAGAGTCCTTGTTCATACAGATGGCCTCCAACTTAAGACAGTTTGACTTAGGATTTCTCAACTTTACAATGGTGTGAAAGTGATACACATTCAGTAGAAACCATATGTCAAGTACTTATATGACCAACTTGTTTTTCACTTTCAGTACAATATTCAGTAAATTACATGAGCTGGGCATGGTGGCTCCTGCCTGTAATCCCAACACCTTGAGAGGCCGAGGTGGGAGGATCACTTGAGCCCAGGAGTTCAAGACCACCCTGGGCAACATAGAGAGACCCCATCTCTATTTAAAAAAAAAAAAAAAAAAAAAAGGGCTGGGCATGGTGGCTCACACCTGTAATCTCAGCACTTTGGGAGGCCAAGGTGGGCAGATGATGAGATCAGGAGATCGAGACCATCCTGGCTAACACAGTAAAACTCCATATCTACTAAAAATACCAAAAAAAAAAAAAAAATAGTTGGGCATGGTGGTACATGCCTATAGTCTCAGCTACTCAGGAGGCTGAAGCAGGAGAATTGCTTGGACCTGGGAGGCAGAGGTTGCAATGAGCCAAGATCACGCCACTACACTCCAGCTGAGGCAACAGAGCAAGACTCTATCTCCAAAAAAAAAAAAAAAAAATTAGTCAGCCACAGTGGCACACGCCTGTTGTCTCAGCTACTTGAGAGACTGAGGCAGAAGGATTGCTTAAGAGTCCAGGAGGTCAAGGCTACAATGAGCTGTGATCACACCCCCATACACCGCCTGGGCAACAGAACAGGACTCTGTTTAAAAGGAAAAAAAGTTATATGAGGTATCCAACACTTTGTTATAAAACAGGCCTTGTGTTAGATGATTTAGCCAAACTGCAGGCTAATGTAAGTGTTCTGAGCACATTTAAGGTAGGCTAGGCTAAACTATGGTGTTTGTTAGGTAAGGTATATTAAGTGCATTTTCTACTTCTGATATTTTCAATTTGTGATGTGTTTATCAGGACAAAACCTCATCAAACCCTTTATGCTTTTAAAACACTGAACCATGCAAATATATTGTCTATTTTTAAACATTGATTGTAATGCTAAAAAACAAAACAAAGTGAGTTAAAATCATAAATAAAGAACATGGGTCTGTCCCAGCTCTGCCCAGGATGATGTGGGGACAGCCACTTCTCCTCTCTGAACCTCAGACTATGCGCCCTGCCCTTCAGGGTTCCATACTCACAGCTCCACAGTGCCCAGCAGCTCTGGTGGTTCTTGATGGAGACCTTCCAGTTTCCAGCACTCACAGCCCTCCTCTCCCCACAACTTGGGTCACCCCTCTCTAAACTCCAAGGCAGGGCTGACCTTTCCCAGAGAGACATTAGAATGGCTGACAAAGTCAGGATTCTGCAAAGGCTTTGATGTGGGAGCCAGCTCTGTTACTGTCACCATGAACTCTGCCCTGACCTTATATACCAGTCATCTTGACCTTATACCAGTCTAGGTAACTGGACCTCTGCTTTTTTCTCCCATGACTAGAGCCTGACTGTGATGACCACTTCAGTCACCAGTTTCCCTAAGCTGAGGACTCCACCTTCTGGATTCCTGGCCTCAGGTGAACCTTAGAGGCTTGGTCCCTGGCTGCCAGACCTCCTAGGAATTTACCCAATAGTCTATAGGCTGCCTGTAAGTTCCTGCTGCTCTGTCTGCTGTCTGCCCACCCACCAGGATCATCCCACTGGCAGGGCTCAACTATTCAATCCTGGCTCCAGAGTGCCCTGGAAGGATTTCCTCTACTCTGGGTATGCCTTCAGCCACTGCCTGGGAAAGTTTTGCCTTCACTCAATGCCTCGCATGGCCAACCCATTAGAGCTTTGCTCTTGGAAACAGCCCTTCAAGTCTTTCCCTCCGGCTACATTCTAGTACAATGCAGGGAGGGATTCTCTTTTGTCATTTGATGTTCACTCTGGGTTATAGTCAAACAGCTCAGAAAGCCTCTTGTGATGTCCAGGTACCACAGCTGTCTGAAAGATGAAACATGGCTTCATTGTAGACCTTCAGAGCTATGCTGGCTCCGCCACTCTGTCTTTCCAAAGGACACTGTGACCTACTCGGTTTGGTCTTCTGATTCCTTGTCAACTAATTCAGCATCAGGCCATGTGGCCTTGGACCTTCCTCAGGCGGCTGGATTCAGGGACACCTTCCAGCTCAGCATTACCACTGACTAACGTTGGCTCTTCTCAGGGTTTCTCAGGTTCGGGTAAGTCTGTGACCTTGATTCTCTCCAGGCTTATCTTCAATCCACAGCGCATCACAGACTTCGCAAAGCAGCCTATAATTTTTGTGTGTCCTCTCGTGTGAGTACTTCAAGGTCAGAATCACCAGCACAGAGCAATCAGCTCTCAAATGACTGTCTTAATGGATGCTGTTTGCAGCTTATCCTAACTAGAATATAAGCTTATTTCTGTTTTATCTCCTCATAACACCTAGGGAAGCACAAGCCCTGCATGCAGATGTAGAACATACGGGAAAACGGTTAGGAACTGGAAGCCAGGAAGACAGACTAGTCCTGTCTCTCACTTGCTCATTGCGTGTCACTGGGCACGTCTCTCAACTTCTCTCCGACTCAGTTTCCTCCTACATCAAATAAGAGCAGTTGCGCAAGTTGAGTTTTCGATTTTGGTTCTTTTCAGATTTTGAAACACTTGCATTATACTCACCATTGAACCTTTCTAATCCGAAAATCCAAAACTGAATTTCCTTTGAGTGTCATGTTGACAGTCAAAAAGATTCAGATTTTGGAGCATTTTGGATTTTGCATTTTTGGATCAGGGATGTTCAACCTGTACCTACTTCAAGAAGACACAAGAAGACCCCTCTGACCAAAGGGTGGTTGCGAAGATCCAATGAGTTCCAGTGTGTGAAGATACAGGCTTAGCCATTACACACAACATAGGAGCTAAAGAGATTGATATACTGAATGTCACTTTAAAAGCATCATCTTGGCCAGGCACGGTGGCTCACGCCTGTAATCCTAGCACTTTGGGAGGCCGAAGCGGGTGGACCACCTGAGGTAGGGAATTCAAGACCAGCCTCACCAACGTGGAGAAACTTTGTCTCTACTAAAAATACAAAATTAGCCGGGCTTGGTGGCACATGCCTGTAATCCCAGCCACTTGGGAGGCTGAGGCAGGAGAATTGCTTGATCCTGGGAGGCAGAGGTTGTGGTGAGCCGAGAACACACCATTGCACTCCAGCCTGGGCAATAAAAGCAAAACTCCATCCCCCCGCCCCCCCAAAAAAAGCATCATCTCAAAAAATCTTCTCTAGGAGAAATGTGCTCTGTGCCATCCACATGGATTTGTGCTGTTCTGCTGTGCCAGATACCAAGTGACCCCTTAAGACCACTGTAGGGGTGTTAGTCACCACTGGTGGGCTACTCACTGTCCCTGGGAATCAAGAGACCCACTTGTATAACAGTGTTCACAGTTCCATCCCCTACAAGCCACAGAGACACGCCTCTGCCACCCATGCCATATGGCCCAGCACAAGATGTTAAACAAGGCTGATCAATCCTCTCTCAAGTGAAGATGATGCCAGAAACACTGAAAGAATGCAGCTGAAGTGAAGAGGTGACTGTAAGATTAAGCTGGTGCCAAGGAAAACAAACAATATCCATAAAATGAAATAAATAAAATGTAGGTTAAGGTGAGGGAGATGAGCAAGGAGGAAGCTGAGTAGAAACAGCAGATGGAGAAGGAGGAGCAGAGGCCCCGAGAGGGAGGGCAGGATGGGGCTGCTCAAGTTTACACCCCTGCAAGGCATGCGTGCAAATCCACCCTCTTTACTTGACATAATCCTTGTGGGTTTCCTGATGTCAAACCAGACAGACTTGGCATCCTAAAAATGCATCCAACTTCTAAAATGCAACTCTCTGTCTGGACTGGGGCTGATGGCCTCACCTGCTCTGTTCTCGGCACCTACTGGACCCTCTAGGATTAGCTCTGGTTTTCTACCCATGACCTTGACTCTTTGACCACACACTGAACCTGCCACAGGCTGATAATGGCTTTCTCTCCACCCTAACACACACACACCCTTACCCAAACCCCTTTTTTCTTTTTTATAGCATCAAGTAACAGTGGGCAGGAAAGAAGATAAGTTACTAAGGAACCTGAAGGTTTCAAGAAATTGAAGTTTCAAAAGGAGAGAATTCTCAGGAGAAATTGATCAAGGACCAAAGTCCGCATTAGTATCACAGTTAAGATCATCTACAGAGCTCTGCTCTGTGCAGGTCCCTGATTGAGGTGTCTTATATCAGCTCCCCAGAAAAGCCTAAGCAATCACTGTGACTGGAAGCGGGGAGGGGAAGTGCTGGGTAGAGGGCATGGTTCCTGGCTAGGGCTCCACCCCTATGGACGTAGGTGAGAACAGGCATTTTTGTTTGCCTGCCCAAATGCTGCATTTTCCAAGACCACCTTGGCCTGCCACACCCCCCATCCTGTGCCTATAAAAACCCCAGAGGCCCTAGCAAGAAGACACACAAGCAGCTGGACGTCGAGAGGAACAGATCTTCAGAAGAAGACACAAGCGGCTGGACATAGGAAGAAACACATCGGCGGGAAAACACACAAGTGACATTGAGAAGATGTTGGGAGCATACCAACAAGCACCAGCATGACGGCAGGCCACTGACCAGCAGAACGACGTGGAGTTTGCCTGGGGCAGTCGGAGGAGAGCCCAGGCCTGACTCTAGGGAAAAACCATCTCCTTTCTGGCTCCCTCGTCTGCTGAGAGCTACTTTCACTCAATGAATCCTTGCACTCATCCTCCAAGGCCCTGTGTGATCTGCTTATTCCAGTACACCAAGGCAAGAACCCCAGGGTACAGAAAGCCCTCTGTCCTTGAGATAAGGCAGGAGGCTAATTGAGCTGACTAACACAAGCCGCCTACAGACGGCTAAACTAAAAGAGCACTCCATAACACACAACTACTGGGGCTTCAGCTGTAAACATTCACCCCTAGACACTGCCGTGGGGTTGGAGCCCCACAGCCTGCCCGTCTGTATGCTCCCCTACAGCTTTGAGCAGCGGGGCAATGAAGAAGCAAGCCACACCCCATCGCACACCCTGCGAGGGGTACAGGGGAACTTTTCCCATTTCGACTGCACTTAGCTTTAGACATGTCTGGCCACGTCCAGAGGGTCAGTAGGGCAGCTGCAGCTTAGAGCAGAAGTGCTGATTGGAATTCAGAATATCTAGAGTCTAGTCCCAGGATTACCTGTCTCTTCCTCTCCCTGGGTCTTCCAGAACTTTATTTGTACCAAGGATCAATGAGTCAGCCAGGGAAATATTCATCCTGAGAACAGGGTCACTGTCTGTAAACTTGGTCCAAGGAAAATAGATCAGAGTATTCCAAATGCAGGGGGATGTGTTGCTTTGGAGTTCCCCCAAGCTCCCTGCTCCAGGGATTGATGTCAGAGCCCTAGAGAAGAGAGGTTTAACAAAATAAAGAGCCAACTGCCAAAAGTCTCCATGAGACATTGCTGCACACCCAAGGCAGCACAAGTGAAACTGACTAGGACAGCAGAGACTCCCACACGTAAGATGTGGGGAGTGGCAGGATACCCTCAAAGTCAGGGCAAGAGAGGCCATAGGGCGGGTCTTGCTGGCAGAGAGGACAGGGTGCAAAAGATGTCAGAGCCATTCAGGTAGCCTAGAGTCAAAAGCATTTAGAAACACACAAGACACTCCTGGGGACTCTCTGAACCCGCTGGGAAGAATCTGAGGGTCCCTAAAGAGCAACAGTGGGGGAGGAAAGACTGAAAATCAGGCTTAAAACCTGATCCAAGACAATAAAGCTCCTGCGGATCCATCACATCAATCAGGTAAAATCCAGCAAACAAATACTGAGCAACTGAGAAAAATACTGTTCAGGATAATAGAAATACAGCCTCCAGAATGTCACGTAGATTACTAGGCCCCAATATTTTCCTCCAACTTTAAAAGCAAGTGCTGTTCTCATTAGTAATGGCTGATAGCATGTGTTGGTCTGCAGGGGACTCTGCAAGGGAGAGGAACCCCCCAAGAAAACTCACAAAGAATGTCTCTCCTTTACTAAAAACCCTCCAAGGGCAGGGATGAGTTTCCAAGAAGCGTCATCAGCTGGAGGCTGACCTCAGAGAGGTCCAGTTCCATCGTGTCTGAACGTGATGCTGCTTTGCTGAGGCCAAACCTTGCTGTCCTGCACATCAAGGAGGCTGCAAGCCTGTGCTAACTCCACCACGAACCAGCACGTGGATGAGCCCACAGTCCTCAGCTCAGGACATGCCGCTTCCAGAAAATGCTCTTATTTCTCAAACATCATAATCATATAAATATTCATAATTATCCATCGTTCATTTCATTAGGTATCAGGAACAACACAAGGTGCTGGGTTGAGAAAAGAAAACGCAGCCTCGGAGCAGCTTACGACGTAATCTATTTGGAGGAGCAAAAAAGAGGAAGATGAGGAGGAGGAGAGAGAGCAAGTCTAAGGAATTGTCGCTGTAATCAACACAAAGGACTATGGTGACTAACACATCAGTGTTTAGGATATAAATAGGTGACTCTAAATTGTTTGAAATCAGAAAATGATACTTATTTACGTTTCTAATATAGACAACTGACTACTTTTTCCTAGGTAACAGAAAGAAAAATTTCAAACCCAGCTATTTGCAGAATGAAAAGGTCTGGCATAAGAAGGCACTAATTTTTGCCACTTACCAAATTAATTCCATGTGCATTTTCAACAATTAAGGGCAAAGCAAGGGACCTGGCATTTGAGAGAGAACATTCTAATGACAGGGTGGGCTGTGGAGGCCGCCAGAGATCACAAACTTGTCCCTCCCACCCTTGGTTTATTAACCCCGTGCTGCTGTTAAGATTTCAGTTCTGGAAGAGATCAAGGACAAAATGTTTACTCTGAGGTCCTCTGACTCACAAGGTGTTAGGATGCATCGTCAACATTGTTTTTATAATCAGGAATATTAGCCATTGGGGCAGTGCACTTCATCCATTCAGGAACACATGATTCTCCAGTAAAAAGGTCTGATTAGGTGACAAAATTCAGGACTTTGAAATCCTTACTTCAGTATCTGATAAACACCATTTCAACATGTTGACTATTCAAAGCTGTATTAGTTCGTCGTCACACTGCTAATAAACACATACTCAAGACTGGGTAATTTATAAGGGAAAGAGGTTTAATGGACTCACAGTTCAGCATGGCTAGGGAGACCTCACAATCATAATGGAAGGCAAAGGAGATGCAAAGGCACATCTTACGTGGTACAGGCAGAAGAGAGCTTGTGCAGGGAAACTCCCATTTATGAAACCATCAGATATCATGAAAGTTATTCACTGCCAAAAGAGCAGCATGGAGGAAACTGCCCCCATGATTCAATTATCTCCATCTGGCCCCACCCTTGACACACAGGGATTATTATAATTCAAGGTAAAATTTGGGTGGGGACACAGTCAAACCATATCAAAAGCCAAAGTCCCCATCACCTCTTCTGTTTCCCTCACTAATTATTGCCGGTCAGGTGATCCACTTCTCTTCTCTTACCTGTGTGACTGCAGGTGGACGATGTCCTAGAACTGGACTGTTTGAGGCTTTAACACAATAAATTCTTGACACGTTTGTTAAAACTCATGATTAAATACATACAAGGAGAATATACAATACAAGGATGACCAGTATAACAAGCCACTATAATAAGTTTGAGACCTTAACTCACAATAACTTCTTCACACACATGTCAAGGACCAGGGCTGTTGGCCCCACGCTCTTGGACCCAGTAGGAAGAGAGTATAAAGAGCTTCCTGGCTGCATATAACATGGCCTTAGTCAAGCAGGACTTCTCAATCATGGTGGCCTGAGCCTGCTGCCCAGCAAGCATGCTTGAGTTTCCCCAGTGCCCAGGACACTTACCTGATTCTAGACCCCTGACTGTCCAGGCCCCCAAAACTCCTACTTTCTAATTCTTTCTCTCTATCGTATTCTTATAGGTCTAGCTTCAAGGCATGAGAACTTCAAAAGTAAGCCAATAGGAAAGGATGTGCACTGGGAGTGAGCAGGGCTGGGTGAAAAGACTACTCAACTCAAGGTCTAGCCTGAATGATAATGATCCCCAGTCCAAATATCAGTGTCACTAGTGCAAACTCGATTAGTTAGTTTACAAGTAAGGGATCTAAGCTGGTGGGTGGACTCCAGCAGCAGGACCCTTTGGGTTGAAGTTAGCCTCCTAGTTGGGCAACAAGTAGCACCATGATTCTAAAGAAAGTGATTGTGGGTTCTGGACAGGATCAGCACCCAAGGAGGAAGACTTACCAAGAGTTTTCAGGAAATGAGAGATGCAGTTTAGCATGATACAATTCAAAGACCAGAGATCGAAGAGCAGCATATATGGCTGTGGCTCTCCTGGTCCTAGCTCATGGCTGTGAACGCCAACTCACTGTCACCCTACTCTTGTCACTGACAGTTAATGCTAATTGCAGATTTGAAGTGACAAAGGTACATTCATTTGCAAAGAAATGCAATGTTAATGGCAGAACTAGGGCACAGGATATAACCTCCCAAACCACTCGTCTCAAATATTTCCATCTGTGGAAAGCCAGCCTACACTGAGCCCTTTATGAGACAGTCAGTCTACATGGAGCCTTTCCAGTATCGACTAGTCTACACTAACCATTTCCACAGTCAACCTGTCTACACTGAGCCTCTCCTTAGTCCACCAGCCTACATCAACCCTTCCCTAGTCAGCCAGCCTACATTGGTCATCCTGTATTGTATATCCCCACTGTATGTACTTTATAGTGAGTTTTAGCAGATGTGTCAAGAACTTATGTGTTGGGGCCTCAAAGGGCTTACGATCTAACTACACATTTGCAGATGTGTTTATGAGCACATTGTTGTGATGACACACACTTGCATTTGTTTCTAGTCTCTGGCTGTTTCATGTATCTAATTCTGTCTCTAATATTGAAAGGTAAGTTTCCCTTCTGGGGGGATCATACCTTTTATGCCATTTGAATCCCTACCATACTACCCTATGCAGTTTACTATCATACTTGGCACATAAGGGATGGATGGATGGGTGGATGGGTGGATGGATGGGTTGATAGGAGGATGGATGAATGGATGCTGATGGAATTTTCCTTACATGGAGTATTTTTTAAATGGGGTTTAGAAATGACAGAGGACAGGGCACAATAAAACCTACAAGTTTACAATTGGAAGTGACTTAGAGATTCTGATCATAATTCTCATTTCACAGATAAGGAAACTGAGCACCAGAGGAATTAAGAGAGAAGTCTTAGGTCAAACCACAAGTAATGGATAATTATATAATTTGAGAACTTGGAGACACTACTGTCCTCAGCAAGGTGGTACTGAAAACTAAAATGATAATATGTCAAAACAACCCATTGCAATAATTTGGATATTCCTAATTAATGTGACATAGTAAGTCTACTAGTAAAATACTAATTTTGGTCCCATCAAGTGACTAAAGGAAGGGAGGCCTCTCGGCAAAGGGAAATGAGAGGACAGGGCTGGAACAAATGGCATATATTTGCATGGATTTGTATTTTCTTTTTCTTTTTCTTTTTCTTTTTTTTTTTTTTTGAGACAGAGTCTCTGTCTCTCAGGCTGGGGTACAGTGGCGTGATCTTGGCTCACTGCAACCCCTACCTCTCATGTTCAAGCGATTCTCCTGCCTCCGCCTCCCAAGTAGCTGGGATTACAATTGCCCACCCCCAAGCCTGACTAATTTTTTATATTTTTAGCAGAGATGGGTTTCATCATGTTGGCCAGGCTGGTCTCAAACTCCTGACCTCAGGCGATCCACCAGCCTCAGCCTTCCAAAGTGCTGGGATTACAGGCAGGGGCCACCACGCCCGGCCTGTATTTTCTTTAGATTCATAGTTTTTTAAAACACAGCCACCAATTCTCCCCCTCTACCATTTTGACATATTGATGATAAGCACAAAGAAAACACCACTTCTCTCCATACTGTTTCACGGAGAGTTATTTACACCAGCCATTTACATCTAAAGTTGTTGTAATTAAATTGCTTTCCTCTTAAAAATGGGCCAAGAGGGAAGAAGTGACAGAGGCGGTTTAGGAACCTGGGGCCCTGAAAGTGTGAGGGCCTGAGGGGAATAGACAGTTGAAACTTTGGACAAACCAGCAAAGCCAGGAGAGACAGAGGAGCTGTGGGCGCAGGCTATGGAAGGGAGGGTAACGTGCATTAAGGACTAAATGGGACAAAATCAAACTTCATCTTCTTTGCAGTGTGGCCAAGGGTCAGCCTGGCCGTGGGCTCTCATGTGGCCCTGGGGACAGAGGACACTTGTCCAGGATGGCCTGCCGTGACACTGGCATTAGAAAGGCATTCCCCTCAACCTCACCCTTTAGACGGTGCTCTGTCCCTAACTACTTAAATCCCACTCCCTGCAGCCCTTTCTCTTGTAAAGGTCATTTTAAATTCTAAATATTTTCAAATAGAACTTGAACTACAACTATTTCTCTAGACCTAATCTTTCGCTGTCAGCAAGTTCACAGGGAAAAAAAATCAATAAAGGGATTAGCTTCAAGTGACACTGCATATTACAGTAGCAGCACATTGCATCCATGCTGAAGGGCTTGCCGACTGACTAATATTATGCAACCATTTCAAATGATGACTTTTTATCAGAAGGCCTCTCCTCACTCCTGTCCCTCAAAAGGAAAAAAAATTAATTTATCAAAAAAAATCCCTTTTTTTCAAACATCCAACTTTTCATTGGCAAATGCTGCCACTACTTTGCCTAAATTATTATTAACCATTCAAAGTAAGTATTGACTTTTATAATTCTCTATATTAATATAGCCCTTTATCCAAGAAACTAAGCTTGGCTGGAGGAGGGCATTTTCTTCCCAATTTCAGAGAAGTTAAGCAGGTTCTAGCAAGCATGTCTAGACCTTTAGCTTTCCAGTCTGAAGTCTTATTCTATGGACCCGTGGTTTCCAGTTTGATATCAAGGGCTTGTCCATAAAATTAGTAGCTCTCTAGCAGGACAGTTCCACCTCAATTATCTGAAGGGCACTTACGGATCAACCTCAGCTATGCAAAAGTCAACTGAGAACCCAAAAGCAAGTGAAAAGAGGTTCGGAGCAAGCCCAACACCCATTCACAGAAAGTGCCCATTCTTCGGTCGCAGGAGAGTCCCTCAGGCCTCCATTCAGAACTTACGGCTGCTTCCACTAGACAAAATTCTAGCAAAGTTAAATTATGGAGGCCATGGAAAATATAACCAGAAAGAACTACTGCTAAAAGCTGGCAAACTAACAGCACCCAAGAGGTTGTCTGCTGTTGTCAAAGTAGGACTCAGGGGAAAGACAGAAGATCTCAAAAGCCAGAACAACCTGGAGCGTTCCAGTGCAGGGACCACCATGGAGCACACAACTGAATTGCAACAAAACAGAATACTGGACCTTATGACGATGACAGCACATCACCAACAATACCTTAAATAATGGCTAGAATGAGCCATTTAAGAAGGAATAAATTCTACAACCAAGTCTATGGTTATTGCCATTGAAATTGTTTTAAGCTTTTTGTAAGTTGTAACACAAAGCCTAAGTAATCTGGAAAATTAAACTTTGTGGTCCAGTTCATAAGTCAATGATTATAAAAGAAATGATTAGGTTTATTACATTAAAGTGGATAGTGCTAAAAATGCTTTTATGTCTTCCCAGATGCATAATTTCTTCCTGATAATTAATATTTTTTAAAGAAAGCACCTTCACTAGAATCTCTTCAAAGCCTGTTCTCTCCAGTCTGCTAAGAACTGTTTTTGTGATGGAGGACTTGACCGATTAGAAAGGTAGAGAACCACTTCTCACACCCACACGGTCTCTTCCCCTTGTGTGAGTTGGCACAAAACACATTGCCAGTTCCTATTTATATATGGAGTTGAGACAAAACAAAGGAGAAGGGGTTACTTTGAAGAACCCAGAGACTTAATATGACAATGGCTAATGTATGATACAAGTATTCCTCCCCTACCCATGGCAAACTTGGCCAATCAACCCCAAACTAGTATAAGACTTCAGAATCCTCCCTCAACACAAGTTCAGACAACCATTATGACTGATTGAGGTTGATATTCTGACGGAAATGATCCCAGGCCTAAGCCATTGTTCAATGACCTTAAATTTGATTTATATATTGTCAGAGTTGCAAGTTTCTCATGTGAGATAGGCTATCCTCTTTCATAGCTTCGCATCCTCAGTCATGACTGCAGGCCAATCTTTCAGTCCTGACTCCAATATTCCCTCCTTGGTGGAAACTTCCTTGGGGGCAGGGTAGTCAGGAAGTAAGTGATTGGTTAACTGTTTCCACAACACTTTTTATATTATTGATTCAGCTCAATCAGGAAACATGTATTGAGCCTCTACTTTGTATTAGGCATGGTACTAGGTACTGGGGATATGAATTCACACGACGTTACGTTGTTCTTGCCTTCAAGGAGCTTAGTGTACCCGTCAGTATTTACCTCTGTTTCAAGTTCCTTAAGGAGAAAGGCAAACTCTCACTCAGCTTCAAACTAGACTACTTCCCTAGAATGTTCATTCCAGCTGCGCTATTCGTTACGTGAGCCGTCATAGAATTCTCAATGTGGTATGCAGACTCGGACTCCAACATTAACAAATTTGTCAAGTACCTACTCACTTTTCTCAACACCACATTAATTCTGGTGATGAATTCCTGGATTCCAAGAGCCAAGTGTAATGCTCAGCAGTCTCTGGGAGACTTAGCCGATCCCCCTGTCCAGGACATCTGGATTTCAGCAGTGATATTCATGCAGACACATACTCACACACACCACAATACATCTGCGCAGATCTCATCTGTACAATACTATAAGGAATAATTTAAGCAGAATTTAACAAAGAGAAGAAAAGAATTAATGGGGAATGACGGTTTTTGCTTTGAGATGGAACTTACACGTAATGAAGTACAGCAAACTAGAAGTACTAAACCTTCACCATCTCATAATCACTAATTGTTCCTCCCTTAGCCATATGGACAGCAATTGTTTCTATTCTCATCCATTCCTGCTATATCTGCTCCTCAGTTCCTCCTCTGTGCTGCTGGGAGGTAGCAGAGTCCTGGTCAGTTACTTCTCAAGAGGCTCTGAAACCAAACCTGCTCCTCGTGGGTGCTGGGCAAAACCCTGCTTGCTGAGGTTACAGGCCCTGAAATTTACTCTGGTTCTCTGTTCCAGAGGCCCCTCCTCAGCCCTGTTTTCTTTGCTTCGCTGCAGGTCTAAAATGGTCTTGGTTTCCTTTCAGTGTGAAAAATAACTTTCAGCTTACATTCAAGCAGAAAAATACTCCCAATACTCTCTGTCATGGGCAGAGACATGGAGTCTGGTATTCTCTGTGTAACATTATTAACATCCTCCCAGGCAGCAGCAAATCAGAGGTTTCACCCTTGAGCACAGTGCCTAATACCATGCTGGCATCTGGCAGGCTCTCAATACACATTTGTGAATGAATGAATGAATGAGATGAAGTGAAATTATGAAATAGACTACTTTATGTTCACTGTTCTGTGATTTAGAATACTGGTTCCAACTCTATAACCTTGGAGAAGGTGTTTAATCTCTATACGTCTCAGTTTCCTCATCTGTAACAGAGCAATGTGTAACCCACAGCATCAGTGAAAGGAATAGAGAAACCATGAATCAAGCGCCTACTACAGTGCCTGTCAAATAGTAAGCACACAATAAATGGCCACAGTCACAGTACTAGCACACAGTAGGTACTCAACAATTACCTGTTGAGAATTAATATGTAGAGGCTCCAACAAGACTTGAAGTCACACATGCCTCTTGCCCTCACCATTCATTCATTCATTCACAAATGCGTATTGAGAGCCTGACAGATGCCAGCATGGTATTAGACACTGGTTGATGGTGTCAAGCTGGCCCACATTTGCACATGTTCACACTGCCTTGCTCAACTGTCGCCGTTCTACCCCCTTACTGTCTAAGACAGTGTCTTTGTCTGCCAGCTCTCTGCTATGACACCACAGCCATCCACTCTGTCTGGAATTTGCATGCATCACTCAGAAGACAGTGAAATGTGGGAAACCGAGGCCTGGAAAGGTGGTCGTGCACCCCCACTTCATAATGAATTATGAGTGTGGGTCTGGCCAAGCCACAGCCCAGAAACACCAACTAGCAGAATATTTGAAAGAACTGAGTTCTAATTCTGTCTCCATCACTTGCCAGCTAAGTGACTGTGGGCAAGTTACTTGAGCTTCCAGAATGTTTCTCAGTCAGTAAAAACAATGTCACAGAAGTACCTACATCATAGCATTGTTATATAAACAAAGTAAGATACAGTGTGCAAGCACTTAGAACACTGCCTATCACATAGTAGAAGCTCTAAAATGTTTGGTTTTTTCCAGAGACAGGTCTCACAATGCTGTCTAGGCTTGTCTCAACCTCCTGGACTCGAGGGATCCTCTGTCCTCAGCCTCCCAAAGTGCTGGGAGTACATGCATGAGCCACTGCGCCCAGTCTATTTTTAAATAAACAACAGGCCTACACTGAAGAGCTAAGAGTAGACTAGAAGATTTAAAAGCGAAGACTTACACTTCAAGCATTTATTTTCATTTATATTTTGTGTGTGTGTGTGTGTGTGTGTGTGTGTGTGTGTGTGTAGTCTGAACCTGTAATGACTATTCAAAGGCTGTAGATTAATCAATCACAGAGTGAACTAGAACATATAAGTCACACGACATTGATTGACAGAGGAATGCCAACTCTGCTTTGCAGTTTGGCATATCCAGGGCCAGGCACGGGACCTGTGATAGTGTAGCTGGGAAGGCAGAGCCACAGCTGTTAAATGAAGACCCGACCAACCAACAGGGGCTGGCCCGGGATTAGTACCATCTCAGGCACTTTTGCATCTTTCCCTGTTAGCACCTATGTCTGTCCCCGCCCCACAATCTTAACTTTGTTACAGCAATGCCTTGCACACAGTCCTTGTCTACTGGTGGGAACTTAGTGGCAGCCATTCTGGGAAGGGTCATGTGGAGTAGATGGGGGGGCGGGGATTTGAGAGGCAATCAGTTACACCACCAGTAACAGCTGACTTTTGTATCATTTAGAGAGCAATGCTATAAACTCTATTGTTAGATTTTTATAACAATCCAGCAACCACTGACGGTTCCCATCTATAAACAGTAAGAGGCATACTCAGACTAGGTCACTTATCCATGATCTCGTGGCTGGTCACAACACACTTGTTGAAAAAACCTGAAAAGAGGTACAATGAAAGAAACAAGGTATAATCAACAGTAAGTCTGATTATACCTATTTTGGGGGTCCTGCAAGAACCCCAAAAATTACTCATTATAAATAGAAAGGATGCTATCCAGGAACTATTCAGATCAAGAAAATTAACTCACACTTTGGTGATAGAATAAATGAATACAAACATTTGAATAACAGTATGAAAATGCTTACCAGAAACCATGAAAATGCTCACTCTTTGACCTAGTAATCACACTTGAGGAAACCTAGGCTAAGGAAATAACCCAAAAGAATTTGAAAGTTATACCCAAAAAATGTTTATTGCAGCTGTATAATGGCAAAAAATGTAGAAATCTAAGCATCCAATAATAATGGAAAGCCAAAGAATGTGAAATATACCCTTGATTGTATTTATATAGTAATATGGAAGAATATGTTTAATATTGAAGAAAAATCTCACTCTATGCAAAAGAAATTATGTATTCATGTGAACAAACAGTGGAAGGGAGCATATGCCATTGAAAACAGCTTGATTTGACCAAAGGGATTGTGGTTAATTTTTTTTCTTTCTTTAATCTAGAGTTGCATAAATATTGCAAAACATTATTGGAATATAATGTAAAAGTCTAAAAATCAAAATGTGGAAAATTATACTAGAATCTCTAAGGTTTCTAATAGCTCCAGTAATCTCTGAGAACCTTTTGAGGCCAGGACAAGTGTATTTTTCATCTTCATATCCCCAGAGTTTTCTGCAAGTGATTATTTTCTCCACAAATACTGAGGGAATGTTACAAGCAAGCATGTGGATGATTCTTTGCAAAGCCTGTCAGAGCCTTGATTACCCCAAGAGCCATGTGCTATTAACTAGATGAATGTTCTATTATAAAGATACACATATGTACATTCATTGCAGCACTATTCACAATAGCAAGGACATGGAATCAACCTAAATGCTCATCAGTGGTAGACAGTATAAAGAAAGTGTGGTATATATACACCATGGAATACTATGCAGCCAAAAAAAGAATGATATCATGTCCTTTGCAAGAACGTGGGTGGAGCTGGACGCCATCATCCCTAGCAAACTAACACAGGAACAGAAAACAAAATACCACATGTCTCCCTTATAAGCAGGAGCTAAATGATGAGAACACATGGACACATAGAGGGAACAATACACACTAGGGTCTATCGGACCGTGGAGGGTGGAAGGAGGGAGAGGATGAGAGAAAACAACTAATGGATACTAGGCTCAATATCTGAGTGATAAAATAATCTATACAACCAATCCCCATGACACAAGTTTGCCTATATAACAAACATGTAACCCTGAACTTAAAATAAAAGTTAAATTTAAATAAAGAAGATATTCAGGAAGAACTAATTTTTAAAAGAGGAGATCAGAGGAATGGATTTGGAATGTTTCCAACACAAAGAAATGAGAAATGTTTGAGGTAATGGGTATTCCAATTACCCTGATTTGATCATTACACACTGTATCACTTGTATCAAAATATCACATGTACCCCATAAATACATAAAATTATGTCCCCTAACAATTAAAAAGAAAAAAAATGAAACAAAAAGAAAATATCCAGGAGAAATTGTCTTTTTTTTTTTTTTTTTTTTTTTTTTTTTTTGAGACAAGAGAGTCTCCATCTGTCACCCAGGCTGGAGTGCTGTGGCATGATATCAGTTCACTGCAACCTCCACCTCCCAGGTTCAAGCAAGTCTCCTGCCTCAGCCTCCCAAGTCGCTGGGATTACAGGCATGCACCACCATGCCTAGCTAATTTGTATTTTTTAGTAGAGACAGGGTTTCACCACGTTGGCCATGCAGGTCTCGAACTCCTGACCTCAAATGATCCACCTGCCTCAGCCTCCCAAAGTGCTGCGATTACAGGTGTAATTGTCTTTTGAAAGAGGAAATCAGAGCAAAATCTGGGGAAGAGAGTGCTGGATTAAAAATTTCTCAGTTTTCCCCTTTGATGTAATTCCACACATTACAGTCCCCAGTGCCAACTGCACAAGAACAGAATAGCCTTGGTTCCCATTCTCCGACATCTGGAGGCCTTCTCCAAGGCAGGGTGTATCTCTGGAAAGAGATGCCATGAGGTTTGCATTAAATTCAAGGTCACCAGAAGAATGACTTGAACACAAGAGCCAGCCAAATTACACCAAGCCAAAGGCATGAAATAGAGATCTTTGGATTAGAAAAGGGAGACAACCCATCCAGGTAGGTGATCTGTCTCCACCAATTCAAGCAAGTCACTTAAACACTGAGACTTAGATTCTTGGTCTCTGTCTTGACCATCTCACAGGGATGTCATGAAAATCAAACATGTTAAGAAAATGTGCCTGAAGGCCAGGTGTGGTGGCTCATGCCTGTAATCCCAGCATTTTGGGAGGCTGAGGCAGGCTGATCACCTGAGGTCAGGAGTTTGAAACCAGTCTGGCCAACATGATGAAACCCCATCTCACCATGTTGGTGGTGCATGCCTGTAGTCCCAGCTACTCAGGAGGCTGAGGTAGGAGAATCACTTGAACCTGGGAGGTGGTGGTTGCAGTGAGCCAAGATTGCACCACTGCACTCCAGCCTGGGCAACAGAATGAGACTCAATCTCAAAAAAAAAAAAAAAAAAAAAAAAAAAAGAAAAGAAAATGTGCCTGAAAAAGATGCATAAACTTGAAAGTGCTATCTATAGAAAAGTCTGGCTGCAGCAAATTCGCAGTAAATGTTGGAGCTAAGTGAGTGTATGAAAGGGTGAAAGGAAGCCAAATGATTATGAGGCTTTTACAAAAATGTAGAGGCAAATATAAGGTGGGGTGCTGGTCTGTGTTCAGAGCAGCAGGAAAAGGCTGCTTCCCTGGGGTACAATGGATAGGCTCCTCAGATTGCTGGCAAATTGGCATTGGGAGGAGCCACCAGGGCATGCTGGCCATGTTCAGGGCTGCAGTCTTTTATAGGGCCTTAAAAGGGTAGAACAGCCTCAGAATCAGGAAGCTAGCTACCCTACATTCACTAATTATGCATTTAGGGCCAGCACAGGCCTGAGCATTTCACAACATTTTAAGGGATTGAAGGGAAGCCCTTTGTGAGAGGGCACGCCAAACATGGGCTGTGATCAAAGGAATCAAAAGGAAAGAGGGATGTCAGTGACATAGATCCAGGCCCCTTGTACATGGTGACGTGATTAATGGCACGAATCCACTTCAGAGTTGTCATTCCTAATAGAACCTGACGGGAACGAGGAGCGACAAACTGGCAGGAGGGCAACACGATTTGTGCACACTCACAGCGACTGCCTCGTGCCAACTTGCTGCTGAGGGCCCCAGGATGCTGAGACAGGCAAGACAGAGTATCCTGTATTGGATCTGCTCAGAGTGACACAGAGGAACAAATGACAAAGTGAGGGACATTTGGGGTAACAGATGCATGGGCAGTTTCTTAAGTCCTGCATTGAAGGACAAGATGTGGTACTCACTGCAACTCTGGATAATGTGTCAGGTGACCTGATCCACGTGCCCTAAGAGCAAAGCAAAGAGCCCAGGGCAGCTTCTGCGGGAAGGAACCTTAGATCACATAGGTCAACATGCTCATTTTACAGATGAGAAGATTGGAGCCCAGAGAAGTTAAATGGCTGCTATAGGCCACACTGGAAGCTACAGGCTATGACCCTTAAGCCTGTCATTCTCTAAGCATAATATTATGTGATAGGTACGAATCTGGCAGAGTGAACATGAGACTGAGAGGAAACCATCCGTTCCAAGGCACCCATACAAGGACCACAAAGGGGAATGAAAGCTTGTTAAGAGGCATCTGTGGGTATCAAACTTCAGGAGGAAAAGCAGCAGCCAGACAGGGCACACTGCTCTCCAGCCACAATTACAATGTTTAGCTGCCATCCGCAGGAGCAGAAGCTCTTCTTAGTTTTTTCCCATTTGTCTTTGGAAACTAAAAACCCAAAGGCAAGACTTGGCAGTGATCTTGGTTCCTGGTGCTACTCTTTGTCCTAAGAAGAAGCACCTGATACATGAAAGACACAGTCAGGGCAGGTTCTGGGCCATTCCTGTGGGTCTCCTGGGTGGCAGCCCTCCACATCCCCAGGGATATTTCTTCCTATCCCCTCCTGTCAATACATAATACAAGGTGGCTCTGATCTTTGCAAAGCTTTCTAGCCCACCCCATCTCCTATGGCAGTTTCCAAAGGAGCTACCTTCTCTTCATGAAGATTAAATATGTTCTGAGGAAAGCAAACAATCAAACGCTCACATGGATGCACTGCTGCTTCCCCCAGCTCACGCTGGTGTGAACTACTCAAAAGGATTCCTCTGCTGGGATTCCAATGCAGAGGAAAGCTGATTGTTCCCAACGATCAAATAAACCCAGCAGGACTCTTAATTCCTGATGACCTCTTAGCACCTGTCTGGTTGCTGTCTGTGTTTCTCACTCTCCTAGAGCCCAAAATGACCACTTCGAGAGCACTGTGGATCCTGCACAAGGGAGACTTCACAATGGGAAAGAAGGTTACATCTGGGTCCCACCTACTATAGGTCTAGTGGCCTAGATTCTGAGTACAGCAATTGTGGCCAACACAGCTGGTTGTCTTTGAATATCCAGCCTGCCTTTTCTTCCTTAGGAACAGCATCCCAATTTTTAGCTAGCTAGGCTTGTTGCTTCCTGGAAGAAAAAAAAAGAAAAAGAAAAAGCCTAAATTTCCAAGGCTCACTCATAGCTAAGTGTGGCCACGTAACGATGCCCGTGGCTAACAATGACAGCACCTCACTATGTGCCGAGCGCAATGCTAAGCACCTCTCTGTACATAAACTCACTTAATCTCACAAAAACCCTATGAGAGACAGTGATTACCCTCTTTTTACAGGGCAAACATTCCAGAGAAGTAATTTGCCCAATTCATACTGTTAATGAGCACCACAGCTGAGATTTCAACTCAAGGAGCCTGACCCTGGTCAAAGCTCTTCGCCATTCATTATACTACACTCACTTACAGCTGTTAAAGCAGTTTTGTGTTGAACTTCCAGGAACATGCCTTTAAAAGGGGTGGGGGGGTGCTCCAGGAGATGGAGCTGAATACTCCTTCCCTTGCATGTGAGCTGAACTTAACAGACTTGCTTCTAACCAAGAGGGTCTGAAAAGGGAAATAAAATAACTAGACAGTAGAGAAACCTAGGCAGACCCCACCTTAACCAAGTGATCAAGGTTACCATCACCAGCAGCAAGGTACGCTGATATCATGGACCTTCATATGATGTAGTAAAAGGGGATTTCACTTCTGTGAAATTCTCTCCAAAACCCAATAACCCAGTCTATCCATGAGATAACATCACAGAAACCCCAGTTGGGGAACTTTCTATGCAATGCCTGACCAATACTCTTAAAAACTATCAAGATCGTGAAAAACAAGAAAAGATGGAGAAAGTATCACAGATCGAAGGAGACTAAGAAGATATCATCAGTATATGCAACGTGGGATCCAGGACTAGATCCTGGAACCAAAAGGGACATTAGTATAAAAATTGCAAAATTCTAATAAAGAATATTGTCAGGTTAATAATATTGTACCAATGTCAATTTCTGCATTTTGAAAGATGTACCATGGTTTTGTAAGATGTTAACATTAGGGAAAATTGAATGAAGGATATATGGGAACTCTCGGTACTATTTCTGTAAATTTTCTATTAATCTAAAATTATTTCGAAATAAAATGTCTTTCAAAAAGGAGGAGGCAAGTGCTCCCCACTGCCATTTCTTCCTATTGCTGACCTGTTAAATGATGGTGATTGCTGGAACTCCAGCAGCCATATTGATCCATGAGGTGACCTTGAAATCACCTTTAGGATAGAAGTCATGTCCTGAGGATAACAGAGCAAAAAGATGGACACCTAGATCCCTAATGACACTCACTGCCCTCTTATCATCCCTGAACTCCTGGTTGCAAACCTATTTTTCTTATGAGAAAGAGAAATCACCTCTATCTTCAATAAGCCACTTATTTGGGGGTTTCCTGTCAAATGCAGCCAAACCTAATCCTTGTTAATAACAGCAACAGCATGAAAACCTGTGCAATTTCTACCTCTGATATAAAAATTAGAATCTTAGCCTTGGAATTGGTCTTAAATTCCATCTAGCCCAAATTGTCATTTTTCACATGAGTAACAGAAGAAACCAAGAGCCGAAATATGTGCTCAGGTGAGAATCCCAAACACCAGCATTGCGGCATTAGTATAATCGCACACATAAAAGTCAGGGTGAAATACTGCAATGCAGGTTTCTTCTGATTGTCACACTGACTTGCTTCTCTTTCTCTAATGATAACGTTCTGAAATCTTACATTTCTGAATAGATTACCGAACACAGCAACACATCTGCAAATTATAATTTTGTGAATTTCATATTTTGAGTTTCATGAACTGAAGACTCACATATTAAAAATGATGCATTTGTTATATTTACTTGGTTTTCATTAAAAGGGGGCTGTACAAAGAAAAACATGTACTATTATATCTATCAAAGAGTATTATGTTCAGAGAAAAAATAAGGTTTTGGGAGTTATGGTCACTAATTACCTAAAAACCCAGAGCAAGTTACTTCCCCAATCTGAGTTGCAAATGTCTTAGTCTGTAAAATTAGAGGATTAGCTGGGATTTGATTTCCCATGGGTTTCCTTCTAATTCTAATAATTCTAATTCTAATTCTAATAACACTAAAAAAATCACTCAGTTTTCACTACCTGTGTATACATGATTATTTCAAATACCTATACCTTTGCATTCTTCACTAAATCTGCCTAAAATATGCCATTTGCTGGCTGGGTATGGTGGGTCACCCTGTAATCTCAGCACTTTGGGAGGCCGAGGCAGATGGATCACTTGAGGCCAGGAGTTCAAGGCCAGCCTGGCCACATGGTGAAACCCCACCTCTACTAAAAATACAAAAATTAGCCAGGCATGATGGCACTCACCTGTAATCCTAGCTACTGGGGAGACTGAGGTACAAGGAATCACCTTGAACCCAGGAGGCAGAGGTTGCAGTGGGCCAGGATTGTACCACGCCTGGGCCACAGATCAAGACTCTGTCTCAAAAAAAAAAAAAAAAAAAAAAAACAAAAAAAAAAACACCTGCCATTTGCTAAACCAGAGAATAGCAATCTGTGGCAGACTGCACTAACAATCCCAATTCTTCACCCTTCTCTTTGCTATGAAACACCACAGTTTCTCACACCAATGAAGTAGAGTCACTATGCCTGCCCCTTGAATCTGAGCTTAGCCATGTAACTTATTTTGGTCAATATCATATGGTGGGAGTGAGAGCATGCCCATTCCAAGCCTAGGCTTCCAGAAGGCTAACATATTTCCATAATTATGTGGCTTCCAACATTATCATGAGAATGGCATGCTTTGGCTAGCTTGTTGGTTCTGGGTGGGGGATAAGTACATGAGGAACCACCCCAGCTAAGGCACCTCAGGCAGGCCCCCACCAACCTAGAGATGCATGAATGAGTCCAGCCAACCAGCAGAATCACACAGCAGAGAACAGGACAGATCTAGTGCACCCTGTAGACACTGGAGAAATAATGTTCATTGTAACCCACCGAGGCTTTGTGGTTGGTTGTTACACAGCAAAAACTAGCTGATACACTGCTTGAAAACCTCAACTTTGAAGCGAACCTATTTTTGGCAAGCACTGGCTATATGCATATGCCATAAAATGTTCTTCAGGAAATAAACTTGGTTTGCTAGTAAAGTGATGGATCCACATGCACGCTTGGCACCACATGCACAATCAATCCTTTGCCCACAAATGGATCAGGAAGTCTGCCTACACACTCTCTTGAGCTTTATTCTTCACTCCCATAAAAGCACATCCAAATGCTCGATTATGGACATAATACCACCTTTTGAAATCACAATTTAAAAACCATGTATAACAGTCCCCATCTTTTGCCGTGCCTAAATTCAATCCAACGTGCCTATTTTGATTAATGAAATGAAATGCTAGTGTTGGTACCGTGGGAATAAGATTCTTTTCCAACTATGCATTGGTAAGAAACTAAATTAGATGTCGACATCCTATAATGGGTTGAATATTGCTTTTATTCCCATAGGCAATAGTGCTAAAAGGCAAATGTATTTAGTTGGGCCCATTTTGCTTGTTTTTAAAACATTCCACAATTACTTATTAAGCATCAACTTGCTCTATGTAAACATTGTTCAGGTGTCAGCCCCGGGTGTGGACAGCATCCGGAACCAGCAAAGGCCAGGGTGTATTGCATACCAGCAATAAGCAGACAGGGGGTCAAAGGACAGTCAGGCCACAGAGCCCAGGGACAGCTGAGGGATGTTAAACACCAGCGGAACAAGGTGAGAGGCAAGTGGCTGGAGAGAAGGAGCAGGACGACAGCCAGCAGGAGCTGTGGGGCACACAGCATCACACGTCAGCCTCCAAATCAGAGATGGCTTCCTGTTTTGTTCTGGGCTTCTCTGCAGTTCCTGTGGGGAAATGGGGAATCCTAGGGGAGCTGGCCAAGCCCTGCAGGTGGAGAGAGGCAGTTATTGGCACCTGACTGTGGGGCATCTGGAAAATTAGCTCCTGGCAAGGGAGCGCTGGCTGCTCAACAGTGGGAAGGATGCCACCTTTCTGCCTGCAAGTGCACACATACACACACGCTGTCACACTCTCTCACACATCCTCACACAAACCCACGCACACTCTCACATGCTCTTGCACACTCAGACCACACCCCTGCACTCATACATCACACACACACTCACATGCCACACACTCTGCTTCTCTCACACACTCAGCATCAGCCTCATAAACTCTCTTATACACACTCTTCACACACACACACTGTCACACACACCACACACTCTCTCACCTATGCACACACGCACGGAGTTGTCAAGTTCTGTCCAGCGCACCTCAGAAGTGCCTCTCGCCCTCCTCCCAGGCACCCATGCCCAGGCCCACACCGGCTCCCACCTGCTCCCCTGGAAGAAGCTCTGGGTCTGGGGAACCACTGCTGTCAGCCCCTCAACACACCCAGACCTTCCTGCACATTGTCACAAGTGATCTTCATAAAACTCAGCTTTGATCTCATCATTCTGCTGCTAAGAAGCCAGATTCCCCCAGTGTGACAGGCTTTGCTCCTACATCACCATCCGGGCCTCCTCCCACCTGTTAGAATCCCTCCGCCTTTCCCAACTCACCTCCAGCAGAGGCTTTCTGTGGCCCCTGACCCTAAAGCTCAGAGTAAAATTTCCTCCCTCTGTGGCTCCCTTAGACCACTCACCACCTCGCCATCCACCATGGCCCTGGCTGCTCTCATCCCAATCTTGTTGTACAGAAGCTCTTTGAGACAGGTCCTGTGTCCCATTCATCCTTACATCTCTCTTCCCCTTCCCGCATGCCTTAAGCATAAAAGAAATACAATAAAAATGTGTTGAATTTTCCAGGCGCAGTGGCTCATGCCTGTAATCCCAGCACTTCGGGAGGCTGAGGTGGGCAGATGACCTGAGGTCAGGAGTTCAAGACTAGCCTGGCCAACATGGCGAGACCCCATCTCTACTAACAATACAAAAATTACCCAGGCGTGGTGGCAGGCACCTGTAGTCCCAGCTACTTGGAAGGCCAAGGCAGGAGAATCATTGAACTGGAAGGTGGAGGTTACAGTGAGCTGAGATTTCACTACTGCACACCAGCCTGGGCAACGAGTGAAATTCCATCTCAAAAAAATAAAAAAGCATTGAATTCAAGGTTAATAATTGAATCTCTATGCAAGCCAATTAATTGTGTTAATCCCACATCTGGCCAGTTCCCATCACTGAGCACAAGCTCAGTGTACCAGAGATCATGGCTGGCTCTGGGTGATTCAGACCCACTACGAGGAAAACAGTACAGAACATATGCCCGCTCTCAGCAGTCATTCAAACACAGGCCTCAGAAAACAGCACTCAGCGAACAATCACAGAGCATCTGTCACGTGGCAAGCACTATTCCAGCCTCAGTCCAACAGCAGGTTACGGAGGCAGAGAGCAACATAACTCATCCTGGAGAATGATGACCCTAGCAAGGCTGAGAGAGGTAGGGATGTGGCAGAGGGAAGGAGGGGCAAGGAGGAGGCCACCGCCAGCCAAACCAAGTCTCTTCTGAGAGGAGATGCTCACGCCAGTGGGACAGCAACAGCCAGTGAGCTCAGAGCCTTCAAGGAGAAGTGAAGCTGGTGCCGCGGGATCACTGTGTACCAGGGCCCAGCATGGGAGGCTGGTGAGTCAGAAGGTAAGATATAGACAGCTTGAAGTCCACCACCTCACATAAGAAGGATACAGTGGCCTTTGGGGACTCAGGAGAAAGGGTGAGAGGGAGTGAGGGATAAAAGGCTACACACTGGGTACAGTGTACACTGCTCGGGTGATGGGCACACCCAAATCTCAGAAATCACTGCTAAAGAACTTATCCCTGTAACCAAACACCACCTGTTCCCCAAAACAATTGAAATTATATATTATATACTACCTTATATATATATATAAATTACATTTCTTATACATTGAACTTATATACATATATAAAATAAGCAAGGCTTCCCCATTGCTGAACAATTTTTAGAAATTCACCACCTTAGCCATTTTAACAGCTCGGTAGCATTCAGTTCATTCATATTGTTGCACAGCAAATCTCCAGGGTTTTCATTACACAAACTGAAATTTCACACCCATTAAACAACTCCCCAATCCTCCCTCTCCCAACCCCCTGACAACCACCCTTCTACCTTCTGTCCCTGTGAATTTGTCCATTCGAAGTGGAACGAATATTCTATCTCATCTAAGTGAAATCCTACAGTATTTGTCTTTCTGTGTCTGGCTTATTTCACTTAGCATGCTGTCCTCCAGGTTCATCCGTGCTGTAGCATTTGTCAGAATTTCCTTCCTTCCTGAGATAGGATAATATTCCATTGTATAAATATGCCACATTTTGTCTATCCATTTGTCAGTGAACACGTGGGTTGCTTCCACCCTTTGGCTACTGTGAATAATGAGGTTATGAACATGGGTATACAAACATCTCTTCAAGACCCTGCTTTCAATTTTGGGGGGTGTATAACCCAGAAGTAGAGTTGTTGGATCATATGGTAGTTCTATATTTAGTTTTGGGGGAATCTGCCATACTGTTTCCCAGAGCGAGGAGATTTTCAACTAAGTGAAACTGGAGGCTATTTGAGGGTTTTTGAACAGGCAAGTAACATGATTTTATATAGATTACTATTTATTTTTTTCAGACGGAGTCTAGCTCTGTCGCCCAGGCTGGGGTGCACTGGCACAATCTCAGCTCACTACAATCTCTGCCTCCTGCGTTCAAGCGATTCTCCTGTCTCAGTCTCCTAAGTAGCTGGGATTACCACACAGGCACGCACCACCACACCCAGCTAATGTTTGTATTTTTGGTAGAAACAGGTTACACCATGTTGGACAGCTGGTCTTGAACTCCTGACCTTGTGATCCACCCGCCTCAGCCTCCCACAGTGTTGGGATTACAGGTGTGAACCATCACACTGGCCATTATTTAGATTTTTAAACCATCCCTCTAGCTTGGTAGCACATAGGATGGATCGTGGGAGCAAGGGTGGCCCCAGAGAGACCGCTGCAGCTACGAGGTCATCATGAGGCCCTGGAGACAGAAGAGGTGAGGCAGAGGAGAGGAGGAGATGGAAGCGACCGTCAGATGGGGATAGAACAGGGGTGCAGGCAGGAGGGGTTGGGAAGGGGTTGCTGAAGAGGCCTGAGTCCCTGGGTGCATGGTGACATTATTCACAGAATCAGAGAAAAGCAAGAGATATAAATAACTTTAAATAGTTCATAAAAGGTACCAAAGCCCTGCCCAACCTCTTCCCTCCTTTCCCTTGTCCTCTCCATCTCTACTTTTTTTACAATCCAAAATTTCCATTTAACCTTCATTCTCTCAGGTTCCCTGTCTGTCTCCTCAAGAACAGAAAGTGACTCATCAAAAGGTCACCCACAGGACCAAGACACCACTGGAGTATGCGGCTTGTCCTTTCAGCATGTAGGCTGGTAAGAAGTCAGATCGCATCTCTAAGCAGAGGCCTGAGAATTGGTCAATTGGCCATCCACAGTTGTCAGTAGGTCCCAGTGCTCAGGGGGCCACCTGAGATCCTGGCATCCCCAGCCAGGCTCCAGGCCAGAAAGTGACCCTGTCCACAGATTTGGCTTCTTCTCAAAGAGTCCCTGAGAGTCTTGTTCTTCCTGCTGTTCTTCTTGTCCTTGCCATACTTAGAGATAAAGGATGGCTTTGGGGAAGCTGAGATTGGTCTTTAAGGATTCAACAAATATTTACTAAGCACCTACTGTGTTCTCAGCAACGAGCGGTATAAGAGATACAGACATGGACCAGACACGGATCTTGCCCATGAAGAACTTTCAGGACAGACATCAATTGGCAATCTGAGGGGCTGGGCGCAGCGGCTCACACCTGTAGTCCCAGCATTTTGGGAGGCTGAGGCGAGTGGATCACTTGAGGTCAGGAGCTCGAGACCAGCCTGGCCAACATGGTGAAGTCCCATCTCTACTAAAAACACAAAAATTAGCCAGGCATGGTGGCACATGCCTGTAATCCCATCTACTTGGGAGGCTGAGGCAGGAAAATTGATTGAAACTGGGAGGCAAAGGCTGCAATGAGCTGAGATCACTCCAGCCTGGGTGACAGAGTGAGACTCCATCTCAAAAAACAAACAAACAAAAAATTGGCAATCTGAGACCACACAAGGTTAAATAGCCCACAGTAAGGAGAAAGAGACTGTTGCAGACTGATGTCTGTTAGCAAAAGAGAGTGGGACTCGTGCTGGCCTGCAAGGAAAAACCCAATTTGGGCAGAGAGGAGAGAAGAGGCAGGGGAGAGTGCTTTATTAGAGGCACAGAGGTGGGAAACAGCTGAGCGGGTGAGCAGGACACAGGCAGCAGGGTGGAGGGGCATCCGGGAGGCTGAAATGACACCCAGCCATGAGGAAATGAGGGTCTCAGAGAGGAGCAAGAAGGAAAAACTAACATCTTCTTACCCATGATGTGCCAGGCATCGTGCTGGCAGCATCATTGCTGTTATCTCACTCAGAACTCACAGCCACTTGCTAGGAGTGAGACTGAGGTTATCATCCCCATTTCACAGATGTGCAATTCAGGCTTAGTTGCAACTAAAAGTTTTTTTGAGTAAGACTGCCAGCGATAGGACCTGGGCTCTAGCTGCTGAGAGAGATGAGGAAGCAGTTACTGTCTTGGACGCACACCTCCTCTCTCCGTGTTACTGTTGATATTGTTTTGTTATTGGCCCTGGGTGTTTTGAGTTTCATTTGTTTGCTTGCTGGTTGGTTGGCTGGTGTGTGTGTGTGTGTGTGTGTGTGTGTGTGTGTGTGTGTACACACGTGCACGTGTGCAGGGGCAGGGAAGAGAGGATCTGTTTTGCTTTGCCATGCTTCTTGCCATGAAACTGTTCTATAAAATGAAGAAACTCCTCTCCTAGAACCACAGCATGAGAGGAGGAAGTGTGGTGTGTGGTCCTCTCCGGTAGACTGCACCAACTGTCCCAATTCTTCACCCTTTCCTATCCTCAAAGCCACCATGAGACCTGGTAGTTTGCATCAGGAGACGCAGAGTATCCATCCTGCCCCGGGGCTGTCCAGCTTGGTCAAGTGACATGCCTTGGCCAGTGGGAAGGGGGAAGAAGGGACAGTGAGCCTCAACTCCCCTGAGGCCTCCAGAAGCTCTGCGTGTTTCCGCTTTCACCATTGCTCAGAAAAGGACATGCTCAGGATCGTCTGCTGGCCCCAGAAAACTGAAAGCTGGGAGCTGGGCGAAGAAGACCTGAACTCCAACTACAGCTGGGAGGCTAGCCCAGCCTAGATCGGCAGCATTCTGAAACATCCTCTGGTTGCAAATCACTGATCTATCCCAAATCCCTCATTTATCAACAGATGCATCTTAAGCCCAGACCGGAGAAATGATCTCCTGGAGCCGTACAACCCATTAGAAATTGGGTCTCCTGATTTCTAATCCACAGCTTTTTCACCACCCCACCCTATCTCATCAGAGGGATTCCCTGCAGGCTGCAAGAAAAGAGAGGAATCTGAGATGCCAACCAAGTAATTAAGCAGAATAGATGCAGTCAAAAAGCATGAAAGCAAGATTTAACCGGGATAATCCCTCCATAATTTAGAGTTGATCTGTCTAAACGAGTCCCTGTTGATTTCCCAGGAGGACCTTTCTTCTTCTGCTGAAGTCACTGGGAACATCAGAGCTGAATCCATTAACCCCATCATCTTTCAAGGTGTCCGTCTTTTGTACCTAAGAAATGTGACCGACTTTTTTCATTTTCGAATTTGTGTTTTATTACTAGGCTCTATGGTTCTCAAAAATAACCATTTTTTCCCCAAGTGACTTTGCATGTTCTCCTCTGCTTCACACAGATTTGAGTCAGACTCAACATCGCCTTACTAATATCATTGTCTATAAATACTGCTGTCATTCAAAAAATCCTTATAATCATGGTATCGTACGGCTGGAAAAGAACTCAGAGATCAAGTTCCAACCTCATCATTTTACAGAGAAGCACACTGAGGCACAAGGAAGGTAACTGATCTTCCCCAAGTCACAGAGCTGGTTACTGGCAGAGCAATCAGTACCATGAGTGAGACTAGCAGGACCATGCTAGAAATATACAATAAGCTCAAGTGTCTAAGGGAGTCACTGAAAATGGGTCGCTCCATATTTGTCTGTTTTTGTTTTTGAGATGGAGTCTCACTCTATCGCCAGGCTGGAGCACAGTGGCACCATCTCGGCTCACTGCAGCCTCTGCCTCCTGGGTTCAAGCAATTCTCCTGCCTCAGCCTCTCAAGTAGCTCAGATTACAGGTGCCTGCCACCATGCCCAACTAATTTTTGTATTTTTAGTAGAGACAGGTTTTCTCCATGTTGGCCAGGCTGGTCTCAAACTTCTGACCTCACGTGATTTACTTGCCTCAGCCTCTCAAAGTGCTAGGATTACAGGTGTGAGCCCCCACCCCCAGCCCCATATTTAAGATGCCTGATGCCAGGACTCATGCCCCAAGTCTGGGCAGAGGCTGAATAACAAAAGAAAATGACCCTGCCTGAGAAGAAACTGAGACCTCCATGAAGAGCCAGCAGGTTACCAGGGCTATCGGCACCTCAGACGCTAGCCTGAGCCCGGATGGCCGAGCACACACACCCCTTCCATCAGACGTGGAAGCCAAGCACTGCTGGGAGGGTGAGGACATTGCTGATGGAGCCAGCCCATGCCAACAGCTCAGAACCAAAAGCTTCATTGTGTGTGCCAGCTGTTAAACTGCTGAGAGCTTGAAATCATAGTGCGTGTATTTAGACCATGGGGTACTGTCCCTCCATCAGGGACTCATGGCCTGCCCTAAAATAAGGAAGAGGCTTCCCAACAGACAGGGATACTCAGAAGGGGAAAATTAGAATTAGCAAAGAAAAAAGAGCTCCTACCCAGATCCTTAGCAGCAAGAGCCCCATGTGCTGTGTCCCTGTATGATGAGTATCCGACTCACACGTGCCTAATGTGATCTCCACAAACTGCTTCTCTGTCTAAGCCTTCTGCCTAAAATCACAGTATCCGATTCTTGCTGCCCACACAAATCCCCTGATTTCAGCCCTGGACCGCTTAACACTGTGTCCTATGAGTGCTCCACAGATTGGCTGAGTTTGGGCAACAGCAAGGAAACCAACCTGTTTTCTCCTTTCCAAACCTGAGCTGAAAAAATCGACAGCTGGACCTGGTGCAGTGGCTCACACCTGTAATCCCAGCATTTTGGGAGGCCGAGGCAGGTGGTTTACTTGAGGTCAGGATTTCAAGGCCAGCCTGACCAATATGGTGAGATCCCCCAACCCTCATCTCTACTAAAAAAAAAACAAAAATTAGCCAGGTGTGGTGGTGCGCATCTGTGGTCCCAGCTACTCGGGAGGCAGAGACAGGAGAATCATTTGAAACAGGGGCAGGGAGGTTGCAGTGAGCCAATATCACACCACTGCACCCCAGCCTGGGCAACAGAACGAGACTCTGTCTTAAAAAAAAGAAGTCAACAGCTGCATCCCAGGGACTGAGAGCCCCAGGGCTCCAGCTAACTCATGAGGAAATAGAACTAAAACTATCCAAGGGCCACTGTGGGTCCAGGTCCATCACCTTTCCATGGAGAAAAGGTCCAGTGTTTACTGGAAAATGCATATGCAGTAACTGCTGCCCTGACCCAGAAAAGCAAAGTTCAGACAAAGGAGACACTGTGTGATCAGCTTAGGGGAGCCACATGACCTACGTGAGTCAAGTTTTCTCATCCATACCAAGCCACCTCTGCAGAACCAACTGCACAAAGATGCCAACCACTCACTCCAGTGGCTACAGCAGAGCCTTGGTCTGTCCTGGATGAGAGCCCACACCTGCTCTCGAGGACCAGTTCCAGGAACCAGGACCTCAGGATCCATGTGGCATGGGCTGGCCGGAGGCAAGTGCTCTGCAGTTTCACTGTCTGATCTCTTGGCGATTCATCTTTCATTTAGGCAGAAAGCCATTCTGGCACAAGCCTTCCAATTCTGGCCTTGTCTAAAGAATTTTCCTCTTTATCTTTTCCTCCTGTGGAAGGCAGAACCACTGCAGAGGCATTCAATAAGCCCCCAGCTGACTGTATTTAAAAATAAATTTCAGATAGATCGCCAAAGTAAATAGAAGTGGGAAACTTACCCACCTTGCTTACGTATCCCCAGTGCCTAGAAAGTGTCAGGTATAGAATAGCATTGAATAAATATTCCTGAAGTAATTGACTTCAAAATGAGTAAAAGAATTATTTTTTTAATGAAGGTATCTATATCACCCTGCATAGAACCAAAAATTAAAAAAATAAAGGCCAAAAATTGGTAGATTTGATTACCTAGAAATGTAAAACTTCTGTGTAAAATATGTTAACTTCTGTATAAAATATGTTAATCTGTTAAAAATATGATAAAAAAGCACATGATAAATAGAAAAATATCTGTAATATATGATAAAATGTTTATGTCATATCATAATATATAAAGAGCTCATCCAAATCAATATGAAAAAGATGAACATTCTAATAAAAATAAAGGCAATTCACAGAAAAACAAGGGGCCAATACATGCAAAAAGTGTCCAACATCACTTGAAAAGGTATTTTTCACATGAGAAAATTTACAACGTTTAAAAATTATGACATACCCACTGTTAGCAGAGTTGTGAAGAATTAATATTATCATACTCTGCTAGTAGGAAAGTAAATTAGTGCAAATCTCCCGAAAAGTGTTTTTGCAATAATACCAAAAGCCTTTAAATGGACATGCCTTTTGATGCAAAAACAGCACTAATAGAATTTATCCTCAGGCAGTCTTCTGAGATATTTGCAAAGATGCCTGAACAAAGTTGCTCGTCGTGGCATTATTTATCACAACAAAATTTATAAGCAAACGAAAGTTCCAATAATAGGGAGAGATTTTTTAAAGTAAATTATGGATTCCTAGATAATGAAAGACTTTGCAGCCACTAAAAATCAAGGTGTTGAAAAAAATCTTCAATATTGGAAAATGTTCAAAATACATTGCAGAGGAGGGGAAAGTGGTCTATAAATCAGCACTTACACAACTTCGCTTTTTTAAAAAAAAACTACACACACGGGTACATGGAAAATATATTAACAGTTCCTATTTGTGAATAGAGAAACTATAGACAATCTGGCTTTTTTATGTTTTGCACATTTTCACTGGAAAGCATGTCTCTCTCTTTCACCTGGAAGAAGCACAGTTAAGTATTCAGGCCTTGGTTTAATTTTTGGTTCCACGACTTATCAGCCACGTGACTTAGGACAAAATATCTACTTTCTCTGCACCTCCTTTTCACCATCTGTTTAAAAAAGGATTCTGGTACTATCTCCCAGAATTCAATAAAATAATCTCTGTGAAGTGCCTAGCACAATTCCTGGTACATAGTAAATGTCTAGTAAATGTCAGCTACTGCTATTAGAGAAAATGAATAGGAACTATTATTTAAAAAGAGAAATGAACATATTTTGAGATTTGGCCTTGGCCTCTATGAGGGTCTAAGAGTCTTCCTAACTGCCTGTCCAGTGGAAAGGACAGCTCTGTCCAAGAGGAGAAGCAGCCCCTCTGGTTGGGGGTCCCCCACTGAGCTGCTGGATGGAGGGCCCACATTCCACCTCCCAATCCCCCGCTAACATTCTTGAGTCCTGAGTCCACATTGCTATCTCAGAAAAAAAAATTAACTTCAAAACCCTCCTAAGCATCCTAGTCAGGACAAAGCCTGGTTTCATGATGTAGAAGTGATGGGGGGTCACACTCTGCCTCAAGTCCCAGGACTCACAGAACCCTGGAGTCTATAAATAAGCATCAGGAAGCAAAAAGGGGCAATCATTGTCTTTGAGGTGATCTCCATTTTGTGTAGTCTGGAAGCCATACCAGCATGACATTTTGGAACTCTGAGGCCCTTCCTCCCAGAGACGGCACCCACCAGTTCTGAGCGGCCCAGAAGGGCCTCCCTGTAGAACGCAACACACGCTGGGCTGGAGGCTGAAATGCCCCACTGCTGCAAGAGCACTCTATGCCCATTTCCACAGCCAAGAGTCTTTCCCAGCCTCCTAGGGTGGGGCCCAACTGGCCTGTACCCCGTCCTAAATGCTGACTTTGGTCTCCTGGCTTGGGAGCTTTTTATCCACATGTGCTCTCTTATTAAGCTGGCTCTCAGGGTGGCAGCTGCCACAGGCTTCCTCCAGCCCTGCACAGTGCCATTTACCTTGGCAAAGGGCAACTGACTGGCCACGGAGCCCCCTCTCTCCCAGCAAGTTGCAGTGACATGCAAGTCCTCTGTGGATTGCAGCTTACAGCCCCGACTGTAGCACACTGTGCAATGGCTGTGACACCATGTGCCAGGTTGCACTCGTGAAACCTGGCTGCTACGTCCATGCTGTCGAGCCCACAAGACACAGCGTCGAGCCCACAAGACACGGCGTGGCCGGGAGGGACCTGAGAGGTGAGAGTCACCCCCCGCCCCATAGCTGACTCACACCCCATACATGTGGCTATGTCTTGAATCTGGTACAATAGGCAATGTCCTGGAGTAGCCCTGCCTGTTAAGGTCTATTTGGCAGGAAGGAGGGGTATGTTTCAAGATCACACAGATTAAAATCATGATGGCATGGGTTCATGTGACCTTCCCCTTCCTGCTGTGGTCCTGATTCTCCTGTGCAGAGAGAGAACTAGGGGCTAGAGCTCCACAGTGATTCTCACCATCAATCCTCCTGAAGCTAACTGCCAGCCCAGTCAGGGACTCCATCTGACCGCAGGATCCACTGAGCCCATCCTACCATCTGGAACCATACCCTGCCTTAGAGTCAGGCGAGAGACCCATGGACGATAGGCAACCTGGTGGAAAGAATATAAACTTGAGAGTCAGACCCAGCTGGTGCCTCATCCACCCCTTTCCAGCTGTGTAATCCTGGCCAAGCCACTTACCCCTTACAAGACCCAGTTTCTCTAGCTGTAGAATGAAGAAGAATCATCTCTACCACATAGGGTTGTGGTGAGGTCTAAATAAGATAATGAATATAAAGTGCATGGGACCTAGTGAGAGGTCAATCAATGACAGCCATTATTATCATTAACCACATCTTCTATCTCCATGGTCATTTCTAGCACACAGGGATGCTGCACACTCAACAATAAACACCAAGGGGAGAGTCACTGACAGTATTTTGAGTGTTCATCCCATTTTCCTCTGTGTCCTTCACCTACCGCTCTGCCAGGCATATTGTAGAGAGCAGACCCTTAAATATTTGCTGAAGGAATGATTTAATGAATGACATTTGGTCTCCGAAATGTACCGTCTGTATTTTATCATTTCATGAATGATGTATTATTTCGTGACCTTTGGATTTTCATTTAATCATGCATCTAGATTAAATCCTGATTTATTTCCATGACCCTGAACAGCGTAGCTCTTTTCCTCCATCTTATCCTGCCTATCTGGATACAAACTCTACACCAAGTGTATCCCTTTGTGCAATCAACCACCCCAAAAGTATGTGACTTAAAACAACAACAATCTATTTATTTCCTCCAGTCTTGTCGGCTGACTAGGCAGTTCTTCTGCTGGTCTCACTTGGACTCACTCATTTGGTTGCAGTCAGACGACAACTGAAATGACTGGCCCCAAATGGCCTCAGCCCCAGCTGTCAGCTGGACCTCTCTTGCGTCCTAGAGAAGTCCAGCCCAGGCTTCGTTCCGTGACAGCACGGGTGAGCCAAGAGCCAAAGCCAGAAGCTGAAAGACCTCTGGAGCCTAGGCTTGAAACTAGCTCAGCGTCCCTTCTGCCACATTCACGGATCAAGGCAAGTCCCAAGACCAGTGCAATTGTTTCTTAGTGGGGGGGGACTTCGGAGAGAAGATCAGACTCTACCTACTGATGGAAAGAGCTTCAAAATACTTTGGACCAATTTTCAAACCAGATAAAGTAAAAGAAACATACATGTAACTGAACTCATGTAGCTTTGGGGGAAAAAATACATCCTGACTTGGACCTACAAAAAGTCAAGAGTATCTGACATTGGAAAATACTTTTTCTCCAAACTCGGATGTTTCAAGGCCATTCAGGGTTGTCTGAAACTTCCTCTCTCTGGGTGACTTCATTTACTCTCATTATTTCAATGCCATCTATATGCTAATGACCCTCAAATTTATACCTCTGGCTCAGCTTCTGACTCACATATTCAACTCTTGATTTTCCTCCCCAAATCTGCTCCATCCGTAGTCTTTCCAATCTCAGTAAAGAGAATCCTCAGCCACCCGAGCGCTCAGGCCACAGATATAGTTTGTCCTCAGTTGCTCTCTTCCCTTCACCTCCTACTTTCTATCCACCAACAAATCCTGTCAGCTCTACCCCGAGGCCACCTCTCCCCCTCTCCACTGCTGCATCAGTTTCTAAGGCTGTCGTAACAAACTACCACAAACCAGGTAGCTAAAAACAACAGAAATGTATTGTTGCGCAGTTCCAGAGGCCAGAAGGACAAAATCAAGGAGTCAGCAGAGCCACGTTCCCTCCATGTCCTGCAGGGCAAAACCCCTCCTTGTCTCTTCCCAGCTTCTGGTGGTGGCCTTGGTGGCTCTTGGCTTGCAGTTGCATTGCTCCATTGCTCCCTTCTCTGCCTCAGCCATCATAATGTGTGCTCCCCAGGGGTCTCTGTATCTGGGTCCAAGTTTCCCTCTCTTAGAAGGATAAAAGTCACATTACATTAGGCCCATGCTAATCCAGTGTGACCTCATCTTAACCAGCATCTGTAAAGGACCTATTTGTTGTTGCTCTTGTTGCCCAAGCTGGAGTGCAGTGGCATGATCTCAGGCTCACTGCAACCTCCACCTCCAGTGTTCAAGCAATTCTCCTGCCTTAGCCTCCCAAGTAGCTGGAATTACAGGTATGCGCCACCATGCCCCACTAATTTTTGTATTTTTTTAGTAGAGTTGGGGTTTTGCCATGTTGCCCAGGCTGGTCTTGAACTCCTGAGCTCAAGCAATCCACCCACCTTGGCCTTCCAAAGTGCTCAGATTATAGGTCTGAGCCACCGCACCTAGCCTAAAAACCCTATTTCTGAATAAGATCACATTCACAGGTACCAGAGGTCAGGGCTTCAATATATATATCTGGAGGATAACAACTACTAAAATCTAGTTCACACCAGCATCATCTCTTACTGCAATCTTCTCTTTGACTATTCTCTCTGTTCCACCCTTGACCCCTCCCTACAACAAAATCTTAGCACAAAATCTGAACTCCTTACCTGGCATTCAAAGACCAAAGCTGTGATCATCACAGCCTCTCCCAGGCTAACTCCCTACTGCCCTCCTCCTCACCTTCACGGCACAGCCACACAGAGCTCCTCTCCACCTCTGACAAGCTAGAGACCACCCAAGTGAGGGCCTTTCCATGAGTAGCTCCCTTTGCCTGGAATGCCACCACCAAGATTCAAATGACTCACTCTTCTTGTCACTCAGCCATAGGTTTAGACATCACCTCTTCGGAGATTTTCCCAGAAATCTTCTCATACCTTTCCTAATTTCATTCCTTATGTGGCACTTAGAACCATGTGACTTATTGATTGATTGCCTGTCACTCCCAGTAGGATATGAGCAGGGACTGTACCTCCATCACTACTCTATTCCCTGCACCAAGAATAGTGCCTGGCACATAATAAATGCTCAACAAATAATTGTGGAATAAATAAACTGCTTCTTGATTGTCTAGTCCAACAGGCATTTTCCAATCTTTGTCCTGAAGAACCTATTGCATTTGACAGGAGCAATCACTCCCTTGAAATTCTTGACCATCTCCTCCCACCCCTGACCAATCTCCAGGCCATAGATAGTTTCCTGGCTCCCCTAACTATAACTTCTCTGCCTGCTTTGCACACTCCTCTTCCTCTGTCTGAGCCTTTAGTGTCCATAAACCCTGGGGTTCTGTTTTAGGTCACTGTGGTAGACAGAATAATGCTCCTCTAAAGATGTTCACATCCTAATCACTGGAACCTGTATATATGTTACCTTGCATGGCTGAGGGTCTGTGATGAGGAAATAATCCTGAATTATCTAGATAGGCCCAATATAACCTCAAAGGTCCTTGTAAAAGAGAAAGTTAAAGTTGGAGAAGATGATGGACAATAGAAACAGAAGTGATATGGGGCCACAAGCCAAGGAATATGGGCAGCCTCTGGAAGCTAAAAGGGGCAGGGAATGAGCTCTCCCTCAGAGCCTCCAGAAGGGATGCAGCTCTGCTCACACCCTGATTTTGGCCCCCTAGGATCCATTTAAGCCTTTGGACCTCCAGTACTATCAGATAATAAATTTGTGTGTTTTAAGCTACTGAGTTTGTGGCGGTTTGTTCAGCAGCCCAAAAACCTAATGCAGGTCTCTTCTCCCCTGTGCATGTTCTCTTTGAGCAACTTTATGTTCATCCCTAGCTTCAATGGCCATCTGTTAGTGGGTGTTTCTCTCTCTAAAGTTCAGACTTCTACACCCAACAGCTTGTTAAACATCTTTAATTGGATGTCCTGTGGGTTCCCCAAACTCAATACACCCTCAGCTCGATCCCTCTCCCACTCCCCCACAACCTTTCTCTCCCTCTGTGTTCTCTCTCTCAGCTGATGGCAGCGTGGTGTGTCCATCCTCCCATGTGGGGCTCGTTAGGGACTTCCTTTCCTTCTCCCCCAAGTCCAATTAATCTCCAAGTCCTGCTCTTTAGATTTCATACGCTCACCCCTCCTCTCCATTGCTTCCATCACACCCCTCTTCATCACCTGCCTTAATCTCCACAATAACCTTCCCTCTGGCCTCCAGCCTCCATCCTTGAACTCCTAGACGCCATCCTCCATGTGGCATTTTTCCTTTTAAAATGCAAATATCTTAACACAGCCCTCCTTTCATAGATTCCTCTGAGATAAAAGTCAAGTTGCTAAACGTGGCTTACAAGGCTGTCCTCGCCTGCCTCCCACCTCTACCACCCAGCCTCACCACCACCCAGCCTCGCCACCACCAAGCCTCACCTCCTCTGCACCACAGCCTCTGCTTCTGCTACCCCAAATGCACTCCCCTATTAGAACACAGGAGGAAGGGAGGAAGGGAAAAGGAAAGAGGGAGGAAAGAAAAAAGGTTGGTTTTACTGCCATCTTTCCTTCACTCACTATGCTTCTCCAAAACCCTCATTTGACTAATTCCCAGTTCAAGGGAAGTAGCAGTACCCCTCCATATAAAGACACCTGCACACGTAGATATCCGCTCTTATACATTCTCATTAATCAAGACACAACTAAAAATGCAAAATCATGCTCCAAGATGCAAATTCATGTAATAGCCATTCCCTTATAGATATGTCCACCCACAGAAATACACAGATACAGAAGACACAGACAGATGCTGATCCAGCTGCAAGCACCTTCCTGTAACTAACCTCAAAATCCTCATACACAAACACAACCTAAAGACACAAAGGTCCACGTTTCTGCAGCTTAGCAAGCAGGAGAACACATAGAAAGAAGGGGTGCGAACGGATGGTAGAAGGATTACGGGTAAATGGGGGGAAAGAAGAATGGCCACGGAAGAGACAACTGGGATATAGTCATTCACCAACATTCCCCAAGCCCCAGTGACAGGCCAAACACCATGCTACTGAACAATAAGGCTGGACAATATAACAATCACTATCATTGGCTGCTATTACTGTTGTCATCAGTACTATTGAAGATCCTCAGGGAATGGGCTCTCCCTTAGAGATCCTCAGTAGTACTGATGACGATCCTCAGTAGTACTGATGATAGTAGTAACAGCAGCCAATGATAGTGATTGTTATATACCAGACATTAAGTGTTGTACTCACGCTAACTCTTTTAATCCCAGTCGCAATCTCATGATAGATATTATAATTATCCTCTGTATATACATGATGTAACAAGGTATAGGAAAGCTAAGTAATATATCCAACACCACTTTGCTAAAAAGTGGCAGAACTTGGATTCCTACCCAGGCTGTCAGAGTCCAGGATCTGTGTTCTTACCCACCTCACAATACAAGCCCCTGCCCAAGAGTAATTCGCAGGCCACTAGGCACTCACATGCTGAAGTTGGGGATTGGATGTCTTCTTCCCCCAGGAAAGCAGCATGGAATAGAAAGAAGTAACAGGTCATCGGGGGATGGACACCAGCCTTAAAGTCAGGTAAACCTGTACCCAATCCTAACTGCACTCAAATCCTGGCTCTGCGCCCAAATGCTAGCTCTGCTGCCCACTTGTTGTGGAAACCTTAGCAATTTACTTCACTTCTTTGCCAGTTTCCTCATCTGTAAGTGAGGCATTAACACCTACTTTGCTGAGTTTTATTAGAATTAAATGGATGTAGGATATAAAAGTATTGAGCATATTCCTCAGCATACAGTAAGCACTCAATAAGTAAGAAATCCCTTCCTCTTGTTGCAACAAATAGCTATCCTTCAGCTCCCTGAACCTAATGCTTTCCAGAAGTATTAGACGAACAATTGCAAACTACAGCCCTCTGGTATGTATAGTGTTCGGCCAGCAAAGTGTTTTAAAAGGCTCAGTAACTGGGCAGGAGCCCTAATTTGGGCCACAAGACAAGCAGCTCAGCACCTAGCAGCTCTTGCAATTACAGATGGCCCCCCTCAGCCCCTGAAGGCATTTCAGTTCTCAACTCCTGCATCAGCATCAAGGGGGTCTAAAACTACCTGCTTCAGATCTACAGAATCAGACTTTCCCTGGGAGGGGCCCTGCACTCTGCTGGTGAAATCCTTGTGCATGTTCATGTGTGAGAACCACTGAATTAAGGAGTAAAAGACGCTTTGTGTTTTCCAGCAAGATGCCTGGCTCGGGGGTGAATGCACTGAGCCACGATGTTGCCAGGTTTGGATGCTTCTCTTACAGGAGACAGGAAACAAAGGCCATCTTTCTGCTCCTAGAAAGAAGCAACCCTCTTAAAATAGAGTTTCCAGAAATTTTTCCAGGGGAAGTCACTGGGTCTTTCTTGCCCAGATTTCAGAAGCCAGGAAAGCTAGGCACACAGGGTTAACTCTAAGAGGTGGATCTGAGGCAGAAGAGAACAGTTCCTGGGGACAAAACCCCTGGCTGGAATGGCAGAGACAGGAGGGAAAAAGTCCTCTTCAACCCCTCCTCAGGAGCCACGAACTGACCGAGGGTTGCAGCATGGCCCAAGGCGTGAGGGAGCAGAGCCAAGGGGCAACCAAGGGTCCACCAAGCCTGGTAAGACATAGATATTTATGCTGCACAGGAACGAAGCTTTGCCTCACAGGTCTCGGGCAAGTCTTGCCAACTAATTCAGTGTGCAACCAAAAGTGACCTTACAATAATTTTCTCAGAAAAGTAAGTATCCCGGGCTAAAGGTCAGACAGTAACCAAAGACTCCAACCTCAGACTCAGCATTTCCCCCTCAACCTAGAGTTAGGATGACATGACTAACCTCCCCACCCAACCTGGAGCCCCTGCAGCCTCAGCCACCCTGAGCCCGGTCAATGAAAAGAGGCAACGAAGGTGCCATGGGCCAATTGAGAATTCAGCCTCTGGTCTGGGATGCAGGGTTCAGTCCTGGCATCTTGCCTTTCACTCTTGCTCCCTCCTTGAACTTCATCTCTGAGAAATGAGCCCCTACCTTGTTTATGCCCAAATCTCTGAGTCCAGCTAACCCCCATCCTTAAATGAAGGACTTTTCCTGAGTTTAGAGTCCTGTTCTCTGCAAGTCAGTATCCTTTAGAAACACTTCCAGGCCCCAGTGCTCAGCCCTCCCAGCATCATGGGTTCTGCACTGCAGGGACAGTGCCCCATCAGCCCCACCCAGCCCTCCGTGCTCTACCATGTCACATCTCTAGCTTTGTTCCAAAATGTTACCTTCAACAGAGAAAAAATAATTAGCACATTTATTGTGCCTCATTTGTACTTCTTTGCCCTCAGCTATTCTTTTTATTTTATTTTTGGCATAAGAAAAAACTTTATTATACCTACCATAAAATAAAATTCAAAAATACCAGCTAGATATCTCACCAACAGAAAGCAATACTCCGCTAGAATTCATAAATACCTTTTCTGATCATAAAGCTTAATTAACAGGTTGTGGAAGCCCTAACCAGAGCCATCAGGAGAGAGAAAGAAATAAAAGGGATTGAAATGGGAAAAGAAGAAGTCAAACTGTCTTTACTGATGCTATGATTCTAAACCTAGAAAACCCTAAAGATTCTGCCAAAAGGCTCCTGGAACTGCTAAATAAATGTAGTAAACTTTCAGGGTACAAAATCGATGTTTAAAAATCCATTTCATTTCTAGACACCAATAACGTTCAAGGTGAGAGCCAAATCAAGAACACAATCCCATTTGCAATAGCTGCAAAAATAAAGTAAAATAAATATCTAGGAATACATCTAACCAAGGAGATGAAAGATCTCTCCAAGGAGAATTATAAAACACTGCTGAAAGAAATTATAGATGACACAAACAAATGGAAAAACATTCCACACCCTGGGACTGGAAGAATCAATATTGTTACAATGGCCATACTTCCTAAAGCAATCTATAAATTCAATGCTATTCCTACCAAGATACCAAAGTCATTTTTCATAGAACTAGAACTATTATAACATTCACATGAAACAAACAAAAAAGTCTGAATAGCCAAAGCAATCCTAAGCAAAAGGACAAAGCCAGAGGCATCACATTACCTGACTTCAAACTATATGATAAGCCTACAGCAACCAAAACAGTATGGTACTGGTACAAAAACAGACACATAGACCAGTGGAACAGAATAGAGAACCCAGAAATAAAGCCACACACCTACAACCATCTGATCTTTGACAAAGTCAACAAAAATAAGCAATGGGGAAAGCACCCTGGTTCAGTAAGTGGTGCTGTGATAGCTGGCTAGCCATTGGCAGAAAAATAAAACTGGACCCCTACCTTTCACCATATGCAAAAATTACCCCAATATAGATGACAGATTTAAATGTAAGACCTCAAACTATGAAAATCCTATAAGAAAACCTAGAAAACACCATTCTGGACATCAGCCTTGGGAAAGAATTTATGACTAAATCCTCAAAAGCAATTGCTACAAAAACAGATGTTGACAAGTGGGACCTAATAAACTAAAAAGCTACTGCACAGCAAAACAAATTATTAATGGTGTAAATAACCTACAGAATGGAAGAATATTTGCAAACTATGCATCCAACGAAAGTCTAATCTATAAGGAAGTTAATTCATCAAGAAAAAAAAAATCCCATTTAAAAACAGGCAAAAAAAACATAAACAGACACTTCTCAAAAAGAGACATACATGCAGCCAATAAACATGGAAAAGTACTCCACATCGCTAATCATCAGAGAAATGCAAATCAAAACCACAATGAGATACCACCTCACACCACTTAGAATGGCTATAATTAAAAAGTCAAAAAGCAACAGATGCTGGAGAGGCTGCAGAGAAAAGGGAATGCTTATACACTATTGGTGGGAATATAAATTAGTTCAGCCACTGTGGAAAGCAGTTTGGCAATTTCTCAAAGAACTTAAAAGGGAATTACCATTTGACCTTGTAATCCCATTACTGGTTATACATCCAAATGAAAATAAGTTGTTCTACCAAAATATACATGCACTCGTATGTTCCTCACAGCACTATTCACAATAGCAAGACATGGAATCAACCCAGATGCCCAAAGGCAGTGGATTGGATGAAGAAAATGTGGTACATATATGCCAAGGAATACTATGCAGCCATGAGAAAAATGAAATTATGTCCTTTGCAGCAATGTGGATGCAGCTGGAGGCCATTATCCTAAGCAAATTAATGTAGGAATAGAAAACCAAACACTTCCTGTTCTCATTTATAGGTGGGTGCAAAACATTAGGTATTCGTGGACATTGGAGGCAGGGTGGAATAATTATTGGATACTATGCTTAGTAACTGGGTGACAGGATCAATCATACCCCAAACCTTAGAATAACACAATATACTCAGGTAACAAACCTGCACATGTACCCCCGAATCTAAAATAGAAGTTGAAATTATTTTTTTCAGTTTTCTAGATAATTAGAAAATAAAACAATTAATGAGCTTGTATACATAAAGGGAATCCTGAATTCCATACATTCAGCTTTTTTAAATCAGTCTAACTTTTCTTTAATACTTTATGTACTGAAACCCCTAAAGTTTAAACCATGGGTCATATGTTAAACTTGGGCTTTAATTCATCAGGTGTTGAATGAACATTGCAAGCTCTCTCAGGAAAGTTCTCCTTCCTGGCCAGATTTCATTCATTCCTTCCCTCAACAAATGTTTCTTGAGGGACAACTATGTATTAGGACTGTGGGTGAAACATGGCACCTGAACTCATGGAGCTGACAGTATATGTGGGGAGACAGATAATAAACAGGAAAGCAAACAAATAATAACGTACTGTATAATTTAAGCTATAGATGAAAGAATCAGGGTACCATAATAAAAATAAATGAGGAGCACACCCGTAGCAACAGGCATACCTGGCACCCAGATCTCCGTTTCTAAGGCCATTTTCCAATAAAAGGAACCAGGGCTCTTTGGAGAAATGACTGATTCCAAGTCTGGGGCAGGAAAAATACAAGATGATTCTGGAGCATTTTGTACTTCCAGAAAGTAAGAAGATGAAAGAAAGAAAAAAAAATGGATGGGGCAAGGTCAAAGAAACACAGGAACCAACTAGAAGAGCTACCACAGGCCAAGGCTGGAGCAACCGGAGCAACACAATAAGCAAGGCAGTACTGAATTATAACCTCAAGTGTAAAATAAATATTCATGAGTTGATACTGATATGAATAAATAATTGAATATATTAATAAATGGAGAATAAATAAATTTCTCATGCAGAAAAGTCCCAAATAATTTATGTAGATACTGCATCCTAAAGGAGGGGAAAGTGTAACTCCCAACTCTACATGGTGGTCTGTGTCTAGTGACTTCCTTCCAGAGATTGCAGTAGGAAAAGAAGGAAAAAGAAACAACTTTGCAGTAGGGAAATCTGACAAGCACTACCTCTTTCAGGTGATTAAAATCAACATTCACATTCATAAATCATATTGATAGCATGCACCCTTGATATACTGATGAAAATGGCACTTTGCCTCTGTGGTCTTCCTCTCAAATACCCATAATTCATTCTAATTATGAGAAAAACATGAGACAAGTTCCAGTAGAGGAGCAGCCTGCAATATCCCTGACCAGCACTCCTCAAAACCACCAATGTCCAAAAAGAGTCTTAGAAACTGTCAGAGCCAAGAGGAGCCCAAGGATACATGAGAAATACATGTAATACGGAGCCCTGGACGGGATCCTGGAACAGAAAAAAGACATCTGGTAAAAAGCTAAGCAAATCTGAATAAACTATGAACTTTCATTAATATTGATATATCAACATTGGCTCATTAATGGAAATAAATGCACCACACTAATGGAAGATGTTAATAATAGGAGGAACTATGGGCAGGATCTATAAGAACTCTGTACTGTCTGCTCAGTTTTTCTGTAAATATAAAACTGTTCTTTAAAATAAAGTCTATTAGTAAAAATAAGTATATAAATGTAGAGAGGAGTCTAATTTAAACAGGGTGGTCTAAGAAAGCCTCACTGAGGAGTTAACTTTAAGTCTGCACTTGAAGTTCTGGGTCCTGTAAGGAAAAGAGAAAGAATGTCCAGAGCTTAGAAAACAGTTTATGCAAAGACCTTGGCAGATCTGAGGAACTGAGAGAATGTCGAAATGCCTGACATGCCATGAACAAGAGATGGAGTAGAGGGAAATAAGGCTGAGGGGTATGCAAGAGCCAGACCACTCAAGACCTTGATGCTACAGTAAGGAAAAGAACCTCTGGCTGGGCACAGTGGCTCATGCCTGTAATCCCAGCACTTTGGGAGGCCAAGGTGGGTGGATCACCTGAGGTCAGGAGTTCAAGACCAGCCTGGCCAACATGGTGAAACCCCATCTCTACTAAAAATACAAAAACTAGCTGGGCGTGGTGGCAGCCACCTGTAATCCCAGCTATGTGGGTAACTCAGGCAGGAGAATCACTTGAACTTGGAAGGCAGAAGTTGCAGTGACCCAAGATCACACCACTGCACCCAACCTAGGCGACAAGAGTGAGACTTTGTCTCAAATATATATATATATATATATATATATATATATATATATATATATAAAATAATATAAATATATTAATATAAATATATATAATATTAAAAATTTTATATATATAAATATATATAATATAAAATATATTATACTTAAATATATATATATATCATTCTAAGTGCACCAGGAAAATACAGGAGTTTAGTTTCTCAGTTCAGCCATCTTATTTAGCAGAGCAATGTTTGTGCAACTATGGATATTTTATTACAATTATTCATTTCATAAAAGCAAATGGGGGCTCAAGTGTGGCAGCTCATGCCTGTAATCTCAGCACTTTGGGAGGCCAAGGCAGATGATCCCTTGAGCCCTGGCCAACATGGCAAAACCTTGTCTCTACAAAAAATTAGCCAGGCATGGTGGCATGTGCCTGTAGTCCCAGCTACTCAGGAGGCTGAGGTGGGAGGATCACTGGAGCCCAGAAGGTTGAGGCTTCAGTGAGCCATGATTATGCCACTGAATTCCAGTCTGGGAGACAGAGCAAGACTCTGCCTAAAAAACAAAAAATTTAAAAAGTGAATGGGAAATGAAATAATAAAGATAAAAATTGGAAGTCTTGTAAACACATTTGAGCAAAGATGGAAACCATTAGGCAGCCTGAAAAGGTAAAAATAAAGGTGAAACTAAACTCATCTTCACATATTCATTGTATTTCAGCTGACTGTGTGATTAATGGTGAAAGAAAAGAACAAAATTTAAAAATATCTTTAAAATGTTGAGGTGATTTCATTGAAGATCATGTCTGGAAGATAAAAGTTAACTTTGGTGTTCATAATTTTTTGTATCTCTGAGGAAAAAACTCTCCTGAAAACATGTAAGTCATTTTTGTACATAATTTTAGGAATAAAAAGAAAGGAACTGCTTTTACACTTTCAACCTGTAAGTCTTATCTTTAGCAGCTTGACTAAATTTTGAAACATGTTTTTTTTTTTCAGTGCCTTCCCTACTGCTTCCCAAGTCCAGCATTAAGTCCACATTCACCTCCCAAAACATGAGATAATGAAATACCCCATCCATACCCACACACATCCTCACCTCCACCCCCACTCTCAGAAGGCAAGGCCCTGGGATGAACCCATCTGGACCCTCTTCTCTCTTCTGGGGTCTTGTTTCCCCAGACCTTAAAAAGGAACTGGCAATATAATCTGTTAAATTAATTCTCTGTAAGGACCCATATGGCTCTCCCTTAAAATTTTGAATTTTAAAAGAGATCTCATAAAAATAAGAGCACCTTAAGCCAAGAAACAAATCTTTACTAATATACATTTTAGGAGTTCTGCCAATCTGGTGGGAGACATATTTTCCATTTTGAAGAATGGAAACTTATAGCAGCCCCCTTCCATCATACAACATGGACAACTAAATACTGTGTCAACTCAGAAGTCCCGTTTTATTGCTGATAACTTCAGCATATTTTCTCTGGCTATTTCCATAAACTTTAAACAATTTTTTTCATTGATACACAATAATTGTACATATTTCTGTGGTACCTGTGATATTTGATATATGCATACAATGTGTAATGATCACATGAGGCTATTTAGGATATCCATCACCTCAAACAATTATTATTTCTTTGTACTGGAAATATTCAAAATCTTCTCTTCTAGCTATTTTGAAATATACAACAAATTATGGTTAACTATAGTCATCCTGTCACATGTCAAACACTAGAACATAGCCAGCCTCTCTTCATGCCCCACACATACCTCTCCCAGTCTCTGGTAACAATCATTCTACTCTATTCCTCCATCAGATCAACTTTTTTAGCTCTCACATATGAGAACATGTGATACATTGTCTTCCTGTGCCTGGCTTATTTCACCTAACATAATGACTTTGGTTCCATCTATATAGTGCAGGTGTCCCTTTGATATACAGATTTCTTTTCTTTTGAATAAATACCCAGGAGTTGGATTGCTGGATCCTATAGTAGTTCTATTTTAAGTTTTGTAAAAAACCTCCATACTGTTTTCCATAATGGCTATATTAATTCACATTCTCACCAACAGCATATAAGAATTCCCTTCTCTCCACATTTCCCCCACCCCAGCCAGCAATTATTTTTTGCCTTTTTCATAATGGCCATTCTAACTTGGGTGAGATGATTTCACCGTGGTTTTGATTTGCATTTCCCTGATGATTAGTGATGTTGAGCATCTTTTCCTATGTCTGTTGGTCATTTATTTGTATGTCTTCTTTTGAGAAATGTGTATTCAGATCATTTGCCCGCTTTTTGTTTTTTCACAGATGGGGTCTCACTCTGTCACCAAGGCTGGAGTACAGTGGTGCAATTATAGCTCACTGCAGCCTTGAACTCCTGGGCTCAAGCAATCTTCCTGCCTCAGCCTACCAAGGAGCTGGGATTATAGGCATCAGCCACGGCGCCCTGCTTGCCCACTTTTTAATAGGATTGGGGTTTTTTGTTCTGTTCTGTTTTGTTTTCTATTAAGTTGAGTTTCTTATATATTCTGGATATTAATCCCTTACTGATGAATTTCTTGCAATTATTTTCTCCCATTCTACAGGTTGTCTGTCTACACTGTAGTTTTGTTTTCTGTGCAGAAGCTTTTTAGTTTAATATAGTTCTATTAGTCTATTTTTGGTATGGTTTTGTTGCATATGTTTTTGAAGTCTTAGCCATAAAATCTTTGCCTGAACCAATGTCCTGAAGCATTTCCCCCGTATTTTCACCTAGTAGTTTCATAGTTTCAGTCTTATGTCTTTAATCCATTTTCAGCTGATTTTTGTATGTGGCGAGACATAGGGGTCCAGTTTCATTCTTCTGCTTGTTTCTATCCAATTTTCCCAACACCATTTACTGAAGAGTCAGTCCTTTCCCCAATATAGGTTCTTGTTGACTTTGTTGAAGATCAGTTGGCTGTAAATATGTGGCTTTATTTCTAAGTTCTCTATTCTGTTACATTGGTCTACATGTTTTTATACCAACACCAAGTTGTTTTGGTTAATACAGTTTTGTAGTATATTTTGAAGACAGTATGAAGCCTCCAGCTTTGTTCTTTTTACTCAGTCTTGCTTTGGCTATTTGGGGTCTTTTGTGGTTCCATACAAGTTCTAGGACATTTCCTTTTTCATTTCTGATTTCATTTATGTGGGTCTTCTCTTCCTTTTTCTTGGTTAATCTACCTAGCAGTTTATCAGTTTTATTTATCTTTTCAAAAAAATTTTATCTTTCATTTCACTGATCCTTCGTATTTTTTTAGTATCTATCTCACTTAGTTCTTTTATCTTTATTATTTATTTCCTTTTACTAACTTGGGGTTTGGTTTACTACTGCCTTTCTAGTTTCCTGAGGTATACCATTAGGTTAATTGAAATCATTCTACTTTTTTGATATAGGCATTTATTGCTATAAGCTTCCCTCTTAGAACTGCTTTTTCTGTAACCCATTGATTTTGAGTATGTTGTGTTTCAGTTTTCATTTGTTTTCAAGAATTTTTTTAATTTCCTTCTTAATGTCTTCACTGATCCAATGGTTGTTCAGGGACATGTTGTTTAATTCCTATGTATTTGTACAGTTTCCAAAGTTCCTCTTGTTGATTTCTACTTTTATTCCATGATGATCTGGGAAGATATTTGATATGATTTTGAGTTTTTTTAATTTATTGAGACTTGGTCTGTGGCCTAAAATACAGCCTATTCTGGAGAATGTTCCATGTGCTGATGAGAAGAATTTGTATTCAGCAGCTATTGGATAAAATATTCTGTAAATGTCTGTTAGGTCCCTTTGGTCTAAAGTCCAATTTAAGTCCAATGTTTCTTTGTTGATTTTCTATCTAGATGATCTATCCAATACTGAGAGTGGGGTGTTCAAGTCTCCTACTGTGATAGTATTAAAGCCTATCTCTCCCTTTAAATTTAATAATATTTGCTTTATTTGTGTGCACTAGTGTTGAGTGCATATATATTTGGAATTGTTATGTCCTCTTGTTAAATTGGTCCCTTTATCATTATTTGATCCCTTTATCAATAGACAAAGACCTTCTTTGTCTATTTTTTACTTTTTGACCTAAAGTCTATTTTCTCTGATGTGAGTATAACTACTACTCTTGCTTTTAATTTCTGTCTGCATGTCTATTAGTCCATTTTCACACTGCTGATAAGGGCATATCTAAGACTGGGCAATTTACAAAAGAAAGAGGTTTATTGGACTTATAGTTACACATGGCTGGGGAGGCCTCACAATCATGGTGGAAGGCTAGGAGGAAAAAGTCACATCTTATGTGGATGGCAGCAGGCAGAGAGAACTTGTACACAGAAACTCCCATTTTTAAAACCATCAGATCTTGTCAGGCCCATTCACTATCATGAGAACAGCATGGGAAAGACCTGCCCCCATGATTCAATCATCTCCCACTGGGTCCCTCCCACAACACGTGGAACTTATGGGAACTACAAGATGAGATTTGGGTGGGAACATAAGAGCCAAACCATATTGACATGGAACATATTTTTCCATCCCTCCACTTTTAGTCTTATACGTGTATTTACAGGTACAGTGAGCTTCTTGTAAGCAGCATATACTTGTGTCATTTTTTCAATCCATTCAGCTGGTCTCTATCTTCTAAGTGAGATATTTAATTTGTTCACAGTCAAGGTTATTATTGATAGATGAGGACTGTCATTATCGTTCATTGTTTTCTGGTTGTTTTGTATATTCTTTGTTCCTTTCTTTCTCTCTTCTTGTTTATCATTGCAGTTTGGTGGGTTTTTGTATTGGTAACACTTGACTCCTTTTCTTTCCTATTTATGTCTGCTCTACCACCTGCTTTTATACTTTTGTGTGTTTTCATGATGGTAGATATCGTTCTTTTATTTCCAGATGTAGGGCTCTCTTAAACAGTTCTTGTAGGGTCAGTTTAGTGATGATAAATTTCCTCAGTTTTTGCTTGTCTAGGAAAGACTTTATTCTTAATTTTTGAAGGCTAACTTTACTAGGTTTAGTATACTTAACTAATAGCTTTTCTCCCCCACCCCACCCCCTTTCAGCACTTTGTTGTGTTTGGGTTTTTGGTTGTTGTTGTTTTATTTTGTTTTTTTTTCAAGTCAGAGTCTCACTCTGTTGCCTAGGCTGAAGTGCAGTGGCATGATCATAGCTCACTGCAGCCTCAAACTCCTAGTTTCAAGTGATCCTCCAACCTCAGCCTCTCAAGTAGCTTGGGACTACAGGCATACACCATCATGCCTACCTAATATTTTTATTTTTATTTTTTGTAGAAATGGGGTCTTGTTATGTTTCCCTGGCTAGTCTCAAACTCCTGCCCTTAAGCAATCCTCCCACCTCAGCCGCCCAAAACACTAGGATTATAGGCATGAGCCATCACACCCAGCTCTTTCAACATTTCAAATATATCATGCCATTCTCTCTTGGCCTGTAAGGTTTCTGCTGAGAAATCTTTTGTTAGTCTGATGGGAACTCTCTTATATGTGACTTCATACTTTCCTTTTGCTATTTTTAGAATTCTTTGTCTTTGACTTTTAGTAGTTTGACTATAATGTACCATGAAGAAGATCTTCTTAGATTAAATCTATTTGAGAATTTTGGAATTTTCATGTACCTGGTTGTCTATATCTCTTGCAAGACTTGAAAGGTTTTCAGCTATTATTTTGTTAAAAGGTTTTTCTATACCTTTACCTGTCTCTTCTCTGAAACTTTCTAAATTTAAATATTTGGTTGCTTTACAATGTCCTAAATGGAATGTAGGCTTTCTTTATTCTTTTTTATTTTTTTTTCAGTCTGACTGGGTTATTTTAACAGACCTGTTTTCATGAACAGAAAATCTTTCTTCTGCTTGATTTAGTCTATTACTGAAGCTCTCAATTGTATTTTTATCTCATTCATTGAATTATTCAGTTATGGGATTTCTGTTTGGTTCTTTTTTATGGTAAGTATATCTTTGTTGAATTTCTCATTCAGATCATACATTTTCCCAATTTCTTTGTATTGTTTATCTGTGTTTTCTTGTATCTTACTGAGTTTCTTTAATGTCATTATTTTGAATTCTTTTTCAGGCATTTCTTAGATTTCCTTTTCATTGGAATCTGTTGCTGAAGAATTATTTTATTCTTTTGTAGGTGTCACGTTATTGCTTTTTCATGTTTGTTGTGTCCTTATGTTAATATCTGCACATCTAGTGTAACAGTCACTTCTTCCAATTTTATGAATTGATTTTCATAAGGAAAGGCTTTTTCTATAGATATATCTATAATGTTATTTGGGTAGGATACTTTGGCTCTGATTCTGGGTGAGTGCTGTAGCATAGGCCCTGTATGATTTCTTTAGCTGTATTCAGCATCAGAGGCATCTATGAATTCCTCAGTGGTTTAGGCTGTGATTGTTAGTGGAGGCTGTGGCAAAGCTCTGTAGGAGACAGGGATGCCAGCAGCCCAGTCATCAGACACCATTGGTGGTGGCAGTGAACTGAACATGTCAGTCCTTGGATCCCCAGGTGACATATGCTGGCACTGGTGGTAGCAAGTTCAGGCAAGTGGATCCTTAGGCCTCCAGGCAGCTTGCTTGGATGCCTGCAGTGGCAATGGTGGCTTGGGTGTGTAGGAGGGCCTCAGGCCCCTAGGTAGCATGCATGGTATTGGTAGTGATGGTAGCATCAGCCAGCCAACCCTCAGGCCCCCAAGTATCACATGTGGGCACCAGCAATGGCAATGTCAGGCTGGGCAGACCAGTCCCCAGGACTCCAGGTGGCATGTGTAGGTGGGTGTCAGTAGCTATTTCCAGACCCTATCACCAAACGATGTTACATTTTGTTTTTAAGGAAAAATTTAAATATTAACTTTGGCATTATCAGGAACTCCTAATAAATACATTGCTAAATGTTGATTAAAGTGTAACATGTTTACTTTCATAGCTTTAAATTTATTCATTAAATGAATATTTATTATGTGCCAGCACTATTCTGAAAGCTGGGAATATAATGATGATCAAATCAGACAAGGTTCCCAGTCTTGAAAAGCTTATTTTCTAGTTAAATTTGGTTACAGCCAAAAATCCAGCAGAAAATGGTAGTCTGGCCTTAGAAGCCCAATAGGAACTTATGACTTGCCACACAAAGAGAGGAAAAGGTAGAAGGAATTCATAGTCTTCTTTTCTTGAGCAAAGAACACTGAATCCACAATGAGGTTCAAGGTAAGAAGAGTGAAGGAAATCCTCAGCCTCAACACTCAAAAAAAAAAAAAGGGCTAGGGCTATGAATAAAGGTTCAAAGTCTATGTTGAGAAAGAAAGAGGAGTGATATTATATAAAAGCAAATGTTAGGGGAAATGAACACTTGTTCAAACAGAAGTGCATACATTCATGATCATACTAACATGATAACAATACTAACAATGCAGGTAAAGCTGCAGAGCAACTGCAATTTTCCTCTGCTGTTGGTGGGTGGATAAAATAGTTCAACCACTTTTGAGGACTGCCAGTTTCTTATAAGGCTAAAACATGCACTTACCAAATAATCCCACTTTTAGGAATTCACCCAAGAGAAACAAAAATCTGTCCACAAAAAGCCTTGTACAAAAATGTTCATAGCAAATGTATTCAAAATAGCCCCAAACTAGAAACTACCCAAATGTCCATCAACAAGATAGTAGATAAACAAATCGTGAGATATTCATACCATGAGGATACAACTCAGCAATAAAAATAAACAGAAAAAGGTAAATCTCAAAACCCTATAAGTAAAAGAAGCCATTCAGACAAAGAGCACATAATGTAGGTTTTCATTTATACGTAACCCTAAAGTGGGCAAAACTAATCTATACTGAAAGAAGGCAGATTTGATTGGTTGAGACTAGGAGGAGGTAGAGACTTGATGAGAGAATATGTGGGGTGATAGAAACATTCTGCATCTTGTTTGGGGTGATAGTTATACCCAACTGGCAACACATATCAAACAGAACACTTTAGCTCTGGGCATTTTATTATATGTTAATGAAGACTCTATTTAAAAAAAATTTAAGCTGCTTAATATGAGATTACCAATAAAGAACACATAAAAATATCAGCAAACAACTGAGTTGAGACAGCTGCTCTCTTTTAAGAATATACAAAGTTTTGGTGGCTACCCTTGGCATTCTAGGTCAATTATATCAGGTTGGGTAGACTGGTCCAAGAGAATTTTGTGGCAAATGCCTTATAAGATTCAAAAACAACTTGGTCACAAATAATCTTTTAGAAAATAGCTCTCTTGTAAAAAAGCTTATTTATTGAGCGTCTACCAGGGCCAGGCAAGGAATTGAGTACCTGGGGATTCAACCCTAAAACGGATGAGTTCCCATTCTAATGGGGAATAAAATGGCAGCAGTGGGAGAGGGTCAGCTACAAAATAAACAAAAAAGTTAATTAGATAGTTTCAGATGCTGACTGATCACATACTCAGTTTGTACTTAAAAGGTCATCTTGCTTTTAAGTTTTTCTAATTAAAGTGTGAAGTTGGAAGGCAGAATGGTATAGCAATAAAAAGCATGCATGGGCTATGGCGCTACAGCCTTTAGTTAATTGCTTAGTATAATTCCTGGAATATAGTAAGCTTTCAATAAGTCTCAGTTATTATTATTATCCTTACTATTATTTGCCTCCTCTCCCTCCTTTCTTATAAAAAAAACATAAACTTTGAGAATATATGTGCAATTAAAGATCTGAACAAAAATATTCATAAAAGTTTCATTCATAATAGCCAAAACTGGAAACTACCCAAACAGTAGAATGGATAAATAAATTGTGGTATAGTCATATAATGGAATAGCTCCTTGCAATAAAAAAAAAAACAAACTGCTGCTACACAGCAATTAACCACTTGGATGACTCTCATGATATAATATTGAGTGAAAGAAGGCAGACATAAAAGATCACATACTAAACAATCACATTTATACTGAGGACTAAGCACTGATTTTTTCTTATCTTATCTTGCCCAAATTCCTATTTAAGGGGTCTGGGGAGTCATGCCCTACAAACCATAAATTCTCACTGGATGGGTTTTATTTAACCCTGTATAGGAAGACTTACTTTCCAATCTGACTCTGACATAATGTTATGTGACAAAGAAGAAAATCTAAATATTTTACCCCAAAACATGTTTCTTTGCCATATTTTGAAATGGCCCTGCAAAGCCATTCTTCGTGGGGGAAAATTCACATCTTTAAAGAATCTCTATTAATATAGCTAGATCTTTTTCTTCCAGGCCCTCCAAATCCTGGAGAGATTAACTGAGAGTCTAGCACCTTGTAAAGGTATGAATAGGAATCTGAATAGGAAACATTTGTCATCTATTATCTCTAAGGGCAGTCACTATGAGACTTGAGACTTCAAAAGAACCTTGGTCTCCATAATCTTTTTTCTTAACCAGAACATTTCCTTTCAAATGATCCAAGGTCTTTAGGAAAACTCAACAATTGTCAACTGGAAAATATTTATAGCCTGGAAGCCACCCTGCCCCCACCCTTTGAATTATCCCACCTTTCTGGATCAAACCAATGTATTTCTCAAATGGATTTGATTGATGTCCCATGTCTTCCTAAAACGTATAAAATCAAGCTGCAGTTTAACCACCTGTGGCACATGTTCTCAGGACCTCCTGAGGGCTATGTCATAGGCCATGGTCACTCATATTTGGCTCAGAATAAATCTCTTCAAATAATTTTAAGAGTTTGATTATTTTCGTCAAGTTTTCATCACATGAAGTTCAAGAACAGGCAAAACAAACCTATGATAAAAGTCAGAAGAGTGTTTATATTTATTTGGCAGGAGTTTTTGACTAGAAGGATCCACAAGGGAATGCTCTTGGCTGTTATAAGTGTTCTTTATCTTGATCTGAGTGCTGGTGACATGGTGTATACATGTATAAAAATGAATTGAGCTGTTCACTACAGAGCTGAGCACTTTATTGTATGTAGCTTATACCTCAACTAAAAAATTTCTAAAGAAGATAAGTGTAACTAAGCAAAATAAAGAAGTACCTATGAGAATATGAATATTTCTTATATAATATCTCAGATATTTTCAGCCACTGATGACTGCAGTAAATGAGGATGCTGGACCTCCTCTATCCCAAATAGTTCATTTATTCAATCCACATTTCCTGAGCATCTCTCAGCTTCCAGAACCATGCTAGCTGCCCAGGAAACATTAACGAACATGACAATACAACCCTACCCTTAAGGGCATCCCTGAAATCAGTCATGTAACCCACTATCCTGGGGCAACTGGTGGCAGCTTCTCTAAATGTAACCCCAGGGTCTTGCAGGATTTCACCGACTTCCACAGGAGAAACCTTAGACTCTAATTTTTAATTTAGTAACTGAAACATCATGCATCGTCATCCATTTCTCCTGAGGAGCAATATGGGTGATATATCTCCGATCATGGTGTTCGATTACAATTGACATTTCTAGATCTTTCTTGGTGGTGATGGCAAACATCCTCCTGGAAGGATCCTTGTTTCTGACAACAGCAGAGGAGAAGAGTCTAATTTTAGAGAACATGGCCTGGCTTCTACCCTCCAGAGGAACATCCAACAAATGACTCTTTGTTGTCTCAGCAGGGGAAGTGATGTGGGAATCAGGAAACAGTGTCTGATTTCAGCTCCTCCCTACCACCCTCATTGTGGGCCTCAGAATTCTGCCCTCCAGATGGTTCAAGAGTTAACCTCAGGCAGTATTAACGTATGAAACATGACAAACTGTGCTTTTGTTCCTGACATGAATTAACAACTGGTTTAACATATTTTGGAGCTTTTTTTTTTCAAGGATCCGAGTTAATTGATGTTGCAGCCAAAATAGCCTGATGTGCTTCTTCACTGTAGAGAAGCATTTTTACAATGCTGAATGACAAAAACGAGGACAAGTAAGGTGCCCAGGGGCTGTTTTGCCTTGCCAAATAAGTCTGAAGACCAAAGAAGCTTAATAACTCCTCAACTGTAAAGAAATAGTCAACCTCTGGAAAGAATAAGAAAGTGAGAGAAAAGGGACTTGAGAAGGCCAACAATTCCTCCTAAAGTCAAGCAAGCAATGATTCCTGACTTAATACTGACAAGACCAAAAATGAGGCCCAATGGAACTGTATTCAGGGTCTATATATGACCAGTAAGGAGGGTAACCAGTTGTCCCAGTTTGCCTAGGATGGTCCTAGTTTACAGTTGTTATAAATATTAATAGTGTCCCCCTGTCCTTTTTTTTTTTTTTTTTTTTTTTTTGAGACAGAGTCTTGCTCTGTTGCCCAGGCTGGAGTACATTGGTGCAATCTCAGCTCACTGCAACCTCTGCCTCCCAGGTTGAAGTGATTCTCCTGTCTCAGCCCCCTGAGTAGCTGGGACTACAGGCATGCACAACAACGCCCAGCTAATTTTTGTATTTTTAGTAGAGACGGGGTTTCACCATGTTGGTCAGGCTGGTCTCGAACTCCTAACCTCATGATCCACCCACCTCGGCCTCCCAAAGTGCTGGGATACAAGTGTGAGCCACCGTGCCTGGCCATGTCTGCTTTTACTCTCAAGGGTGTCCAAGTTGGTCTCAAACTTAACTTTTGCTCACCTTATCAGTAAGGGGATAATACTTGTTTATACAATCACCTTATCAATAAGGGAAGCAATAGCCAGTGAGCTGGAATTCACATAGCCTTTAGGAAAAGGGGACCAGATCCTCTTACACCCTGTGGTTCACCTTGGGCTTGCTCAGAGAAGTACAGCTCCCTTAGGCAACAGACTCCGAGGGGTAATATGGTGCAAAGGAACTGAACCTCAAACTTGAAATTCTTGTTCTACCAGCATGAAAGACCTTACAGAAAAGGAAAAGCCGAAAACCTCTGAAGAAGCAAAGGCCTTTCAGGGAGGCCGAAAGGGCTGACCACGGAGGGGAGACGAGGCTCTACCCCACCGTGATTGTGTTCGTTCCCTAGGGCTGCCCTACAAAACTTACACAAACTGAGTGGCTTCAAACCACAGAAATCTACTCTCTCACAGTTCTGGAAGCCAGAAGCCCAAATCAAGGTATCCACAGAATTGGCTCCTTCTGGAAGCTATAGAGGAGCATCTATTCCTTGCCTCTCTCCAGTTTCTGGTGATCCACCAGTAATCTTTGGTACTCCAACATCCCAATCTCTGCCTACATACTCACATGGCCCTTCCCTCTGTGTGTCGCTGTACCTCTGTGGCCTCTCTTCTTATTGGGACACCTGACATTGGCTTTAGTGCCCACCCCCAATCCAGGATGATCTCATCATGAAATCCTTAATTACATCTGCAGAGACTCTTCTACCAAATAAGATCACCTTCCCAGGTTCTAGGGGTTAGGATGTGAACATAACCTCTTAGACATTGAACCCACGATAAATGTGTACAAAATAGTACCCAGGTGGGTCAAAGTTTACCAAATATTCTTTTTAAAACTTCAAAAGGTCTATCCAAACTAAATTTGAAGTAAGAAGAAATAAAAGAGCTGGATCCCTTGCAGGAGAAAGGGGCTGAATAAACCAAATGCCCAAGAGATGGGGACACTCTTTTACAGCCACTGTGTCCAAGAAGCAGCAGCGAGACTGTTGGGCATGCCCACCTCTCACCTGCAAGGCTTTCCCTGCTATTCACTGCCGACAGCCTGGGAAGCTCAGTTACACAAAGGGTCACACAACTGAACATGCCAGAGCTGCATCTGACACAATTCCACCTGACCCTACAGCCTCCACACTTTTCATCTTTTGGTCACCAAAAATACCAGCTGCCCACCCCTCAACACACACACACACACACACACACACACACACACACACACACACACACACACTTTGAGGAGATGGGTGGTTTCTGTCTCAAAATTCCCCCATGGTTTTTCTAGACCAAGGTCTTGCACATGATTTTTAACACCAAACACCCATCTGACTTAATGCGTCCACTGTCCATCAAGTGCCCACAAATATAAACAACACATAAAACAATAAAAAACTGAATTTAAAATTACCATGTCATTATCTCCTAGGCATGTCAGTCCCCTGATCAAAAGCGTCACTGATGATCCATTGCTAAAGCAGTGTTTTCCCAGGGGTTTTCCATTTACTAAGTAGGAACAAGGTGCAGATTGTCAGGGGAAGGAACAGAGAGGGTTGGGTTTGGGGAAAACATTGTAGATTTCAATAGCACATCTCCACTTCTACCCATTTTATATGACAACCTTCCATGTAAAACTGCATCTTAAGAAAAGGTTTTGAGGCTAAACAAATGTGGGAAACCACTGATCTACAGCACCAAGACCTAGACGAAATTACAAAGCTTTTCACAAACCAGTCCCTGCGCACCGCTCCTGCCCCATCTCCCATTCACCTCCTCCAGGCCCCATCCCCCACGCCCTCTATCCCAGCATGCCAAGACAGCACTTAACTCATGCTACTCCTCAGCGTAGAATGTTTTTCCATGCTGTGGAAGAACCCTCTCCCCAACCTGTAAGCCAAATGTCCCCGCAGGATTCTTTCCTCCATAAGGTCTTCTTTCTTCACACCAGTCCCAGATGGTCTCTCCTTTCTCTGAACTCCTAGCATACCCACGATCTGATCACTTATTTCACACAATCTGGTCATCTCTTGATAACTTTCTTGCTCCCTTCCTGCTCACTAGCACAAGGCCTATTAGGGAAGGGAGCTCTCGGCAGTAAAGCCCAGTGGCATCCCTTAGCAGTCACACAAGAAAGTCCACCAACTGACAAAAGACAAGGTTACTTGAGGGTCCAGGAGAAATTCCAAACCTGGGCTTTAATACATTAAATACAACTTTATCTTTGGCTCATTCTTATTGATTTCCTGGACTTCCAGTGCCAAAAGAAATTTTCTAGCGAACTGACTTATTTCACCTGGAGGGTTGCAAATGCCAACTGTAATTAAAACCACAACTTCATTTTCTAGTAGGTTTCAAATGGCTTGTGGCACTAAGCTTCTTTTTTTTTTTTTTTTTTTCAAGATGCAGTCTTGCTCTGTCACCCAGGCTGGAGTGCAATGGCACAATCGCAGCTCACTGCAACCTCCACCCCCTGGGTTGGAGTGATTCTCCTGCCTCAACCTCCTGAGTAACTGGGATTACAGGCACCCAGCACCATGCCCGGCTAATTTTTGTGTTTATAGTAGAGACATGGTTTCACCATGTTGGTCAGACTGGTCTTGAACTCCTGACCTCAGGTGATCCGCCCACCTCAACCTCCCAAAGTGCTGGGATTACGGGTGTGAGCCACCGCATCCAGCCTGGGCTTCACTTTTTAACAAGCAAGGAGGAATCTGAGTTGTTTCAGTTTGGGAGGTTTTGCTGATGTTATTGTTACTTTCGTTGTTGTTGGCCAGATTTTATAACAGGCTTCTTCCTCCTGAAGTGATGTATGGCATATCTGTTTAAGCCAAAGAAAACTGAAATTAATTTTGCCTTGGGAATTTTTGTTAATGTCTTAACACTCCTTAAGCTAATTGGAGACACTTGAGAATGTCAACTGACAAAAGTGAGGTTGATAGAGGAGAGATTGTCTGCTAAATCAAACACAGACATTCTCTTAGAAGCATTTTTTTTTTAATTCTTGGACAAGAAACAACTAATTAACATCCCGATAGGGGGCCTCAGATATTTCTTTTATCTTTGGTTAGCTTCCAACAAAACAAAGTACAGAAAGGACAGAATAAAGGAGGAGAGTAGGTAGCCCAGGTAATTCTGGAAGCTTTCTTGTAAGTTTCTCTTTTGACTTTGGTGAGACAATAAGTCTTGAAATTCTAGGGAGGAGGAAAGTGATGAGTAATGAGAAAGAAAACCGCTGTATAATCTTCTTTGAAAGGTTTTTATTTCACACGGTGTGTGTTTTGTTAGAAAAAAATAAAATATAATACTCATATCCCTACCTTGCTTATGTTGCAATTTCAAACATTTACAATACCTGCTTAGAATACCATATGTTGGGCATTGGAGTCAACAAATATTTATTATTATACATTCCTGGCACTCTGCTAGGTGCTGGGAAACTAAATAAATAAAATGTGACCAACTTTTTCATTTCCAGGAATGTGGACAAGTAGATACTCTGAAGGAGGTCTCCAAAATAAGACAACCAGGAGTCCTGCCCTCACAGAGCTTACAGTCAAGGCAACCATGCTTGCCAACAGTAAAAGGAGGCAGGAGACACAAGAAAAATCATCACCTCTTAATGTTTGTTATTCATTATCAAATAGCCTAACTTGTGTCCATTGAGGCAGAAGCTCACATTTGTTTGAAACTTTTTTTTTTCTTTTAGACAGAGTCTTGCTCTGTCACCCAGGCTGGAGTGCAGTGGCATGATCTTAGTTCACTGCAACCTCTGCCTCCCAGATTCCAACAATTCTCCTGCCTCAGCCTCCCTAGTAGCTGGGATTGTAGGTGTGTCCCACAACGCTCGGCTAATGTTTGTATTTTTAGTAGAGACAGGGCTTGGCCATGTTGGACAGGCTGGCCTCTGACTCCTGACCTCAGGTGATCTGCCCACCTCAGCCTTCCAAAGTACTGGGATTACAGGCATCAGCCACCACACCCAGCTGATTTGAAACCTTTAAAAACTGAATGTTCAGGCCTGGTATGGTGTTTCACACCAGTAATCCCAGCACTTTGGGAGGACAATGAGGGCAGATCACCTCAGCCCAGGAATTTGAGACCAGCCTGGGCAATGTGGCAAAACCTTATCTATACAAAGAATACAAAAAAAAAAAAAAAACCCAGCCGGGCATGGTGGTGTGTGTGCCTGTGGTCCCAGCTGCTCAGGAGGCTGAGGTAGGTGGATCACTTGAGCCCAGGAGGTCAAGGCTGCAGTGAGCCTAGATCATGCCACTGCACTACAGCTTGGGCTAAAAAGTGAGACCCTGTCTCAAAAAAAAAAAAAAGGAAAAGAAAAAACCTGTTTAATATGACTCTAAGAGAGGAGAAGTAAGCAGTATGCCATCCTAGCATACATAGATATCAGCCAAGAGCTTCAGAGTATGTTCTAGTTCAAAGAGCTGCAGCAATCTCTGGCTCTCCCATGACCAGTGAAGGATGCCAAGGCCCATGGCCCTATGAGGTCAGGGTCTGCCTGAGTTCACAGTGGTCACCAGTACAGACACCAGAATGAGACCCCACGTCCCTGGGTCTGAAGCAGGTACACAACCACTAACCGTCGCCGTCTCCTCTGCGTGATGCAGACACTTCAGCCCGTGAACTCCTCAGGAGCTTCAGGGGATGTGACAAGGAGGAGAAGAGGCAAAGACACTCTTGTTCCTGTGGTTTCCTACATCTCCTACTGCAGGACATGGAAAGCCGTGCAGTCCTCTGAGAATCTTCACAATGACAGACAGTGACACCGCTAGTCTTGGCACTAGGCTTAAGATAAAAAGGGAGAGCCTCCCGGGCCACCTAAACACTCTGTCCATTAAAGCTCAGTGTTGTCTTCCCGGCCTTATCTGATTCCAAAAGTCTCTTTCCCACAAGGCAGGCATAATTTCTATTTTCCTGTATATCCTTGATAGAGCATCAAGAGACAGAAAAAAACAAACTAAGGCAACATGCGAGACACTCAGAAGAACTCTTAAAGCAAGGGACAGCAATAAAAATAATTAAAGGAGAAGAAGCAGAAGCATCAGAATGTCCAGCACAACACAGAGCACAGAACTGGACTGAAACTCAGACAGAGGCTCTTGGCTGACCACAACTGCAATTTCCAGTGTTGAGAATGTTTCTCTTCTTTTTCTGACCGGTAGCCTTGGTCCACCTGCAAGTGAGCAGGAAATAATGTTCGGTTATGGAAGCAAACGAGCTATAACGCTTATCTTTATAGCTATACAAACAAACAAGCTATTATAGTTATCTTTCATTCAGAGCTTTCAGGTTTACCAAGAAGAAAAATGGGAAAGAAAGTAGAAAAATAATGGGCAAGATGAAAAAGGAAAAAGCCCTTATCCATAATTTCCTCCCATACCATCATGATATTACAGTTCCTCCTGTACCATACATAATATTGCATTTGTGTTATCATATTTAAAGTTAGGCCCACGGTCTCCACATAGTTCATGGACATGCCCTGGGACCATGCCTTTCATCTCCCATGATGCTTGCGGTCTTTCTCTGATGGAGGTGAACCACCGTTCCTAGGACAGGATGGAATTGTTTTGCATAAACAACATCCCTTTGTTGGACAATCTTGTGTCCTTAAGACCCTTTGATGCTGACAAGCATAAAATTCTTATATGTGACAGCACTTGAAAAAGATGCTACAATAATGTCCCATTGATAAATCCATTATCAATAACAATTCCCTAATCTACAGTGTCTGAATAGCCTGCATTAGACACGACTGGCCTAGATTTCTGCTTTTTTCCTTTCTTGAAAAGTCTTTATAAAGTCTCTCCTTGAGGCATTTTTTTTTTACTGAGATCTCTTCCTTTCTTGTTCCATTCCTTTTTTCTTATTCCCTGTTCTGTCTTTTCTTACCCAGCAAAAGTCTTATTTACTTATCAAATGAAAGACCTTGAATATATTATGTTCCAGTTTTCCAGGGAAATATTCAGGCCATTTTCATTTATTTCTAATAATAACAGACTTCTAATTGGACAGAGCAAATCCAGTAACACTTGCTTTTCTCCTCTCCTCACGAACTCTACCAATGGAAGGAAAGGGCTTAAGGGAGGAAATGTCTGCAACCCACAAAGACAAAGAATGTGAAAGGAGACTTCAACAGATGAAAGATTTCAATGGATTTTTAGAAGGAAGAGAACAGGTGACAGTACCTGACTGAAGAGAGCAAAGGAAGTTACAAGCTCAGCAAGTCAAAAGGGGGATGCTAAAAAGAAGAGAGATTCATCTCTAGAGACCCAAGGAAAGGTTAAGACAATGATACCAGGTTCATGGGGAGGGAAAGATCAGGTCTATACGAAGAAACAATCTAAAAGTCATCGCATCTCTCATTACCTAGAGATTTGTGCTTTCAAACTGAGGCATAATTAATTTCAACTTAGAACTCTCTTCCCAATCAAACCATCAGGCAAGACTAAGAGAATAAAACCATATTCAGGAAAACAAGAACTCAAAAATGCACACCCTTTTTAAAGAGACTACTATAGGATGTACTACAGCAAAAAGAAGTAGTAAACTAAGAAAAAAGAAGACAGGGCACACATGGAAGAGGGGATCTAATTAGGAGTGTGATAAACGAAAGCCTAGGATAACTGAGATGGCACTCCAAGCCTAAAGAGAAACTAACTCAAGCTGGAAGAAAGGGGGCTCTACAAAGGGGAAATAGAACTTACAGAGTATCTGACATGCGTGGGTGTTTAGAAGACAATACTGACAGGTATTTCACAGATCTGCTATACTTTCTGGGAAAATTTAGCCATAGATACATAAAAAGCTAAGCAAAAGATTTTAAAGGTGATTATTACCTCTAGGAAAACAAAACAATGCACAAGAATTAAACAGGGGTCAGGCGCGGTGGCTCAAGCCTGTAATCCCAGCACTGGGAGGCCGAGGTGGGTGGATCACAAGGTCGAGAGATGGAAACCATCCTGGTCAACATGGTGAAACCTCGTCTTTACTAAAAATAAAAAATAAAAAATTAGCTGGGCATGGTGGCACATGCCTGTAATCCCAGCTACTCAGGAGGCTGAGGCAGGAGAATTGCTTGAACCCAGGAGGCAGAGGCTGCAGTGAGCCGAGATTGCACCATTGCACTCCAGCCTGGGTAACAAGAGCGAAACTCCGTCTCAAAAAAAAAAAAAATTAAACATAATCATAATACAATTGGCTCGAAAGTAAATGATATTTACACAGTCATAATAAATGTAAACACTGACAAGGGATTTAACCAAAAATAGTGATACAGTAATATTGAGAAAATAGGAAGTGGGTAAAGGATGGGGTATAAGGACTAAAATCCAATCAAGTCTGTTAGAAAGTCATAAAATGCAATGCTCTCCAAGAAATGGCAGAAGGAGTATATAATTAGAATTATAATTACTATTTAGAGGCAGAGTCTTGCTCTGTCACCCAGGCTGGAGTGCAGTGGCAAGATCATGGCTCCCTACAGCCTTGACCTTATGGGCACAAGTGATCCTCCCACCTCAGCCTCTGATCCCTGAAGTAGCTGGGACTACAGGTAAATGCCACCATATCCAGCTTTTTTTTTCTTTTTTTTTTTTTTTTGCAGAGATAGGGTCTTGCTATACCAGGCTACTCTCCAACTCCCAGCCTCCAGGGATCCTCCCACCTCTGCCTCCCAAAGTTGGGATTATAGGTGTGAGACATTTCGTCCAGCAAAGTATATTATTTTTAAATATGGTGATATATGAGAAGATAGCCAAGAACATCCAAAGTCAATTGCCTCTAAAAAACTGGCTTAGGAAACAGAAGGCTGAGGACTGCTTTTTTCTTTAGGACACCTTTAGTTGTATTTTAATAGCACTCTTTGTTTAAAAGTATTAATAAAAATAAAAGTAGGTTTAAAAGCTTGTGTCCTACTGATATACATTCTGAATTAACATTTTATAAAAGCTACAATCGGCTGGGCGTGGTGGCTCACGCCTGTAATCCCAGCACTTTGGGAGGCCAAGGCAGACAGATCACAAGGTCAGGAGACCAAGACCATCCTGGCCAACATGGTGAAACCCCATCTCTACTAAAATTATAAAAATTAGCTGGGCGTGGTGGCATGTCCCTGTGATCCCAGCTACTCGGGAGGCTGAGGCAGGAGAATTGCTTGAACCTGGAGGATGGAGATTGCAGTGAGCTGACATCGAGCCACTGCACTCCAGCCTGGGAGACAGAGCAAGACTCCGTCTCAATAAATAAATAAATAAATAAATAAATAATAAATTGTAGCAGCTACAATTATCTTGTATAATCTTGCATAACTGTATACAGTATTGCATTATTTTACTAAAAGCATTTTATTGAATGGAAACATTTAAAATAGTCCACCATTTCATAAAAACTAACATGGATATGAATGGTATTCATTCAGAAACAGATATATTTTGTCATCTAATCTTAACAACAACCTGGTAAATTGCATATTACCATCTCCTTCCTTCTGCAGATAAAAAGAAAGGAAGGTTGAACTCGCCCAAGATCACAAGACTTCTAAAGGGAAGAGCTGATTCTCCATGTGGGACTTCTGACTTCAGGTCCACATGGCACACCGTTGATATCACCTCACTATTCTAAGCCAGATCTCTCAATGCTGAGCCTCCAAATTTTGCCTACAGATATGGAGAGAAACTTTGCCCTTCCCAAAGCTACGGTTACAAGATTCATCTCCACCTCACCTCACCCTCCCTTTCTAAGATCTGGCCACTTTCTCATGACAATTGGACTATCTAGGAAAAGCAGACTATGCCTTGATAATAACACTTTTTTTTTTTGAGACAAAGTCTCACTCCTGTTGCCCAGGCTGGAGTGTAATGGTGCAATCTCGGCTCACTGCAACCTCCACCTCCCGGGTTCAAGCGATTCTCCTGTCTCAACTTCCCAAGTAGCTGGGATTACAAGTGCACACCACCAAGCCTGGCTAATTTTGTATTTTCAGTAGCGACAAGGTTTCTCCATGTTGGTCAGGCTGGTCTTGAACTCCCAACCTCAGGTGATCCACCCGCCTCTGCCTCCCAAAGTTCTGGGATTACAGGCGTGAGCCACGGTGCTGGCTGATGATAACACTTTTAATTCCATGGTAATGGCAGAGCTCTGCCCTGTTCCAGGCCTACAAACACTAGGAGAGAAAGAGAGCCCACATAGCCCTCTGAGGTCTCATCCTGCCTCACTGAGAGCTACACCTAAACCAGATGGTATCCAACCCAAGGCCTTCTCACATTCCAGGGGCGTCATCGCCTTCTCTCAACCCACATAACCCCAGCTCCCTTCTCCAGCCTTCCCTCCAGCTCACCCTCACCCTCCGTATTTCTGAGACTGAACCAAACAAAAAAGACAGGGATTACCAACTGAAGACAATGAACAAATATACCTGCAAAAGGCATCAAAGCATGTTCACTAAAATGTGTGCTGAGTGCCGCCCTGAGGTGTAGGTGTTGCACAGAGCACAGACCTGAACCATCTCTGTGTAGTGAACAACTGACATAAGACAGAGAGAGTACACATGCTGTAAAATCACACTAAGTCACTAGCCTAGGGAAGGACAGTAGCCCACATCAGTGTCCCGCCCCCATCCCAAGGGCTCCTCAGGTCCTGCAGGCCCTCTACGTCTTCCACTTGCCAGCCTATGCCTGACAGCTCCTTCCAGCCACTAGAGGCCACTGGGACCAAGTGGGACAGACCAGAAGTGCCAGGCAATTAATGCCCCCATCCTCAGCAGGCCTCAACAAATGACTGAAGAGAATCAGTGAATAAACGGATAAATAGGTCAGCACCCTCATGGGTCAGCCAGAGTAACCCGAAGCATTTTCTGCTCTGTCTCCCAGCAGTCCCCAGTGGGATGGAGCCCCAGGTTCCTCCAGCACTAACCTGCTCAATAGCTCAGCCTCTGCAGGCCTCCTTCCTCCGTGCCCCCTCCAGTCTTCCTCCCCCCTCGTTTCAGGACTTCTGGGAGAACTCAAACTAACACAAGGCCTGCCTGACTCAGCAAAATGTCTTAAGAGAGCCAAGCGTGCCAAATAATTGTCCTTGGGGACCTGCTACACTAAATAGATAAGATTCACACATAATTAGCACATCTGTTTTTTTAATGCAAAATAAACGTTGTTAAGAAGTAAGATTTTCCGAAGTGCCTTGGAAAAGACCCTTTCAGTTTTGTCTACGCCATTGCTTTCTTCGTACCATTTCTTCAGTGTCCTTTCTTCTCAAAGGCAAACTTCTTCTGACCACAGAGTCTTTCAAATAAGCAAATTAATCATTTCTGAAATAATTAGGGTTCTAGATCATTGATATATTTTCCACCCTAGTGCTGCCTCTTTAGCAAAGAGTCTTCAAAACTTTTAGCCATTCAGCCGTCCTACTGTACTACGAGAAGGCCCAGAGCTTCCCACCTGAGGTCACAGATCCCTGATTTAACTAACATAATCATCATCACCATCAGTCACTATTGTATAGCACTTACCATACACTGGATTTTCTAAACACTTAACACATATTCACTCATTGCATCCTACAAAGTAGGCATTATTTATTATCCTCCCCATTGTACAGATAAAGAGACAGAGGCACAGAGTTTAAGTAACTTGTCTCATGTCACATAGGAAATGGAGAAGCTAAGATTGAAACCCAAGCCCCCTGAACTTAGACCCGGGGGTCTTCACAGGCTCTCATCTCTGGGCCCTGACTGCAACACCCAAGGCAGAGGCCAGGCTTCCAGAAGGAATCCAGTGTGAGTTGGAGGCTAAGCTAAGTCTAGGAATCAGCCTTGAAAGAGGCTCTGAAACAGCTGAGGCCACTGCAGACACAGGAAAGAGCCACAGACAGAAACATTTGCAGTGCTGATCAAGTCACACCATCTGAACTTTGCAACTAAGCTCCTTTCCACAGGAATTTACAACATGATAATTCCCAAAATTGTATGAGGGACAGCAAATAATGTAACATTTCACAAGTATTTCACTCCACCCACAGATACCATAGAAGAGCCCCTTAACCCCCCCAAAAAGTGTCTAAGTTCAGGCATCATGCTACCTGACTTCAAACCATACTACAAGGCTGTAGTAACCAAAACAGCATGGTACTGGTACCAAAAAAGATATATAGATCAATGGAACAGAACAGAGACCTCAGAAATAATGGCACACATCTACAATCATCTGATCTTTGACAAACTTGACAAAACAAGCAATGGGGAAAGGATTCCTTATTTAATAAGTGATATTGGGTAAACTGGCTAGCCATATGCAGAAAACTGAAGCTGGACCCCTTCATTACTCCTTATACAAAAATTAACTCAAAATAAATTAAAGACTTAAACTTAAGACTCAAAACCATAAAAACCCTAGAAGAAAACCTAGGCAATACCATTCAGAACATAGGCATGGGCAAAGACTTCATGACTAAAACACCAAAAGCAATGGCAACAAAAGCCAAAATAGACAAATGGGATCTAATTAAACTAAAGAGCTTCTGCACAGCAAAAGAAACTATCACCAGAGTGAACAGGCAACCTACAGAATGGGAGAAAATTTTTGCAATCTATCCATCTGACGAAGGGCTAATATCCAAAATTTACAAATAACTTAAACAAATTTACAAGATAAAAACAATCCCATCAAAAAGTGGGTGAAGGATATGAACAGACACTTCTCAAAAGAAGATATTTATGCAGCCAACAAACATATGAAGAAAAGTTTATCATCACTGGTCATTAGAGAAATGCAAATCAAAACCACAGTGAGACACCATCTCACGCCAGTTAGAATGGTGATCATTAAGAAGTCAGGAAACAGCAGATGCTGGAGAGAATGTGGAGAAATAAGAATGCTTTTACACTGTTGGTGGGGTGTAAATTAGTTCAACCATTGTGGAAGACAGTGTGGTGATTCCTCAAAGATCTAGAACCAGAAATACCATTTGACCCAGCAATCCCATTTCTGGGTATATATCCAAAGGATTGTAAATCATTCTGCTATAAAGACACATGTACATGTTTGTTTGTTGCAGCACTGTTTACAACAGCAAAGACTTGAAACTAACCCAAATGCCCATCAATGATAGACTGGATAAAGAAAATGTGGTACATATACACCAATGGAATACGATGCAGCCATAAAAAAGGACAAGTTCATGTCCTTTGTAGGGACATGGATGCAGCTGGAAACCATCATTCTTGGCAAACTAACACAGACACAGAAAACCAAACACCACATGTTCTCACTAGTAAGTAGGAGTTGAACAAAGAGAACACATGGACACAGGGAGGGGAACATCACACGCCAGGACCTGTCAGTGGGTGGGGGCCAAGGGGAGGGATAGCATTAACAGAAATACCTAATGTAGATGACAGGTTGATGGGTACAGCAAACTACCATGGCACGTGTATACCTATGTAACAAACCTGCACATTCTGCACATGTATCCCAGAAATTAAAGTATAAAAAAGAAAAAAGTCTCCAGGTTCATTAGAGAGAGTCAATTCAATGGAGATTCAATTCCTTGAAATTTAATAGTCAAAGAAATTTACTTCAACTCCCTAGCCGAACTAAACATCTGAGTCTAGCATCCCTCTTGGTCTCAGGAGATGCTGTTTGTACTCCTGAGTCCTCTTTCTCCCTTTCACCTCCATCTCTGAGCTTCCTTCCAGCACCTCCTGGAAGGCCACAGGGCAGCGGGAAACACACTCTACCATTCTGTGTCTGCACCCACCTTTGCTTTGGACTTATGGCTGTGTTGGCACAAAGAACACCAAATTGTCTCTGGATAATGAGAAAAGAACAGAGGCACCTCGATAGGTAAATAATGCATTCAGTCATGACCTGCTGTTCAAACAAAGGTTTCTCAGTGGTTCAAAGAGAAAAGCAGGTGGCAGAATGAAGTCAGCGTGGGACACACAAAACATTGAACTCGGAGCTGAAGCTGCCAGCGCCATACTCGTTTGCCAAGAGCAATTTCATTTGAGTAAAAAACATCATCCATCACATTAAATTAATGTTGTTAATTTGAATTTTATTGGTTTTGTCATTTTATTTGTTTTTAATGTGTAAATCTCATTTGGTTTCATGGATATATGAGAGCTTTAAGTACTAGGAGTTTATACCTAGCTTTATTTTATACATATTTAAATAACATCATAATAAAAATAATCTAAGTCAACTCTGGCGTTCCTTAAAAATGTTTTCCTTTAAATGCAGCTCTCAACCTTGCAGACAGGCCTTTGCCCTCAGAGGTGAATGCCCTTGGAAAGGTCACTCTTTGCCCTCCCCAGGAATCCTTACTTCTAGCAGGTGCTAATAAAGTTTTCAGTTGGTTGGGCCAGGGAACTTTGCCCCTCATTCGCCTGATCCCTACTTTTATTTCTTGGCAATTTCTTAGCCCCTACTCTTACTTCTCCATCCAATAGCCCCCAAGTTTTAAAATTTCCACAAATCAATTTCTGCTCTTTGTCAAATTAAAGAAAAGTTCTGAGTCCTATGCCTGGCGTTAAAAATTTTAAACAATCTGATAATTTCGAGTACGTCTTTCATTCTTTTTCTACAACACACCTAGGCCCAACCTGGCTTTTCTGCTCATCCCTACCATTACATAACACTGGAGTCTCCTCTATCCTTCTCCCCAGTCACTTCAAATTCCACGGATCCAGACAAGCATAGTGGCTCATGCCTGTAATTCCAGCACTTTGGAAGGCCATGGTGGGTAAATCACCTGAGATCAGGAGTTCAAGACCAGCCTGGCCAACATGGTGAAACCCTGTCTCTACTAAAAATACCAAAATAAATTAGCTGGGCATGGTGGCACACACCTGTAATCCCAGTTACTTGGGAGGCTGAGGCAGGAAAATCACTTGAACCCAGGAGGCAGAGGTTGCAGTGAGCTGAGATCATGCCACTGCACTCTAGCCTGGGTGACAGAGCAAGACTCCATCTCGAAAAAATCCCACAGATCCTGAGTGAGCTTCTTGAGATCACCCTAGTTCACAAGCTCCATGCACGCTGCCCTTCTCTGTTTCTTACCTAGTAACACCCACCCAAGCTGAATCACCCATTTTGGTCTTTACCCATACAAGACATTCTAAAGTAACCCAAGCATTCCACACCATTTCCCAATCACAGGGGAAGCTCTTGGCGGACAGGGAAAATATCTTACAACGTTCCTTATTCCCCCGCCTTAGCCTGAATTCCCGCCTTAAGCAGAGTCTGAGATGACAGCTTCTATGCAGGAGGTTTTCTGGGATGGATTCAAGGAACAAGAGTGAAAAACTGGGGGAGAGGGAAGTCCAGGGGCGGAAAAAGCCACTGCATCGGCACATGAATGAGCTCAGCCCCATAGGGACTTTGGAAGGAGACAAATAGAATAGGCCTCAGAATCATCTGTCCAAAGGACTGAAGGAGGGAGCACTTTGCCACCAGCTCCGATTCACTGGTCAAGAGTTGGCCTGACAGCTTTTGACTCCTTTGCATCTCTAGGTAGCACATGCATGAAGTCCAATGGGCCTCCCAAAGATGCTTCACAGCAACACTGGGGTGGAAAGGGAGAGATACACAGATTTACAGTGCAGCTGAAGGGAGATGCTGTCTAGTTACGTCTGTGTGAGGCTGGTTGCCCAGCAATGACTGGAGGACAAGGTGGACAAAGAGGATGTGAGACAGGACACAGAGATGCCTGCTTCCCTCAGCAACCAACACGATGCTAGGCTGAAAGGAGGTGCATTGCAATTCCTGCAGAATCAATGCAAACATTTCTCCCTTGAGGCCTTCACATATTAATCAATGCTCTTCTGCGGTCATCCCATTTCAGATCTGGAAATGTCAAGGCTTCCTCTTTATACCAATTATAAACCATCTTGGATCCTCATACTAAAATGCCCTTAACTGTGAAAATACCAAGACAATAGAAAACCACTATGTTAGATTTCTACATTGCATTTCTGTATACTAATCACATTATCTAAATAACCTTCTCCCCTGTCTGAGATAGCACAATTACCATGCCCATAAATCAGAGGTCATATAGCTCAAATGCCCATTCAATAGTAACCAAATAAAATGTTGTCCTCAACTCAATTCTTCATTCACTGAGACCCTGTGATACACAGCTTGCTGCTGTAGGTGCTGGGATATAATGATGTGTATGCCATGGTCCCTGGCCTCAAGAAGCTGACCCTCAGACTGAGGATGGCCCAGCTCACTGTAAGGTAGACATCAAGAGGAACCCCAGAGAAACAGATGCACAGAAGGAGCTCCCATTCTAACTGGGGGCTTAGGAATGGTTTCCTAAAGGATGGGGTGTTGGTTGAGACGGGTGCTCATTCTGACTGGTCATTCTGTCTGAAATGATTGTCCCAGGAAGGGGTATGAGAATAGGAAGGAAAAGGGTCCCAGAAGTCCCATCTGGCTGGGCAATGCCCTCACATGAACCTTCCATGCCTGTCTAGTCTGATGGTTTTCAAGTCCAATGCTTTTCAAGTCTGATGGTGTGCAAGCTGTGTGATGTGGAGTCTCAGGATCTCAGGGAACAGATGGGCAGTGATAGGACAGATGGGACAGAGCACAGGGCTGTGAGTGTCCCCCTCCCGCTTCAACTAGAACAGCTGAATTAGAACAAAACGGACTCCACTGTTAAGCATCCAAAACCCAAAAACCCCTCTTAGGGTTAAAAGCACCAGTCTGGGTCTTTTACCCCACCACCAGTCAGCCACATGGACATGAACAAGACCCTTGAATTTTCTCACCCTCATCCTTCAGCATCTCTCAGAATGTCTCCAAATATTCCTGCTGTCTCTGAATTGTTAGACAACATGAGTAGATATTCCAAATATCTACTTAATATTTGGAAACCTGACAAAGTATTTGCTGATACCCAGTGGTCTGCCTCTAGTTAAAATGCAAAGCAGGTTCCCAAGTCACAGTATATTTTACTTCCTTTTACACCTCTTCCCCACATGAGGGGCTTGAAGAGTAAGATAAATGAAATGCGCTTCCTGACCACTCACCCAGCAAAAGCCATTTATCACCCTGGCCAAGTGGATGAGTGGCTATTTGCAGAACAGAATGCATGGTTTTGAGGAGTGTCCAGGTGCATTCTCTTCTCTCTGATAAAAAAGAGAAAGCCCTGCTCTTTGCTGTGACCAGCCACACTTACCCCTTAGATTTCTTAGAGTCACGCGGCTGGTGATGATGGAGAGGTATCCTTGCAAAATATGTAGGGCAGCAAAGCAAGGAAGAGAAGAAATTACTGATACTTTGGCCTGTGACTATTAACAGATTCTTAAATTCTAATCCAGTAATAAAAGACTTCAGCTGGGCATGGCAGCTCATACCTGTTATCTCAGTACTTTGGGAAGCATAGGCGGGAGGATCACTTGAGTCCACAAGTTTGATACCAGCCTAAGCAACACAGCGAGACCCTATCTCTGCAGAAAACAAAAACAAAAATTAGCCAGGCCATGGTGGCTCACAGCTGTAGTCCCAGCTACTCAGGAGGCTGGGGTGAGAGGATTGCTTGAGCCCAGGAAATCAAGGCTACAGTGAGCCATGATCAAGCCATTGCACTCTAGCATGGATGACAGAGCAAGACTCTGTCTCTAAAAAAGGGTTAAAAAAAAAAACAGACTTCATGAGTTCATGAGATGGTTTCTGAAATAAACCACTTTGAGGTGAATAAATCTCTCAGATTAGAACTAGCCTGAAAAAGCATGAAAATGGCCTATGTGTGTTCATTCTTCATGACTACCAATGAATACGTTAATATACACATATATACAGGCAAAAACTAAAGATCAAATATAAGCAAATAGCAGGAAAAATAATTATTGACTTTGTAAATTGTGTATCCTTACACTTCTAGAGACAAATGTTTCTGCCTTTGTCAGGAAATGCCAAGATTGTTAACTTCAACTACTGTAAATTAATACACACTTTAGTTTATTGAGGGGTGTAATCAGAATGAAAATATTGATATAGGCAAACACTCATTTCTGGCAATAGAAAAGTAAATATAAACACAATTCACAAAGCATTAATTTGTCTTACTCCTTTCCCTCCAGGATTATTATAAAGTGTTCTAGTACTATCACATCTGAGGAAATGATTGAGAGCCTTTTCAGTTCTGACCATTTATCCTTCTCTTTAATTATTTCTTTAACCAGAATTAACACTGGCAAATCCCCCCAACCTTTTAACATTCATCTTCTCCGATCTGTGCAAGCTGGCTTCTCCACAGCTAAGACAGGAAGAAGCCACCCATATTTAAGGGACATTCCCTAGGCTAATGAATTGTCAGCAAAGACAGCATTTTTAAAGCAATCGTGTAACAAAAATGGCAAATTAACATGTTAGATAAAGGCAGGTTAGCAGATGCCATATTCTACAGGTTGTATACAGTGCCTGTATTTGCTGGCTAAGGGTGCCTGATGTGGTTTGGCTACGTCCCCACCCAAATTTCATCTTGAATGATAGCTCTCATAATTCCCACATGTCATGGGAGGGACCGCAGTGGGAGACAACTGAATCATGGGGCGAAGTTTTTCCTGTGCTGTTCTTGGGATAGTGAATCCATTGATTTTATAAAGGCCAGTTCCTTGCATATACTCTCTTGCCTGTTGCCACGTAAGACATGACCTTGCCTCTCCGTCACCTTCCACCATGATTCTGAAGCCTCCCAGCCATGTGGAACTGTGAGTCCATTAAACCTCTTTCTCTTCATAAATCACTGGGTATGTCCTTATAACAACATAAGGATGGACTAATACACTGCCACAAAAAAAGACCATAGACTGTGTGGCTTAAACATTTGCTTTCTCTCATTTCTGCAAGTCTGAGATCAAGGTTCCAACAGCATTTGGTTTCTGGTAAAGCCTCTCTTCTTGGCTTATAACTGGCTTCCTTCTCACCACGTGCTCATGTAACCTTTCCTCAGCTGGAGAACAAGAGAGTGAGCTCTCAGGGGTCTCTTCTGAGACCAGTCCTATCAGATCAGGGCCCCAGCCTTATGACCTCATTTAACCTCAATTACTCCCTTACCCCAGATTCAGTCACACTAGGTTGAGGGCTTCAACATGTGAATTTTAGGGAGACAGTATGCTCAGTCCATAAAAGTGTCTGTGGAAAAATTTGTTATTCCCTAGAATTTAGGAAAATTAGTTATTCAGTCAGTCAAGATTTATTCAGCTCTCCTATGTGCCAGCCATTGCCCTGATGGTGAAAAGAAAGAGAAGAAAAAGGAGAGGACACATCTGGAGAACAGGCAAGCATGAGTAAGTGCTCACGTGCAAACAGCTGCCTCTCTCCTTCATACCTGTAGGTTTGTCTAGTAACCTTTGAGTGTACATTTATTGATTCTCCAAATGCTGCCTCTACACATTAAGTGTGGTGCTTCAGATGGAAGTAGCACAATGCAAATCAATATTTGCGTGTTCTTCCAAAGTTTTGATGTAACCATATATTCCAAATCATATTATTAGACTTCTACTGATAATTTACTAAAAAAGTTATTTCTTCAAACAAATATTACAATCTATAAGCCCTTGAGGGAAGAGGCTTTGTCTTGTTCCACTGAAATCCACAGCTATATAGTATCTGATACATAAAAGACATTCATACAACTGCTGAATGAATAACGAAACAATTACCACACACAAAATTAAAAGATACTGTTTTAAATAAAATTGTTAAAGAAATAAGCTGCTAAAATCCAATCATTACTTCTCCTACCATGTATATTTTTTCCTATAAATCAGCCTTTTAAAATGGCATAACGTTTTATCTTTTAATCAATAAATCATAAAGTTTATAAAATCCTATTTAATTTTTGCTTAAGAGTCTTTTTTTTTTTTAGAGAGAGAGGGTGACAGAGACAGTCTTGCTCCATCACCCAGGCTGGAGTACCATGGAAAGATCATAGCTCACTGCAGCCTCGAACTTCTTGGCTCAAACGATCTTCCTGCCTTGGCCTCCCAAAGCACTAGAATTCTCCACAACCAGCCCAACAGTCAGTTTTTTATTCCTGTGTTAGTGTCATCAAAAGTCACAACAGCCAAGTGAACAGTATCTACCTCATCTCCTGCCACAGGCTCCTCCGAAATTAACTACCATCACATGCAATTTGCTTTTCATTCCATAGTCATTTATCAAGCACCTATAATCTGCCATCCTCCGTCCTAGACAAGGGGCTTAATGGTGAGGAGAAAGACACAGTCCCCGCCCTTCTGATGCTTACTATCTAGCAAAGGAAACGATCACACTAATAAACACTAATCACAAACGGAATCAAGTATACTGAAGAAGAGGAACGCAGGGCTTGGAAAAGTGAGAGCAAGGGATCAGGTAAGAATCCAAAGGCTTTGTCATTATCAATAACTCTAACTCCTCCATAATCACAGTTTCATGTATCACGCTCTGTCTACCACCCCCTGAGTTTCCAGCTTACTTTTTCTAATATCCCACCTCCATCAATCCTATAACTCCACCAAGACTTACAACCCATTGATTGCACACCTTTCCACCTCCCCTCATCTTTTCCTGTCCTTTTTTCCACATATCTCAGCCTAGAATCCATCACCAGGCAGGCACTATATCACTCCATTCCCATGCCTCTCATTCACTCCCAACAAACTCCTTGATGTGGTTTGGCTCTGTGTCCCCACCCAAATCTCATCGAGTTGTATTCCATAATTCCCACGTGTTGTGGGGAGGACCCAGTGGGAGATAACTGAATCATGGGGGTGGTTTCTCCTATACTCTTCTTATGGGAGTAAGTCTGACAAGGATCTGATGGTTTGATCAGGGGAAACCGTTTCGCTTGGCTCTCATTATCTCTCTTGCCGCCAGCATGTAAGAAGTACGTTTCGCTTTCCACCATGATTGTGATACCTCCCTAGCCACTTGGAACTGTAAGTCCACTAAACCTCTTTCTTTTGTAAATTGCCAAGTCTCAGGTATATCTTTATCAGCAGCAAAAAAACTGACTAATACCCTCCTGGTTAACTACAATTTTCTGCCTTCTCCATGCTTTTGCTAACACAGCAGCACACTGATAGAGAAAAAACACACAATCATGCCAAACTAGTCTCATGTTATACCTCAGACCATAAGCCTCAAGTGAGCCCCAAAGCTTCCTGCGGGGATACTGGAAGCCTAAGTCCACCCGCTTGTTCAAGCATCTGGACAGTTATTTCACAATTCTTCCTTCCTCTTCACCCCTCCGTCACCTGCTCCCCCATCTCACCATTGGGTGATGATCTTACATCCTTCAACACAAAGAATTGATGCAATCAAAAGAATTTCCACAAATTCCCACTACCACATCTGTCTACCTAACAGCACGGGCCTAACCATGACACATTCTGTCTTCTCTCCTGCTACTACAGACGGATTGACCACGAACCATCTCGATGCAAACCTGCACACTGGGTCCCATCCCCTTGTGCCTATTCAATGACATCACTCTAAGGATTCTCCCTCTTTCCCACATCAGCAAATCTTTCTCTGCATTGGGCCATTACATTATCATTCAAACATGCTGTTATTTCTCCCACCTCTGAAAATCCTTCTCCCTAAACCCCTTCTCATTCCAGCTAATGAAGCTAATGCTTCATTTCTCTACCACCTTTATGACAAATCATCTTTAAAGAGATCTCTCTTTTAACTGTCTCCAATATTTCCCCTTCCATCTTTTCTTGAACCTCCTCCAATCAGACTTTTACTCCTCTACCACCACTACTACCCAATAACTTCTAAATTCCTAAATGCAGTGGTCAAATCTTAGTCCCCAGCTGTTCAACCAGCAACATCTGACATAGACCACTTTCTCCTGTTGGAAACACTTTCCTCACTTGACCTCCAGACCACCACGAACTCTAGCACTGCAGCAGCCCCACCTTTTCAATCTTATTTGCCTTTCCTTTTCTTTTCCAGGAACTCTTTATATTCTAGTGTCCCAAGCTTCAGCCAATGGTCCTTTTATTTTCTCTTGTCCAATCCCTTCATGATTTCATCTAATTATAGCTTTAAATACCATCAATGCTGACAACTCTCAAATTTGTATCTCCAGTTCAGACTGTTCTGCTAAACTCTAGACACATATATCCAAGTGCCTACTCTCTGATGTATAACAGACATCTCCAATTTAATATGCCCCAAACCAAAGCCCCTATCTCTCTAAAGCCTGCACTAGCCATCTTGGTGCCCATATTAGTTGATGGCAACTCCATTCTTGGCCAAGCAAAACTGTGGAGATTTCCCTGAGTCCTACATTTCTCTCATATTCCCTATACTCAATCCATCAGAAAATCCTGTTCACCATACCTTCAAAGTATTTCTACTTCTCACCCCCTCTGCTGCCAACACTGTGGCCCACGCCACCATCACCATGTCTACATTGCAGATGCAGCTCCTAACTGATCTCCCCACATCCACTCTTCCCCAGCTACTGCCTCTTGTCAACATAGCACCCAGAATGATTGAAAAACATTATGCAGATTATAAACACTGGTCTGCTCAAAATGGTCCAACAACTCCCATCTCAGAGTAAAAGCCAAGGCCTTGCAGTGGCCCTGTGTGACCATATCCACTGCTCTATCCCTCACTCTACTCCACTCCACGCCACCAGCCTCCTGTTTCTCAAACACACTGGGCATACTCCAGTTTTAGATACTTGGCATAGGCTGTTTCCTCACTCTTCCCCCTCCTACCCCAGAAGCATATTTATTAGTCCTGTATCTTCTTCAATGTCATCCTCTCAGTGAGTTTTTCTTCCCAGTCCAGTCTACTTGAAATTGCAAACCAACACCCTAACTCCGCACTCTCCATGCTCTTTACCTAGATCCATCTTTTCCCGAAACGTTCATCAGCCTCTGATTGTTGTCTCCCCATTGGAATGTTAGGCTCAGGCAGGACAGGGATTTTGTTTATTTTTGACTCACGCATTTTGGATGCCTAGAACAGTGCCTGGCACACTAGGAGCACCCAATCAACATGAAATATGTGTTATATAATCAACATGAAACACATTTTTCATGTTGATTATATAAGTGAATATAGTAAATGAGAGGCAGCGACGCAATCACTAAAAGTCACAATTAGAATATGCAGAGTTTATCCCAGAGTGGAGATACTGTTGGTGGGGGAGGACCACTGGGTTCCCAGGAACAGGTTAGCATTCATTAGCACATTTACACTAATGTGTTTATCAGATTATCTGGTTGTTACTTTGGAAAGTGGCCTGAGGAAGAAAGAAGGCTCCAGACACCCGGTATTTCAAAGAGAGTTTTAAGTATTTCTAAAACGTTCCCGCAACCCATCAAACTACTCCAAAGAGTAAATGACTTGGAACTTGTACTCTCAGGGGACATGGAGTGGGTGTGGTCCACCAAAACCTAAATGTCTTTAAAGAATCACATTTTTACTTGAAAAGTGAGATGCATCTTATGTTCCTCTCTGTAATATAGCTATGTGTTATAATACACAAATAATGTTAAATTATTTAATGGTTTAATTGATTTCCTAAATAATCTTAAAGTAAAATGCACAAGCCAGAAAAGGATGTCATTTCTGCCCTGGACATCACGCACTCCCTAGGAAGCAGGGGGACCACTGTTTTAGAATCACTGGGCACTCTGGAACTACCAGAAAAGAACTAGGAAGAATATAAAGTCAAATGAAAGTATAACTACAAACCCACCTATTTTACAATTTGCTTTGGCTGACCCAAACTGCATTTTTTTTTTTCTTTTTGAGACAGGATCTCACTCTGTTGCCCAGGCTGACTGAGATCTCAACTCACTGCAACATCTGCCTCTCAGACTCAAGCAATTCTCATGTCTCAGCCTCCCAAGTATCTGGGACCATAGGTGTGCACCACCATGCCTGGCTAATTTTTACATTTTTAGTAGAGACAGGGTTTCACTATGCTGCCCAGGCTGGTCTCAAACTCCTGAGCTCAAGTGATCCACCCTCCTCAGTCTCCCAGAGTGCTGGGATTATAGGCATGACCCACTGCGCCCAGCCCCAAACCGATCATTTTTAAAGGTTCTATTAAAAGGCTCCCTTGAATTATGTGAACCCTGTGTAAATTTCTGGCTTTGCTTTCATAGTCTTTTAATGACCACTTTGTTCTAGAGCTATTTCGAGCATTTTAGGTTTTCCTCTAACATCTTTAGCAGCTCAAACTTGAAAGAAGTCATTACAAATGATAAGTGAAATTAGGGAGAAGAGTGTTTTTAATGAAAGTGATATTCATGTGCATTTCTATTTGTAGCTAAATAAAAGAAATAAAATGTTTCTTTCTTTTTTTTTTTTTTTTTTTTTTTTTTTTGAGATGGAGTCTCACTCTGCTGCCTAGACTGGAGTGCAGTGGTGCAATCTCAGCTCACTGCAACCTCTGCCTCTGCCTCTGCCTCCCAGGTTCAAGCAATTCTCATGTCTCAGCCTCCCAAGCAGCTAGAACTATAGGTGCACACCACCATGCCAGCTAATTTTTGTATTTTTAGTAGAGATGGGGTTTGACCATGTTGGCCAGGCTGGTCTCAAACTCCTGACCTCAAGTGATCTACCCCACCTCAGCCACCCTGCCAGCCTAATGTTCCCTTTTTTTTTTTTTTTTTTTTTTTTTTTTTTGAGATAGAGTCTCTTTCTGTCACCCAGGCTGGAGTGCAGTGGCGCGATCTCTGCTCACTGCAACCTCCGCTTCCTGGGATCAAATAATTCTCCTGTCAGCCTCCAGAGTAGCTGGGATTACAGGCATGTGCCACCATGCCCAGGCTAATGTTTGTATTTTTAGCAGAGACAGGGTTGCACCATGTTGGCCAGGATGGTTTCAAACTCCTGACTGACCTCTAGGGATTCACTTGCCTCAGCCAGCCAAACTGCTGGGACTACAGGCGTGAGCCACTGCGCCTGGCCACGATCCCTCTTTTAAATAAAATCTTGGGATAGAGGGAGGTTTGCTGACACAATGACAGTTTAGCCAGCTGGTCCTTTCTTTTTCCCACAGGGACTCCAGCTTCCTTGTCCCTCTTTCCTCTCCCCACTTCATACCCCCATCATGTCAACTTTGGGAATGAAAGGCCACATTCGGGTTGGGGTAATTCTCTGCTGTGGTGGGTTTAAGTCAGATCTCTGACTCATTCAATGCAACTGTCTTTAAAGTTCATAAAGAGTTCTGACTTTCAGGCCATGTTATGGGCCGAATTGTGTTCTTTTAAAACTCCTATGTTGAAGTCCTACCCCCTGGCACCTCAGGATCTGACTGTATTTGGGTCTTTACAGAGATAGTTAAGGTAAAACCAGGTCATTAAAGGAGCCCTAATCCAATAAGACTGGTGTCCTTATAAGAGGAGATGAGGACCACACAGGTGTAGAGGAAAGACCACGTGAAGGCACAGGAAGAAGATGCCATCTACAAACCCAGGAGAGAGGGCTCCATAGAAACTAGCCCTGCCAACACCTTGAGCTCAGACTCCTAGCCTCCAAATTGTAAGAAAATACATTTTTGTGTTTAAGCCACCCAGTCTGTGGTACTTGGCTACGGCAGTGCAAGCAAATTAATATAGCCTGAAAACAGGAGGTATGATTCAGTCCTGAGAGGGAGAGAGTAGAAAGCAGCAGAGGTGGCTGCTGAGGGCTGAGAAGGCAGAGACAGAGCATCAGACAGAGGGACGCTAAAACTCTGAACACCCAATTGCATCTTGCGCCATGGAAAGAATCCAGCTTCGCCCTGCAGTAGTTCTCTCCTCACGTCTTCTAATATATTCTTGCACCTGGAGAGGAGTGTCATCTCTCTTCCTGGCAGCAGAATGCTTTCCAGCACTCCACAGGAGGCCTAGCTCAGACTTCCATAGGTCACTGTGCAAGAAATACAGGCTGAAAACAGAGGATCCTTCACCTCTACAGCAGGAGCCGGGACAGCCCACATGCCGTCAGCCTCCAGGTGAGGCAAAGGCTTTTCCAGCTGCCCAGGATGCAACTCCTGCATCCCAGGAGGTCAGCGAAAAGCAAATCGTGTTTGTTTTACATTCAGAACTCGTAAAATTTCTGACCTGACTCAGATTCAACTAAAAGAACTGGCTGCTCTAAAAATGCATAAATGGTTTTTTCAGCTGTGCATGGCAGTGGGTAGTTGAGAAAGAAAGGAAGAAAATAGTTTCTGTTTTTTCAAATGATACCCAGTGACCCCAAGGGAAGACACTCTTCTGTCAACAGCGATTATGCAGAGGAATTGGTTCCTGAAAGGATCCTGAATCCAATCAACCCTGTTTTCTTTGCAATGATAAGGGCTTACCAAGGAAAATCCATAATTCCAGCACTAATACAGTCTTAGTAAAATCTTCCAATAAATCTTCAGAGAAAATGTCAGCAAGGATGTTTTAAATAAATTGAAAAAAACATATTATATGGTACAAATTCAAAAACCACACCTCATCATTGCACAAAGTCAGGTTTCTCAAAATTTGTTCCCTAAAGCTACATGGAAGCCCAAAGTTAGTCCCAATTCTCCTTCTAAAACCAATATTAAAAATTCACTCAGTCAACCAGCATTTCCCATGGACCTACTATGAGCCAAGCAGGATGACAAAAATGAGAATAAACAGACAAATGAGAATAAACAAAAATGAGAATAAGCAGACAAATGAGATAGAGCCCTCAAAAAACTCATTATCAGGTAAAGTAGACACACAAAACTTGAAAGGTTATAGTGTAATATGATACATGTTCCAGCAGAGGGAACGTGAAAGAAGACAGGGAGACTCAAAAGGTGATCTTTGCACATGGATTCTGAAGGCACCTGAATTTTAACTTTCAAGCAAAGAGGATATGAGACAAAAAACATGCTGCTTTCAATGCCTTATACTTTCAACTCAGTGTGACAATATATGTCCATTATCAACTGCCCCTCTTTCCTACCCCGACAATCTATACCACAACTATGATTCAGCAGGCCTAGGCGGGTTTCTTCTTTCCAACATTCTCAGAAAAGATGATTTGACCACACCTGGGGAGCAATAATTTTTTCCTCTCCACACTTGGAAAGACTAGGTAGCTGGAAAATGATAGACATAGCAGTAGGGAAAACCCGCAAATGACATGAAATGCTACTCTGACTATCTTTGGGCTCCTGGATTTACCTGCTCCTTGGAGCACAGGCCTTGGGATGGCAGTGAGTGTGGCTGCCTGCGATGGAGAGAGATCCAGATGGTGGTTCCAGAGACCTGGCTCCACCCATCTTAGCCACTTAACTGGGCACATTTCATTTAATCTCATAAACTTCAACTTTCTCCTCTGTAAAACGGGGTCATACCACCTACCTAGACTGCCTCACGGAAAGCTTGAGAAATCAAAGGAACCATGATAAGTGGAAATGCTCCTAAGCCTCAAAAACACTGTGCGAATGTAAGAGAGGGTTATAATTAACCAAGCCACAGAGCTGCCTTAGGGCTTGATTAAAATACACTGTACCCCTCCAAATCGACAAAGTGTGAATGTGGTTAAAAAATAGGGACAGCTACTCCTAAACAGAGACAGTTGGTGTGTGGGCACATCCCCATAAGCATTTTCTATGCCAGGAAACCTGCATATGCTTAGAAACTAGCACGTTTCTGTTGGCCTTATAGCAGCAGTGTAGGAGAGCTTGAAAAATTAAATCTGTAACAGGCAACACCACTGCCAAACACAACTGTCCCAACTCCCAGAAAACATGCTGAACACCAACCCCTGTCAATGGAATCAAATATACCCTGCTATTAGGCCAGGGAACCCCATGCAGCCAGATACAAGCATGAGAAATGCAAATACAGCCTCTAGCAAAGGGACCACTGCCCTATCCAGGTCAAAGCCCATGAGTAAAAACCTTTCTTTAATAAGAGAAGGGTTGGAGATAGTGAAACTCTTTCCCCACCCTGACAAATGATTCACAAAAACAGTACTTTCTCTATCTGATTACAGTAAATTTTCCAATACAATGAATGCTTTGTTTGGCTGAACCATTTAATAGTCATTCGCACTCTCTAATGAAACTACTAATTACAAAATCTCTGCATTGCAGGCAATAAAACAGGGTTGCTAACCTCTTCACAGTTCTTTGGTTTTGCCATCAAGCAGCAATTATTCTTCAATGGGGCTCCCTCTTTTTCACTGATTCTCACCTCAAACATCCCAATCAACCCTACTGAAAGAAACTAAAATCTACTTATACATGTAGGTGAGCATACAGTATGAGCATGTATGAATACACACACACACATACATGTTAGCACACACTATCCAGGAACCTGAAGAAGAAAAATGGAGGATACTGACAAGGATCCTAGGAGACCCCCAGGTTCCCATTATTCCTCTGCACTGGCTAATTGATGAAGAGCAGGGCTTCAGTTCGCTGGACGTGTAATTTTTAGTAAACGGCCATTAAAACTAAACTCTACCCCAACAAAAATATTTGATACCTAATGGACTTGACTGTACCAGAATATGCTGCATATATTTTTATTTATAGATAGTTATCTGTTATCCATCAGTCTCTCCAGCTGCTGCCACCACGCAATATAGAGGGAAGCACTAAGGCATCATAAGACATGTTTGTTTCAAGCTTATTATAGTTATGGCAGCTTCCAAGCTCAAACCATCTCAGAGTAGCTAACGTACCCTGTGTCCGCAAGGGCGTCTTCACCTGTACCAGAGAAAACAGGAGTTAATCACTTCAACCATTCCAACTAGGGCTCCTTAGTCACCGGTGAGGTCTGTTGCTGAAGAAATCGATGCTTACCTCCTGAACACAGGCAAAAGAAAGACATAAAAATCTATTATTCCAGTTTTTAAAGGTTAAAGGGAAAAACAGAAAGACTGTGTGAAACATTTTATTGTCATTAATTAATTAATTAATCAAGAGTTAGACAACAAGCAACAGATTTAGAGTAGCTTTTGCCAAACCCAAATTAGGTTCAAAAGAGCCAAAATACTTTTTCCCAGATTTGCAGGTTACAGACTCAGAATTTGGTGGCTTATTTAATGCTCCCAAGGATATATCTGAAAGAATTATTTTAATAACTAGAGAAGTACTCAAAATTGAGCCTATTGAAATTTATATTATCTTCTTTCCAAAGATCCACAGAATGGTGTAAGAGCTTGAGGGCACATAAGTCAACATATGTTTACCTATAAAGTAGCCAGATTCTTTGACAGCGTCTGTTTCTTTACAGAACAAACACCAAAATGTATACCCTCAGTTTCATTCCTCAGAGCCCTTTAGTACTTTACATTTGGGGCCTATATAATTATTCCATTGCTCAAAAGACATTTGGAATGCTTCTTTTGGAATAATTTTTAGAATTAGTTTATGAGCCACACAAGAAAATCAGTTCAGTGTCACACATTCTACATATATATGTAGGATATGTATACATTCTACGTATATATATTTACCAAACATATATGTACCTGTGTGCAATACAGTCAGCCCTTGTTTATATCTATAGAAGAGCTTCAAATAGTCTAGAAATAATTTCTATTTAATATTTGATGAAGTATGCTTTTGTATTTATGTAAGAATATAGGTGGGAACTTCTGTAAATTTACATTAATTAAAATAATACAAACACATGACGATTAAGGAGCCAGACTAGATCAGGACTATCTGGGAGATTGACCAGTTTTTCTGTCTCCCCTCCACAAAATACAGCATGCTATCTACTCCACACTAGTTATAGAAAATGCCAGCTTCTCTCATACTTTCCAAAAAGAAATGTGTATGAGTGTTTACACTTATGCAGAAAGCAAAGTGGAACTTTCAGGAAGAAAACAATCACTCAATCAAAAGTTCCAAAGGAACTAAAAGATGGATGTATCCAGTAATTCCCAATCCAGCTATATTATAGAATACCTTGCCAACCAAATATGCTGAATTACAAGTTACTTGTTTTTTTTAAAAAAAAAAGTTACAGATTTGGGCTGAGTATCTGCTTATTCTAAAACTGCCCAGGTGATTATGATTGCAGTCTGAATTAAGAGACACCATTTTCATTTTACAGACAAGAGCTCCAAAGGGGCCAGTGACCTAGGTAAATGGCAGAGCTGGATATAGGAGTCAATGCTTTGACTCAAACTAGCACAGCGATCTTTCAATTAAATGTCACCAAAGCTGTGATTAAGGACAATAATGCATGAATACAGCTGATACATAAGAAATTGTGATTTGCTATAGATCTGTAATAGTGCAAACCAAGATCCTGTGCCAAAGCAAGAGATTAGAACGCTACTGAGTGTGGAAGTCTATTCTGATCTGGATCCCTCCTTGAGTGGCTGCAGCTTATGGTTCTTTAACAATACATTGCTGGCTATATGGGAGCCCATTCAGCACACTGACAGTTCAATTCAGGGTGAATTAATGTATAAACTTTTAATCAGACCCAGACATGTAAGAAACTTTCCAAAAGTAACTACTTATAATAATGTTTAAAAGGAATGTGTGGCCACAAAATACTCATCTTACCTAATAGCTTAAATTTTCACATTAGAAATGTATATTTTTGCCCTAAAGCTTAGTTTTCTCATCTGTACCAAGTTCTCCTGGGAAGGGCCAGGCATTGAACTTTATTAGTAATTTACAACTGAAAATAATAAAGGGTCTGCCAGTAAGATGAAAGATAGAGAAATCACTTAATTCATAGAAAAGGGAGGAAAATTCATGTTAAGGAGGAAAATATTCTGAAGGAGGAGGCTGGAATCTCCAAAGACCAGCTTCACAGCTGTCCCTAGATCCTGTTCTGTGCTGAATGATAATGTATGGTCTAACTGACTTTAGCAAAGATAGAAGAGTTTTGTTTTGGGTTTTCTAAACATTTTTGTTTGTTTTGGTTTGATTTTGTTTTTTGCAAATAATGATGGCCAAGATGGAGCCAGACAGATTATTAAAAGGGCTAACTTCATCGGGAAGGTGAAGGCAAAGCCCAAAAGAAATCACAGCTAGAGACTTTCAGATATGCACTTGTACATAGAGCACTTCTGACAAGAGAAATCACTTTGGCAGATACTTATTTGGAAATGACCTTGTCAACACATTCTATTTTCTTATGAGTTTTAAAGATAATAATAATAATAGCCTACACTTACTATGTGCCAGGTACTATTCTATGGCATTTACTTGTATTAAGTCACTCAACCCCCACAATAAATCTCTAAGATAGAATACAAACATAATCTCCATTTTACAGATAAGGAAATCGAGACATAGAAAGCTTAAGTAACTTGCTCTGGGTCACACAGATAGTAAAGCTGAGATCTGAAGGCAGTATAACTTCAGGGCCTATACTCTTGACTGCTCACTCTCTACAGAAGCTACTTAGAACAGTAGCCTAGACAAACCACTTTACATACAAATGTCTTTAAATTGGGTTAAGACAAAAATATTTGTAATCGTGTCCTGATAAATATTGGATCTAAAACCTTAAGCCCTTCAAGAGAGCAGTTCTGTATTTAATCTGGTATAAGGGATTATGGTTTGAAGAATATTCTCCCATTAACATTGGGGACATTTTCCAGAACCAAAAGTTTCAAGTGGCACAGACTCTAACATCAAGTGAGTGAGTAAAAGAGATAATAAATCGGAGCGATATCTTCTCACTGGGAAAAAGTTGTAAGGATTCACATTTTTTGTAATGGAACGTGCAGAATGGTGGACTTTTGGTAATGTCATAAATCAGGGTAGAAAATTTGGATGGGTGTGGTGGTTCACGCCTGTAATCCTAGCACTTTGGGAGGCCGAGGCAGGTGGATCACTTGAGCCCAGGAGTTTGAGACCACCCTGAGCAACATGGTAAAACTCTGTCTACAAAAATTAGCCAGGCATGGTGGCACACACCAGTAGTCTCAGATACTTGGAGGGCTGAAGTTAGAGGATCGCTTGAACCTGTAGGTCAAGGCTGCAGTGAGCAGAGATCGTGCCACTGCACTCCACCCTGGGTAACAAAGCGAGACTTCGTCTCAAAAGAAAAAGAAAAGAAAAGAAAAATAAAGGGAATGACAATTTGTTGAAGGAGAAAAATAAGTATATGATGAATAAACTCTGTAAGAAGAAGTACTGTACACACCAAGGATGATGAGGTTTGGGAAAGTTTGCAGATTTAACACCTGGTGAAAATGCTGAAGATTTCAGGACCATGGACAGACTCCATCTCTCTCTCTATTGGCCAAGATGGTTCAAGGCGGAATGGTTTTCTTCAATTTTGGACTAGTAATCAGGATTAGGTTAAGAGATCTTTGACAATTCTTAACACTTTTGAGAAAAAAAGTACTGAACTGATTCTTTATTTCTTCAAATATTGTTATAAATGCATATAGATTAATATAGCATGTATTGTGTTAACCTAGATGTAGATAGTTTGCATCTTGTCTTAATGTTAGCTGTGATATAGGATTATATTACAGTTGAAAGGAGATGCATTATTATATACATGTATAAATAATGGAATGCTAGCTACCGTAACAGGTAAACTCTAAATTCTTAGTAACTTAGCTAAGAATTTTTATTTATTGATTGATTTTGAGAGTGTCTCACTCTGTCGCCCAAGCTGGAGTGCAATAGTGCAGTCATAGCTCACTGCAGTCTTGACCTTCTGGGCTCAGATGTTCCTCCTACCTCAGTCTCCCGAGTTGTTGGGACTATAGGCACATGCCACCATGCTCAGTAAACTTTTTTAAATTTTTTGTAGAAATGAGATCTTGCTAAGTTGCCCAGGCTGGTCTTACACTCCTGGGCTCAGGTGATTCTCCTGCCTCTCAAAGTGCTGGGATTACAGATGTGAGCCACCCACCCAGCCTTTCTGGAACTCTGTCTGACCAGCTTCAAGTTAAGTTTCCCAAGATCTCCTTTTGGGTTTGATTAATTTGCTGGAAAAGCTCACAGAGCACAGAGAAACACTTACATTCTGTGGCTTATCATGAAGGATATTACAAAAGACACAGAAGAAGAGACTATAGAATGCTGTATGAGGGAGGAGCATGAAGCTTCCTTGCCCTTCCTGGTTACACCACCTTCTAGGGATCTCTGGGCACATCCCCAATTCAACACAGCACCATGAGGCAGCATCCTGGAGAGCAGTAGTTGAAAGATCACTGTGAAAGGCAATGGTTCTGATCTGGTTTCACTTTATTAGCCAGGCAACAGGTGGCAAACTTTTTTGAGACTCAGGTATTCCATATGTAAAATGAGAATAATCATACCTCCTCTGCATGTCACACATATTGGTGAGGTGGCTCAGGGTTTGATTGGTGAAAATAAAAGTTCTGTTGAAAGGATCTGATTAAGAGAATACACAGTGGCTGAAAGAGAGAGAGCAAATGGGTGACCAAAGATTATGGAGGAGAGCAATCTAGTCAATAAGCTTATGTACTGGGATAGCTGTGGAAGGAAGCAGCAACAACCTAAGAGAAAAAATCATAAGCTAAAAAATTCCCAAGAGTTTGAAAAAATAAAATTGATCATAACACACACTCCAAAAAACATTTTATGGAAATTAAGAATCTACTTGTTTACAGATAGAACCCAGTATATTCCCAGACACATACCAGAAGGGTAAAGAAAAAGTCAAAAGTTAGAGGCAAATTGAAGGTAGAATTAAATGGCAGTTCTCACATGGTTTCCAAATTAGAAACTAGTATCCCATCATTTTTGAGTAGAAGGCAATGGGGAAATGATACACCACCACTTCCACTAACTTGTACCTGTTACTCTTTGTCTCCAGAACATACACAGCTTTTCTTAGAATGTTGAGTCCTTACAATTCCCGGGGAAGAAATAAAAAAGGCCAATGACATCCATAGCTTCTCAAGAAACCTGCAAAGTGGTTGCATATAAATGTGGCCAATAATTTTTACACAATAGCCAGACTTTTTTCCAATAAAGGAAGGTTTTGTGACCACAATTTCCATATTAATTTAGAAAATAGAGGGAAGATCCAAGATGGCTGATTAGGAGCAGCTCAGGATTGCAGCTCCCAGTGAAAGCATGGAGGGTGAGTGGATGCCGCATTTCCAGACGGATTTTTATTGCCCACACACCAGGAGATTCCCAGGCAGAGGAGCCCCACAGGTCACCAGCGGCATGGCTGTTTTTGCCAGTGCTGCTGTTTTGGCCAGCGCCCAGGTGCTGTGGTTCTCCGTACAAAATACGCAGATCCGGGTACCATTTTAGCTGGTGATTGGAGCTCCTGGGAGACAGGGTCACTCATTCAACTGATAAAAAAAGGGGGACTGAAACAGGGAGCCAGGCCAGGAGATTCCCAGGCAAAAAAGCGCCACGAATCTCAGCGCAGCTACTTCAGCCAGCACAGTGGGTCACCGCATGGGAAATCACACAGATCCCAGCACCTTTTCAACAAGCAACTGGAACACCTGGGAGACAGAGTAAACTGTTCAACTGAAAAAAAAGCGGGGGCTCTGAGGCAGGGAGCCAGGTGACCAGGCTTGGCTGGTCCCACCTTCACAAAAAAACTGCAATCAGAAACACTCTGGATTGAGAGTTTCACAGCAAGCACAGCTGAAGCCAGGATGGTCCAGCTCTGTAGGGGAGGGGCGTCCACCATTACCAAGGCACCCCACCACTATGGAGGTAGTTTGCCATTGCTGAGGCAACCCACCATTGCCAAGGCGGCCCACCATTACAGAGAGAGTCAGTCATTATAGAGGTGGGCTGCCATTGCAGAGGCAGTTCTAACTAAACCTGTATAAACAGGACTGCAGGGAAGTTCACATGGCAGCTGGGCAGAGCCGACAGCAGCTCGGCAAAGCCTCTGCAGGCAGACAGTAACTAGGCTGCCTCCTCCCTGGGCAGGGCAGGCCTTAAAACAGGCAGCAGCACAACAGAAACTCATAAATAAAGCCCTAACTCCCTGGGACAGAGCACCTGGGGAAAAAAAGGGGGGTTATGAGTTCCGCTGCAGCAGACTTAAATGTACCTGCCCAGCAGCTCTGAATGAACAACAGAGCTCACAGCTCAGCACTTGAGCTCCTATAAGGGACAGACTGTCTCCTCAAGTAGCTCCAGACCCCTGTATATCCAAAGAGTCACCTCATAAGTGAGAGCTCAGACTGACATCTGGCAGGTATCCTTCTGGGACAAAGCAGAAGAAGAAACTGCAGCAACCCTTACTGTTCTGCAGCCACTGCAGGTGATCCCCAGGCAATCAGGCCCTGGAGTGGATCTCAGCAGTCCTACAGCAGAGGGGCCTGACTGTTAGAAGGAAAACTAAGAAACAGAAAGAAATAACTTCATCATCAACAAACTGGACATTCACTCAGAGACCCAATCTGAAAGTCAACAACTACAAAGACGACAGGTGGATAAATCCACAAAGATGGGAAGAAACCAGTGCAAAAAGAATGAAAACACCCCAAACCAGAATGTCTCTCCTCCTACAAGGGATCACAACTCCTCACCAGCAAGGGAACAAGGCTGGATGGAGAACAAGTGTGATGAATTGACAGAATCAGGTTTCAGAAGGTGGGTAATAAGAAACTTCGCTGAGCTAAAAGAACATGTTCTAACCCAATGCCAAGAAACTAAGAACCTTGAAAAAAGATTTGACAAGATGCTAACAAGAATAAGCAACTTAGGAATATAAGTAAATTAATGGAGCTGAAGCATACACAAGTTTCAACGCCAAATTGATCAAGCAGAAGAAAGGTTATCAGAGATTGAAGATCAACTCAATGAAATAAAACGGGGAGGCAAGATTAGAGAATAAAGGGTAAAAAGTAATGAAGTCTCCAAAAAATATGGGATTCTGTGAAAAGACCTAATCTACGTTTGATAGGTCTACCTGAATGTGACAGAGAGAATGAATCCAAGCTGGAAAATACTCTTCAGGATATTATCCAGGAAAACTTCCCCAACCTAGCAACGCAGGCCAATATACAAGTCCAGGAAATGCAGAGAACACCACAAAGATATTCCTCAAGAAGAGCAATCCCAAGGCACATAATCATCAGATTCACCAGGGTTGAAATGAAGGAGAAATGCTAAGGGCAGCCAGAGAGAAAGGTTGGGTTACCCACAAAGGTAAGCCCATCAGACTCACAGCAGATCTCTCAGCAGAAACCCTACAAGCCAGAAGAGAGTGGGGGCCAACATTCAACATCCTTAAAGAAAAGAAATTTCAACCCAAAATTTCATATCCAGCAAAACTAAGCTTCATAAGTGAAGGAAAAATAAAATCCTTTAGGAACAAGCAATTACTCAGAGATTTCATCACCACTAGGCCTGCTTTACAAGAGCTCCTGAAAGAGGCACTAAACATAGAAAGGAACAACCAGTACCAGCCACTCCAAAAACATACCAAATGGTAAAGAGCATCAACACAGTGAAAAAACTGCATCAACTAACTGGCAAAACAGCCAGCTAGCATCAAAATGGCAGGATCAAATTCACACATGACAATATTAACCTTAAATGTAAATGGGCTAAATTCCCCAATCAAAAGACATAGACTGGCAAATTGGATAAAAAGCCAAAACCCATCAGTGTGCTGTATCCAGGAAACCCATCTCACATGCAAGGATACACAAAGGCTCAAAATAAAGGGATGGAGGAAGATTTGCCAAGCAAATGAAGAGAGAAAAAAAAAAAAGCAGGAGTTGCAATTCTCATCTCTGATAAAAATAGAATTTAAACCAACAAAGATCAAAAGAGATAAAGAAGTACATTATATAATGGTAAAAGGATCAATACAACAAGAAGAGCTAATGATCCTAAATATATAAGTACCCAATACAGGAGCACCCAGATACATAAGGCAAGTTCTTAATGGCTTACAAAGAGACTTAGACTCCCACACAATAATAGTGAGAGATTTTAACACCCCATTGTCAATATTAGACAGATCAATGAGACAGAAAATTAACAAGGATATCCAGGACTTGAACTCAGACCTGGACCAAGCAAACCTAATAGACATTTACAGAACTCTCCACCCCAAATTCACAGAATATACATTCTTCTCAGCACCACATCACACCTACTCTAAAACTGACCACATAATTGGAAGTAAATCACTCCTCAGCAAATGCAAAAGAATGGAAATCTTAACAGTCTCTCAGACCACAGTGCAATCAAGTTAGAACTCAGAATTCAGAAACCAACTCAGAACCGCACAGCTTCATGGAAACTGAACAACTGGCTCTTGAATGTTGACTGGATAAACAATGAAATGAAGGCAGAAATAAAGATGTTCTTTGAAACCAACAAGAATGAAGACACAAAATACCAGAATCTCTGGGACACATTTAAAGCACTGTCTAGAGAAAAACATATAGCAATAATTGCCCATGTGAGAAGCAAGGAAACATCTAAAATCAACACCCTATCATCAAAATTGAAAGAGCTAGAGGAGCAAGATCAAAAAAACTCAAAAGCTACCAGAAGACAAGAAATAACTAAGATCAGAGCAGAACTGAAGGAGACAGAGACACAAAAAAACCCTTCAAAAAATCAATAAATCCAGGAGCTGGCTTTTCAAAAAGATCAACAAAACAGACCACTAGACAGATTAATAAAAAAGAAAAGAGAGAATAATCAAATCGATGCAATAAAAAATGATAAAGGGGATATCACCACAGATTCCACAGAAATACAAACCATCATCAGAGATTATTACAAACAACTCTATGCACATAAACTAGTAAATCTGGAAGAAATGGATAAACTCCTGGACACTTGCATGCTCCCAAGCCTAAACCAGGAAGAAGTCGAAACCCTGAATAGACCAATAACAAGGTCTGAAGTTGAGGCAGCAATTAAGAGCCTACTACCCAAAAAAAAAAAAAAAAGCCCAGGTCCAGATGAGTTCTCAGCCAAATTTTACCAGACATACAAAGAGGAGCTGGTACCATTCCTTCTGAAACTATTCCAAACAATCCAAAAAGGGGGAATACTTCCCAAATCATTTTATGACACCAACATCATCTTGATACCAAAACCTGGCAGAGACTCAGCAAGAAAATAAAACTTCAGGCCAATATCCATGATGAACATAGATGCAAAAATCTTCAATAAAATACTAGCAAACTGATTGCAACAGCACATCAAAAAGCTTATCCACCATGATCAAGTAGGCTTCATCCAGGTACACAAGGCTGGTTCAACATATGCTAGTCTATAAATGTAATTCACCACATAAACAGAACCAAAGACAAAAACTACATGATTATCTCAATTGATGCAGAGAAGACTTTTGACAAAATTCAACAGCCCTTTATGCTAAAAACCCTCAATAAACTAGGTATTGATGGAACGTACCTCAATATAATAAAAGCTATTTATGACAAACCAACAGCCAATATCATACTGAATGGGCAAAAACTGGAAGCATTCCCTTTGAAATCTGGCACTAGACAAGGATGCCCTCTCTCACCACTCCTATTCAATATAGTATTGGAAGTTCTAGCCAGAGCAATCAGGCAAGAAAAAGAAATAAAGGGTATTAAAATAGGAAAGGAGGAAGTATATCTAGAAGATCCCATCGTCTCAGCCCAAAATCTCCTGAAACTGATAAGCAACTTCAGCAAAGTCTCAGAATACAAAATCGATGTGCAAAAATCACGGGCATTCCTAAACACCAATAACAGACTTACAGAGAGCCAAATCAAGAACAAACTGCCATTCACATTTGCTACAAAGAGAATAAAATACCTAGGAATACAACTAACAAGGAATGTAAAGGACCTCTTCAAGGAGAACTACAAACCACTGCTCAACGAAATAAGAGATGACACAAACAGATGGAGAAACATTCCATGTTCATGGTTAGGAAGAATCAATATCATGAAAATGGCCATACTGCCCAAAGTAATTTATAGATTCAACACTATCCCCATCAAGCCACCAATGACCTTCTTCACAGAACTGGAAAAAAAAAACCTTAAACTTCATAAGGAACCAAAAGAGAGACTGCGTAGCCAAGTCAATTCTAAGAAAAAAGAACAAAGCGGGATGCATCACACTATCAGACTTCAAACTATACTACAAGACTACAGTTATCAAAACAGCATGGTGCTGGTACCAAAACAGAGATATAGACCAATGGAACAGAACAGAGGCCTTGGAGGCACCACTACACATCTACAACCATCCAATCTTTGACAAACCTGACAAAAACAGGCAATGGGGAAAGGATTCCCTGTTTAATAAATGGTGTTGGGAAAACTGGCTAGCCATGTGCAGGAAGCAGAAATTGGACCTCTTCCTGACACCTTACACTAAAATTAACTCCAGATGGATTAAGACTTAAATATAAGACCAAACACCATAAAAACCCTAAAAGAAAATCTAAGCAAAACCATTCAGGACATAGGCATAGGCAAGGACTTCATGACTAAAACACCAAAAGCATTGACAACAAAACCCAAAATAGACAAATGGGACCTAATCAAATTCCACAGCTTCTGCACAGCAAAAGAAACAGTCATTAGAGTGAATCGGCAAAAAATTTTTGCAATCTACCCATTTGACAAAGGGCTCATATCCAGAATCTACAAAGAACTAAAACAGATTTACAAGAAAAAAACAAGCTCATTCAAAAATGGGCAAATGATGTGAACAGACACTTTACAAAAGAAGACATACATGAGGCCAAGAAACATATGAAAAAATGCTCATCATCACTGGCCATTAGAGAAATGTAAATCAAAACTACATTGAGATACCATCTCATGCCAGTTAGAATGGCGATCATTAAAAAATCTGGAGACAACAGATGCTGGAGAGGATGTGGAGAAATAGGAACACTTTTACACTGTTGATGGGAGTGTAAATTAGTTCAACCATTGTGGAAGACAATGTGGCAATTCCTCAAGGATCTAGAAATAGAAATTCCATTTGACCCAGCAATCCCATTACTGGGTATATATCCAAAGGATTATAAATTGTTCTAGTATAAGGACACATGCACACGAATGTTCATTGCAGCACTGTTTACAACAGCAAACACCTGGAACCAACCCAAATGCCCATCGATGATAGATTGGACGGGGAAAATGTGGCACATATACACCATGGAATATTAGGGAGCCATCAAAAACGACAAGTTTGTGTCCTTTCTAGGGACATGGATGAACCTGGAAACCATCATTCTCAGCAAACTGACACAAGAACAGAAAATCAAACACCTCATGTTCTCACTCAGAGGTGGGTGTTGAACAATGAGAACACATGGACACAGGGAGGGGAGCATCACACACTGGGGTCTGTTGGAGGGAAATACGGGAGGGACAGCAGGGGGTGGGGAGTTGGGGAGAAATAGCACGGGAAGAAATGCCAGATACAGGTGATGGGGAGGAAGGCAGCAAATCACACTGCTGTGTGTGTACCTATGCAACAATCTTGCATGTTCTTCACATGTACCCCAAAACCTAAAATGCAATTAAAAAGAAAAAGAAAATAATTGTTGTGGAGAGGTTAACAGAAATTCTTGCACTTTATTTTCCAAAAGAACTTAACAGTATAATAGACAAAGAAAACTGATTCTGCATCACTATAGGTCTTCAGTCATTTAATCAGAGGTTCTGAAATGCAGACACAGTGCAGCATTTTTAGGATGACAAGGCAAGAATGTGGCTATTCAGCCTGAAAATAAAGCAGCTTTATCTCAAAAAAATGACCCAAATGTCATCAGAGCCAAAGCACCCTAAGATTCTAATTAGAGTGATGCTATTAAATGAAAAACCGCAGAAACAATCAGCTAAAGGATCCCTACAGGAGATAGCAACTAGAAAGAGAGATAGGAGGATGCACTGTCCTATCTTTTTTAAAATGAAACCTGTTTATACTTTTCAGAGCACCATACTTCAAGACACAGCATGTCACATTCCAACTAAGTGAGGGCAAAGTGTCTCAGAATGTCCAACCAATCACCAGCCATCCAGGGCTTAGAATAGCTAGGCTACTCTGACCAGAGATCCTTTTTATAAAGCAAAAAGCAAACCACCACACCCAAATAGAATATAGTAAGGTTCACTTTCCAATCCTGCTTTCTTCAGAGAACTCCCATTAATTACTCAATAATAGAAAGATGCTAAAATATTATAGCAACTCTCTCTAAAATGCATAAAGCTCTTTGCTCTATTCTCCCATTAGGTTGTAATGTGAGCAAGAATAGTTGATACCTTGCATCAAGAAAGACAGTCTCCGAGTTTTACTTCCTGCCTCACCTAAAACATGTGTTTCTTCCTGGTCCATGTTCCTTTTCTTCCATCTTTTTTTCTCTACCTTCCTTCCTGCTTCAACCCTACCCAGCAGTTGCTCCTGCAATTCTGTTCTCTCCTTTTTGTTTTTTTCTGCACCATCAGTTTGTCCCTACCTATGAACCATTCCCATCAGCCTACAGAGATGCTTTTATTTCCTTAATTTAAAAGGAGAATCTTTTTAAGTCTCTCTTGACCTAACTTTCTCAGCCCAGCTATCATTTCTTTCTTTATATTTATATCACAACTCCTTTAAAAAGTTGTCTTCACTCATTGTCTCCAGTTCCTCTCCTCCAACTCACTCTTGGACCCACGTTGGTCAAGTTTTTGCCCCCAACACTGAAATCGGTGACCTCTGCATTGTGAAATCCAAAATTCAAGTCTCAGGCCTCATTGTACTTGACCCACTGACAGCACTTCACACTGGTCACCACTTCCTCCTCCCTAACATACTTCCTTCATTTGGCTTCTAGGACAGCATACTTTCCCGAAGATTCTTTCAGCTCACTGGCTGTTCTTCACAGTCTCTTTTGCAGATTCCAACTCATCTCCATGAGCTCTATCAAGCTGGAGTGCCCCAGGGCTTCTTCCTTGGACATTTTCTCTTCCCCATTTACAAACAATCCCTCTCTAGGTGATCTCTTTCAGTCTCACAACTCCCAGTATTATGAGCTGATGACTCCTCTGCTGACATCCCCATGGAGACTTCTCCCCTGAACTCGGTCCTATATATCCAGCAAACTCTTGACATCTCCCCCTTGAACATCTAAAAAGGCACCTCAAGGCTTACTATACCCAAAATGGTAGATCTTCAAAACAAGATCCTGCAGTCCTATTCATCATAGTAAATGGCAGCTTTGCTCTGCCAGGTCCTGTTGAAATGTTGGTGCCGCCTTTGACTCTTCTTTTTCCTCATCTGCCCTGCATCTGATCCTTCAGCCAATCCTGATAACTTTCCATTCAAAATACATCCATAATCCAGTCTCTTCTCCCTGAACTCTGGTTCTAGTCATCATCTTTGCTGGCTGGTCTCCTGGCTTCTATATATGCCCTGCTATAATCTATTATCAACTCAGCTACCCAAGGGACCCTTTTGAGCCATAAATCTAATCACATCGCTCCTCAAAATCCTATAATGTTTCCTAGAACCATCAAACCCTATGTAACATGGCTCTTTAATTCCCTGACATCTGACTACAAGCCCCCTCACTTGCTCTGCCCCATTCATTCTGCCACCTTTGCTATTTCTACAACATGCTGCCATTCTCTGACATCAAAGTCACTGCCCTTGTTACTCTCTACACTTGAAATCCTCTTCCTCAGAGAGCCCCATAGCTAGCTCCTCGTGTCCTTCAGACCTTGATTCAAACATCAGCTTCTTAGTGCGCTCTTCTCTGGACACGCCATGTGCAATTTCAGCTCACCACCTCACATTTCCTATCCCTTTTCAATGCTTTGTTTTTTTTCTCCCCAGCACTAAGCTTTCTCTAATGTATTATATGTTTCACTTATTTATCTTATTATTGCCCATTTTCTCTCACTGGAATATGAGATCCACACGGGCAAAGAGTTTTGCCTGTTTAGTGAACTACTGCATCCTAAGCCCCCTGTACAAACTATGACATGTAAGTATTCACCAAATAATTGTTGAACAAGTGAATATATAATCTGTATAATTTACCTGTGCATCCATGAAGGAGAAGCATAGAGTAGAAATTGTCACTCCACTGAAAAAGTCACTATCTTCCCTCAATTTGTATGGACCTAGGACCTCACCTGTACATAAGTACATCCTGCACAGGTAGACTCTAAGTGTCCCCAGCCTTCAAGGCAAGAAGCTCAGCCAAAGAGCTTCACACTGTCTTCTGCAGGTTTCCATTCCCCTCCACTTCCATCTATATCACTTTTTTTCCAGAGTCTTTCTCTTTCCCAGTTCCTCACTGATGCTATATCCAAGCCCACCCAAGTCTCTTAAAAATCAGTTCTCGGATTACCAGATTTTTTTTTTAATTACTAGGGTAACCAAGAATTACTATAATCAAGAAATATTTGAGGCCAAAGGAACTAATACTGTCTTTCTCTGTCTGGGAATCCTTCCATTAACTGAAGTTAAATTTGTATGGAATTCAAATTCATGCAAATTCAGCTTATGTTAATGGAAGCTATAACAGTGGACACAAGACCTCTTAGAATATATGTTTAGCATGTGAAAGTACATTTAGCGGGGCATGGTGGCTCATGCTTGTAATCCCAGCACTTTGGGAGGCCAAGGGGGGTAGATCACTTGAGGTCAGGGGTTCAAGACCAGCCTGGCCAACACGGTGAATCCTCATCTCTATGAAAAATACAAAAATTAACCGGGCATGGTGGCACACACCTGTAATCCCAGCTACTCAGGAGGCTAAGGCAGGAGAATCACTTGAACCTGGGAGACAAAAGTTGCAGTAAGCAGAAATCACACCACTGCACCCCAGCCTGGGTGACAGAGCGAGAAACCATCACAAAAAATTAACAAAGTACATTCTAGGACTCATCACCTTGAGAGAGACTATTTCTTTCTTCTACACTTGATCCCTGGACCCTCAGATTAAGTCTGATGCTCTACCAACTGAGCTATCCGGGCTCACTATTTCTTTCTTCTAAATAATAAGGATCTCGGTGCAGGGATAGTATTGTTATTCCTAAATGCACTTCACTACCTGGAGACAATCTATCTCTTCTGAAGTAGCCATTATGGTCTCTGATGCATCTCCCTTTTTAGTAGCTTATTGATCTACAAGCGCCCAGCCAGCCACCACATCACTACAGATACGTGTAATAAAAACTGATACAGGCATGCTGCTGGCAGAGGGGCACAAATGTCCTTTGAAATGTTAACAACTCTGCTGACCCAAAGAGAAGAAATGCCACCTTCGGTTTGAAATAGACTGCTGGGTTCCTACAGGTTTTAAAAAAATTAAAAATAAATAAATAATTAAAAATTAAAATATATATATATATGAAGAGAGTTTTCCATGGTAAAGGTTGCCCACCACTTTATGAAGTTTGAGTTACTGTATAACTCATCAATAATATTTATAATGTTTTTTACAATTGAAGTCAGCTCTTTAAAACACAAGTTTAACTGAAATGTCTACCTAATGGTTATTACTGAATTTTGACCTAGAGCTTTATACAACTTGGGCAGAAAGTGCTGGAAATCACTTTCCAGCTTAACCTGGCATAGTTAACTCCTAATATAAATCCAGGAGTTACGGGGGTCATAGGAAATGTTTCCTTGATATGAATCATTTATTCAACCTATTTTAGAGAGCAAAGCAATGCAGCCATATCTATATTTATCTGCTAAAAGCAAAAGAATTACTCTATTTATCTGAATTAGATGGCAATGGGCTATGTCCTTCAGATCTTACAGCTAAAGGAGATGTCCTTAAAACCCTGACTGTGAGATGACCTAAACTGAACAGTCACTAGCATTTCCAAAGAGAATCTGCTTCTCTGTGAGACCCTGAGGAGTGAAATTCATACATTGTTAACCGGGAATTTGGCGGTCTTTGTAAGAAAAGATGTGTCGGCTGGCCATGACATCTCTCTGTCCCCAAATCCCCCTATAGGGAACAAATGCTTTCTGCAATGTTCACCCACCACAATAGGGACAGATACACCAGAGAATCAGAGGCCGATACCCGCCATACTTCCAACATCACTGACCCACTCCTTTTGAAAGTCATGAAAAATGAACTGAGGAATGAACCAAAGAAGAGGAAATTACAGAAGCCAGTCTACTTTCCTTCTTCAGTCTGTTTTCACTATCTGACCAAAGTCACTATCAGAGGAGCTATGAGGATGCTGCTCTAAACAACATTTGAGAGGGAGTCTTCATCAAGATGACCTGAGGACAATAAACATTGAGAAACTTGGAAATGGATGCTGAGGGAATAGTCAGATATGCCAGTAAAAGACTCAGAAGCAGCTGGGCGTGGTGGCTCACGCCTGTAATCCCAGCACTTTGGGAGGCTGACGGGGACAGATCACGAGGTCAGGAGTTTGAGACCTGGCAAACATAGTAAAACCTCATCTCTACTAAAAATACAAAAAAATTAGCTGGGCATGGTGGCACACACCTGTAGTCCCAGCTACTCGGGAGACTGAGGCAGGAGAATCACTTGAACCTGGGAGGTGGAGGTTGTGATGAGCCGAGATTGCACCACTGCACTCCAGCCTGGGAAACAGACTGAGACTCTGTCACACAATAGAAAAAAAAAAAAAAAAAAAAAGGACTCAGAAGCAGGCTGGGTACAGTGGCTCACTCCTATAACTTCAGCACTCTGGGGTTTGGGATGCCAAGGTGGGAGGATCCTTTGAGGTCAGGAGTTCAAAGCTACAGTGAGCTATTATTACACCACTGCACTCCAGCCTGGGCCACAGAGTGAGACCCTGTCTCTAAAATTAAATATTTTTTAAAACTTTAAAGATCTAGAAGTAAATTTGGAAATTCTTATATTCATGACAGGAACAAGAATGGAAGTAGACTTCTCTGTATCCAAGGACGCTGATGAGAGGAACAGCCCGGGAAAGGTATGAAGGGCAGCAAAAGTGGGCAAGATCATCATGAAGTGATGGCTAGACTTTAAATTACCTTGTGAATTGGGAATATGGAAGCTTTAAGAAAATATAAACCTTAAAAAAGGAAATAAATTGAAGTTTATCATATGCATTACAAAACAAATCACATTAATGTTCCTTTTAATAGTGAGTCCCCCACCCTAGTCCAATGAAGTTATGAATATTTTTAAAATGAGATTTCCATATCTAGTGCATTAACTGAGATAAACTTTCATTCATTCAACAAATATTTACTAAGCACCAATTCTGGTCCATGCATTACATCCGTGCATTATGCAAAACCCTGTGGATAAAAAGGTGAATAGGAAATAGTTCCAAAATGGTCTCAAAAGGGAGGGAAACATATGGGTACGCAAATAAATATAACAAAATGTCACTGTTGCTGGAAAGGAAGTATGCTTGGTGTATCCAGGAGCCTAAAGGAGGAGAAGGCACTTTGGCCTGATGGAGGGGATGAGGGAATATCCAGCAGGACTGGGAGGAAGGGATTTAGGCTGATTCCTAAGGGATTGGCAGGCATTGGACAAGCAGACTAGGAGGCAGAGGGGCGAAATGGGGAGGAGGCTTCCAGACAAAGGAAGCATGATAAGCAAAAACTCCCAAGGGATAAAATAGCTTAACTTGTTTGGGGACCCAGGAATTCTTCATCATGACTAGAACAGAATGTGCTGGTGTGGAGGAAGTGTGGAAGAGAATGGAATGGCAAGATGGGGACATGGGGACAGGCATGTTGCCAGACTGGTGGTATATGCCTTATGTGCCATGTGCCACGGTTAGGATTGCGGACTTTATTCTGATAGTAGCCTGTGGCAAACCACTGAAGGGCTTCGAGAAAAGTGATAACGTATTGGTGTTTATTTAAGGAAAATCAATCTGAATAGAAAGCCCTGACAAGAGATTCAAGAAAAGGGAAACCACCTAGACAGTGCTGCCAGAGCCCAGGAGACCAGGAAGGACCCTAGGATAGGATGGGGAGATGGACATAAAAGTTATTAGGAGTTAAAGTGACTTGTTCACTGTTTGGATGAGTCAGGCAGAAGGAAGAGAACCTTGAGGATGAGCTCTGAGTCCCTGGTTTGGGCAAGTAGAGAGGCAATGAGCCATGTTCTCCAAGACAGAAGAAAATGAAGAAGAGATGAGTTGGGAGCAAAAAGATAAAATAGATTCCTTTGAACCCATGGGTGATCCTAGTGGAGACAACCAATAGGCAAGATGCTTGGATGGAAAGACTGGCTGGAGAGTCCCAGTGCAACTAATCATGAGCATGAAACAAAATGGCCCTAGACGAAGCTGAGACTGATCCAAGAGAAGGTGAAGAGTGAGAAAGAGAAGTGGATTTCTGAAGGATATCCACACAGTCTGAGAAAGAAAAACTGGCAAAGGAGAAGGAATGAGAATAGAGTTATAGGCCAGGCACGGTGGCTCACGCCTGTAATCCCAGCACTTTGAGAGGCCAAGGCAGGTAGATCGCAAGGTCAGGAGTTTGAGGCCAGCCTGGCCAACATAGTGAAGCCTATCTCTACTAAAAAATACAAAAATTAGCCAGGCATGGTGGTGCACACCTGTATTTCCAGCTTCTCGGGAGGCTGAGACAGGAGAATCACTTGAACCCGGGAAGTGGAAGTTGCAGTGAGCCAAGATCACGCCACTGCTCTCTAACCTGGGCAACACAGCAAGACTCCATCTCAGGAAAAAATATATATATAGAGAGAGAGAGAGATACAAACAGATTTGGTAGAGAACAGTGTCTGAAAAGCCAGGGATGTGAGGTTTTTCAGGAAAGGTCCCAGGAGGCGGATGGGTGAGAAAACCAAGTGCATCGGAGTGCATAAGAGGTACACATGAGGAAGGAAAGAAAGTCAGGCAACCAGAGAAGCTGCAGCTAAAAACAACAAGGGCCGAGCAAGTCACATTCCGCTTCGTTGATGTTGACATTGAGGAAGGAGTAAGGGAGAAGAGGTTGAAGACACGGAGGCCGGACTTTTCCAAAGTGGAAGGTCATTTACCTAATGAAGAGCAACGTGTCTCCTTCCCCAGAGAGCATCAAGAACCAAGCATATCAGCCACTTGGGACTTCAGCACAGGCCTGTCCAGGGCCGCATCTGTGCAGCTCTTGCAACCCCGTGGTTACCGGAACATGAGCTCTGAGGTTATTCTGCTTCAACACCCCTGAAATCCCTTAGAACTTTCATGATCCCTTGGTAACGAAAGGCCAGCTTTGTTTTTTGTTTTTTGTTTTTTTTTTAAAGAACATTATCAACTGAAAAATGGAGTTCTTGCTACAATTCTGAGGGGATTTTTCTATTCCAGCGATAGTTTGCATAAATAAAGAAGGCAGAAACACTTTATCTTAACATGGGGGTCTTGGCTTAAGCTACCGTTATAATTTTAAGAATAAATGATCGATATCTTATTCATCAGTAGAAAAACAACTTAAAGTTTTACAAACATTCTCTACTCAGTTTCAAAAGTGATATGAAAACTGCTGAAGAAGACAAATATAATATAACTCTTTTTCTTTTTTATCAATTCTCACCTTTTTCTTCACTAGTTCTCACTGAATTCTCTTCCCTGGCGTTAAAATGCCTTCTGAGAGGTCTGTGCTCAACCCTGGGTTTGTCTCACCCCCTCAGTAGATAGTTACTCTCTGTCTCCATGCTCTAGCTATTTAAAGTTCAATCTATGATCAAGTTAAATTGAAAAAGTGACTTCAGTTCAACTTTCTGACCCTTGGAATTCTTGATTTTTCTCCACAAGCAGCAGGAAACGTAAAAAGGGGTGGAATTACCTGTACCTTAGTCTCCATCTCAGTAATCAATCATTGCAAAGCCCTGATTCCCTCCTCTTACACACCAGAAGGGAATAAAGCAAAATGCTATTCTTTCTACGCTCTTCCCTGATAGCTACCTTCAAGGAAAACTGTTGGTTAGGGATAACCTGATTCCCTTTTTCTAAATGCTTCTTGTTACTACTTACAAAAGTCAATCACAGACTGCCCCAAATGCAAAGTTGTCCTGTAATTTTCCTTAAAGCACCTGCGTCTTGCACACTGACCAACACAATCTGAATAAAATGTTACCTTTTTTATCAGAATTGTAATGATCACTCATGTGGCTTGAATATGCATGCATGTGAATATTTGCTTCAGACCTTTAGGGTTTTGTTTTTGAAAAATAAAATATCAGGCCAGATGCGGTAGCTCACACCTGTATTTCCAGCACTTTGGGAGGCCGAGGCGGGCAGATCACTTGAGGTCAGGAGTTTGAGATAGCCTGGCCAATATGGTGAAACCCCGTCTACTGAAAATATAAAAATCAGCTGGACCTGGTAGTTGGCACCTGTAATCCCAACTACTCAGGAGGCTGTGGCATGAGAACCGTTTGAACTCAGGAGATGGAGGTTGCAGTGAGCAAAAATTGCACCAATGCACTCCAGCATGGGTGACACAGCAAGACTCCATCTCAAAAAATAAATAAATAAACAAAATATCATAGATGCTTTGGAAGTTTCCTGGCACCCTTCCTAATTCCATTTCTTTCCCTTTCTTGAGAAAGGTAAATACCATACTTCGTTTTGTGTTTCCTAGTCTCATGCATATTTTTATTCATACAATGCAAATATGTTTCTTTAGAGAATACCTAATATTGTTTTACCTGTTTTTGAACTTCGTATAAATGGCATCCTATTCTACATTTCATTCTGCACCCTACCTTTCTTACTCCATTGTGTTTATCCATTTGGAAATATATAAATCTATTAATATTAAAGGTACTTCATGTATATAAAATATGTAATGTAAATGTATATATTACATGCCTATGTAATATGTACTTCATGTAGTAATACACGTGTGTTAGAGAATAGAAATGATCACAGTACATTTGAAATACATGTTTTAATATTAATATTAATTGGGTCAGGCAGGATGACTCATGCCTGTAATCCCAGCACTTTGGAGGGCCCGAGGCAGGCAGATCACCTGAGGTTAAGAGTTCAAGACCAGTCTGGCCAACATGGTGAAAGCCCCCATCCCTACTAAAAATACAAAAACTAGCCAGGAGTGGTGTCAGGTGCCTGTAGTCCCAGCTACTCAGGAGGCATAAGAATTGTTTGAACCTGGGAGATGGAGGTTGCAGTGAGCTGAGATCACACCACTGCACTCCAGCCTGGGCAACAGAGTGAGACTCTGTCTCAAAAAAAATAATACCTAAGTAATTAATATAAATATATTAATACTTATATTTATTTTAAATATACTGTGATCATTTCTATTGTATGAATTTATCATGTCATTATCTTATTAATGAACACTCATGTTTTTTATTTATTTTGTGATACTGTCACAAACAGTGGTGCCATGGACATTCTTGGGCTTCACATGCTCATGAGTGTAAGGGCCAAGCCACAGGCACGCATGTCTTCAACCACATGAGAGAGTGCCCCGTCTCTCTCCAGTGTTATATCAGTGAGCAGGCAGCACCACCTGAGCATGGAGCTTCTTTCAGGTAAAAACAACCCTAGACCATCCAGGCCTGTGAAATACTCCAGGTTGTTGGGGAAATGAAGCTCCACTGCCTAAATAGAATCACTATTATAAAAATGAAGAGAAATTGAGGGCAAAACTGAATGAGAGGGACTCCAGAGCAAATAAAGTGTCCAACAGAGTGAGCTTCAGAATATAGAACAGCAGGGCATTTTAAAAAGCAGGAAATGATATAAATGTATGAAGATGACCTAATATAAAGTAAATTGCCTTTTCTTGGCAAAATACTTTGACGCCAGAAAAAATCAATTGAAATAATTCAGATACTGCAGTCTCCCATAAAAGCAGCAAATCTGTCAAACTTCTGTGAATGTTCACAGCAGCCTGTACTCAGACAAAACATCACCTGTAGATAAATCCTAGTGACCCCTAGAAGTCCTTTAAATGCCATTTCTGTGCAAACAAATTTACCAAAAAAATAGGCCAGGCATGGTGGTGTGTGCCTATAATCCCAGCTACAGCCTGGGCAACAAGAGTGAGACTCTGTCTCAAAAGTAAAAAACTGTGATGAATGAATGAAGAGACTTGGGCTATGAAGTATTCCACACACTAAACAGAATCCAGTGCCTTTCTCTATTGTTTAAATTTATTTATTTGAATGGGTGTCATTTCCCATTTTAACCACGTTTAAAGTTCAGCGGCACTAAATACATTCACACTGTTGTGCACTGATCATCACCTTTCTCTTAGGTTTTTCATTTTCAACCCTGATCTGCACATCACGTTTCAAGCCATTCAAAAGAGGAAAAGTTCATTGTTATTACATGATTGTACAGTGGTAAGAAATTAGCTATTCCTATTCAAACTAGCACCCAGGATGATCCCTTTAGAAATCACTCTATTTTGTCTCTCATGTCTGCCTGCCCCTCTCTCTGCCTTTCTCCTCCCAGCACCCACCAACTTTCACCTTGCCCCTCTTTTCACCCTCCTTCAACCATGTACCTAGTATCTACTCTTTATCACCTGATCCAACTTTCTCTTCAAATGTTAAAGTGCGAAAGGGCTTGGAGTTTACAGAATCTAAACATTTTAGTTTATCGAATCTAAAATCTATTTTACATATGAGAAAAGAAGTCCTGTAAAAGAATGTGTGAATTCTCTCAAAAACAGCAATCGAAACATTAGGATGATTTTCCCATCTAGTCAGCCACCAAGTCACACCCTTCCTCCTCTCTCTATGTATTGTTTGGGGGTAGTAAGTTATAAACATATCTGCATCTAAATAAACACTGGTGATTCTAACATCTACCATCTAACCGTGTGCATGCAGGGTGTGAGTGTCTGCGTATGACGGGTCAAACCAACTCAGTGTGTTTAGCGTTCTGCCTGAAGGCCTAGGATTATTAACTAATAGCAAAGAGGGGGAAATGTTTTTAACTGACATCCAAAGTGGCATATATAGTATTGATCCTCTAATTGATCCTTACTGACCCTACAGTAAAAGAAGAAATAAACTGACCTCTGCAACAGAAAAAAGGCTGCAGACTTTGTTGACTCAATAAAGAGGGCTCACTGCTGCATTCCCTGACTAGTTGAGTCCTGATCCAATTGACGCAGGTGAGATCTCCTAAGGAAACATCTGATCCCACTGCACTTGGCAATGAATTTGGAAAACAAAGCCCTGGAGTGTGAGCTCCCTTAGGACAGGAACCAACCATGCCTTTTTGTTATCTCTCCACACATAGCAAAGAGCTCTGCACACAGCAGCTGCTCAAAATACATCTCTTTTCATTGACCCCATCCATTCATTTGCCCAGTGAGTCACAGGGTTTCTTCTCTAGTCATTGACTCTCACTGGTTAGTTGAATTTTAGGATGATTGAGGAGGAAAGGTGGGTCTATGAGTGTGTTTATTTCTTACATATGGGCATACACATGGTGTATATGCAAGGAGGTGCACATCCTGTATACAAGACGGTGGGTGTTTGCATGTGTTTCTTTGCAAGTGAGTATGTTTTAAGATTTTAAATCAATCAGCAAACAGTTTTTCAGGACCTACTAAGTACAGGACCCCAAATGTATTTTAGAAATTAAACAGTTCCTGCCCTCTACTAATTCAATAAAGAATGCAGAAAGAAACAGCCTGTGGAGGTCCCTCTGCTAATGAAACCTCCTGAACTCCAGTCTACATTAGGTTTGTCACCTCTTTTCCCTGCGGCACCCAAAGCCTCCTTGTATTATAAAATTAAAACTAATGCAACTACAGCCACGTGTCAATGAACAATTTCGTCGTCATGCAGACATCAAGTGTACTTCCACAACCCAGATGCTGTAGACTAGTACACACCTAGGCTATGTGGTATAGCCTATTGCTCTGAGACTATACACCTAAACAGCATGTTAGTGTACTGAATGCTATAGGCAATTATAACACAATGGTAAGTATTTGTGTTTCTAAATGTAGGAAAGATGCAGTCAAAATGCAGTAGAGAAGACAAAAAATGATACACTGGTGGAGACCCTTACCATGAATGGGGCTTACAAAACTGCGAGTTGCTTTGGGTGAGTCAGTGAGTGAGTGGTGAGTGAAAGTGAAGGCTTAGGACATTACTGTACACTACGAGAGACTTTATAAATGCTGCACACTGCTACAACAAATGTATCAAAAATAGTTTTCTTTCTTCAACAATAAATTAACCTAGCTCACTGTAGATTTCTTTTTTCTTTTTTTGAGATGGAATCTCGCACTGTCACGCAGGCTGGAGTACAGTGGCACAATCTCCACTCACTGCAACCTTTGATTCCTGGGTTCAAGCAATTCCCCTGCCTCAGCCTCCCAAGTAGCTGGGATTATAGGCATGCACCATCATGTCCGGCTAATTTTTGTATTTTTAGTAGAGACGGAGTTTCACTATGTTGGCCGGGCTGGTCTTGAACTCCTGACCTCATGATCAGCCCACCTCGGCCTCCCAAAGTGCTGGGATTACAAGTGTGAGCCACTGCGCCTGGCCGGTGTTTTTACTTTATATACGTCTTAATTTTTTTCACATTTTTACTCTTATGGAACAACACTTAGCTAATACACAAACACGCTGTACAACTGTATGGAATATTTTCTTTCTTTATATCCTTGTCCTGTAAGCTTTTTTCTGTTTATAAAATTTTTTATCTTTCAACTTTTGAAAAATAAACTTTTTTGTTAAAAACTAAGATACAAACACACACATTAGCCTAGGACTGCACAGAGTGGGATCCTCAATCTCACTGTCTTCCACCTCCACATCTTGTCCCACTGGAAGGCCTTCGGGGGCAGTGACACACAGGGAGCTGTTAACAATGCCTTCTTCTGGAATCCCTCCTGAAGGACCTGCCTGGGGCTGTTTTACAGTTAACTTTTTTTTTAATAAGCAGAAGGAGTACACTCTAAAATAATGAGTAAAAATATAGTGGCCGGGCGCGGTGGCTCATGCCCATAATTCCAGCACTTTGGGAGGCCAAGGCCGGCGGATCACCTGAGGTTGGGAATTCAAGACCAGCCTGACCAACATGGAGAGACCCTGTCTCTACTAAAAATACAAAATTAGCTGGGTGTGGTGGCACATGCCTGTAATCCCAGCTACTCAGGAGGCTGAGGCAGGAGAATCACTGGAACCTGGGAGGCAGAGGTTGCGGTGAGCTGAGATCGCGCCATTGCACTCCAGCCTGGACAACAAGAGCAAAACTCCATCTCAAAAAAAAAAAAAAAAAAAAAAAAAAATATATATATATATATATATATGGTAAATACATAAACCAGTAATAGTCATTTTATTATCCAGTATTACATACTGTACATAGTTGTATGTGCTAGACGTCTATACCACTGTCAGGGCAATAGGTTTGTTTACACCAGCATCACCACAAACACAGGGGTAATGGGTCGTTGCACTGTGACATCTATGATGTCACTAGGCCATAAGAATTTTTCAGCTCCATGATAACCTTATGTGACCACTGCCATATATAAAGTCTGTCTTTGACCGAAATGTTACCAGGCACTTGACTACATTTTATTTTTGGCTTGTCCTTCTTTTCCTTTGCACTTCATAAAGGCAGACCTTCAAGGTACCTACCATCCTGTCCTATATTATGCGTAATTCATATATTAGAGATTATTTTTATTCGATGAGTATTCGTTTATTGTCCGCCTCACCCCGCTGGAACATAAGATTCTCCATTCAGTCCAACACTGGACCTGACGCACAGAAGCACTGCCCACAGGCCCTCAAATACCTTGTTGAATAAATGAATGTGTCTTCATGTCTATCACCTCAGCATCTATCACAGTGAGCAAAGTAAATACGCAAAAGTGATCCGACAAAATGTGCAGGCACTTCAGTCAGTGAGCTTCAAAACATGATGTGTGAGCCACTCTAATTACTTCCATTTAGAACTGAGACTCCAAAAGTATTATGTCCTTTTCCCTCTCAATTTGTGGAATCAATATCCTAGTTTCTTCTCCACCTCACCCCTGCCCCGATAGATTCTAAGGTGATGGTAGAGTGTCGGGGGTGAGTTCCCATACCTGGAGTCAGAATTCAAATTCTGACACCTTTGTGTCTAACTAACTGTGAGATTTTGCAAGGTATTCGACCTTTATGTGCCTCAGTTCCCTCAGCTTTAGGATGAGAATTTAAAATAATACTAATGCTTCCTCAGGCTATTATGAACATTAAATGTGCTAATACATATAAAACTTTTAGGAAAGACCTGGCATCCAGGTTAGCTATAATTATCATTAATCTCTTCCCCACCCCATCAACTTTGCAAGTGATGTTTAATGGAGAGAAGGACAGGAGGGAAGAAGGCAGAAGCTGGTGAGAATTCTGTGAGTTGATGATGGGAAATTACAGATTTAGCATAACTGACCATGAACTAAAGCCTTCTGCCCAATACATTCAGGTAGCAAAGTTTCTTAAAGTGTAGGATGATATACTTAAATTTAAACCCAAGTTATCATGGAATTACCCTCATCTGAAACAAAGTATGTGCTTGGTTGCTTGGTTCTTTCAGAGGCTACAGGCTCTGCGTGGTGCTGTCCAACAGAACTTTTCTCTGATGGTGGGAACGTTCACTGTAATTTGCACTGTCCCATACAACAGCCAGTCGCCACATATGGCTATTGAACACTTGAAATGTGGACAACACAAGTAAGAAAATAAATTGTTTTTGTTTTTGTTTTTCGAGATGGAGTCTCGCTCTAACGCCCAGGCTGGAGTGCAATGGCATGCTCTCAGTTCACTGCAACCTCTGCCTTCCAGGTGCAAGCAATTCTCCTGCCTCAGCCTCCCAAGTAGCTGGGATTACAGGCACACACCACCACCCTCAGCTAACTTTTATATTTTTAGTGGAGATGGGGTTTCACCATGCTGGCCAGGGTGGTCTCAAACTCCTGACCTCAAGTGATTTGCTTGCCTCGGCCTCCCAAAGTGCTGGGATTACAGGTGTGAGCCACTGTGCCCAGCCTATTTTATTTAACTTTGGTTATTGTTAAACAGCCACATGGGGCTACTGTCTCCCCAGCTGGGCAGCATAGCTATACAGGATTTAACATACAAGTTCCTAACTTGGTCCAGGCCTGCTCTCCAGCTTCGGTCTACTCCTTCTCCTTGCCCCAGAAATCAACACTCACAAAGGCAAACTGCTGTTCCACACCTCTGTGGCTGTGCATACACTGGCCCATTGCCTGAAATATCCTTCCTCCACGTCCACCTCCAAACCTTATCCAACATCTTGTTCAGATTTCATTTCCTCAGGACGACTTTCCCTAACCTCCCCCTGCCTACCTCCCGCTACTGCCAACATAATCTACCATCACTTCCTCTGTGTTCCGCCACATCTGGTTCTGTCGTTGCTGTCATCATCCTGTAGTTATAACCTATTCTCTGTAACACTAACAGACTATGAGAATTTTGAGGACCAGGTCTTATGCATTTCTTCATCCTAGCAATGTGTGCCCATCACACGACACATGTGCAGTAAATATTTACTGTTCCCATTACTAATTTTTAAGTATGTAAAATGTTTTCTTAAAATTATTTTTGGAGCATTGACAACCACTCTGATTATGGGAACTATTTAAGTCAAAGTCTATTAAGAGGCCAATTTTCAAATAATAAAAAGTTCTTAGAGTATCAATTGAAGTTCTACTTATTTCAAACCATATCAATACAACATTTCAGTACAAACCAAAGAATATAACTGTTCCCTTATTGTTCCCTGTAACAAAATCCTACCTATAGCTGCTCCTCCTAAGGGTCTGGAAGTCTCTTAGATTTCAGAAACTGATCTTGTCACTGATCTGTCCCCAGTGCCTGCAGTCACTTACTAGGGAGACATGGATGAGATTTAAAAGCAAGAAGACAAAGGGACCTGATTTAAGACTTGTCATGGACACCATCAAACAGGAATTCAGGGTAATCTACCCTTGCTGTACCTTATGTCCAATTTTACCCACAAGGAGGAAATAATTAAAACCATATCTGTCACAAAAAATAATGTCCATAAGTGATGTGTCTGCTTAGTGATATGTTAACCAAAAAAGAATTCTCTGTTTTCCTTATTCCTTGGCAAAGCTCGAGAAATTGTCCTTTCATAGACTATGTAGCATGTGTCGTGATACCAATCTGGCCTGATAGCCACACTGATTCATTTTTTTTCCCTTCACAATTTTCTAATTTTTTACTTAAATTCTCATACAAGTGTTTCTATAATTAGAATAAGCTCTTGATGGATGCATTTCTGGGAGCCTCATTTGTATGAAATATTTCCCAAATACCAAGCATCTGATGAATGTATCGTACAAATGATTGTCTTTCCTGCCCTCCAGGAACTTACAATTTAATAACGCAAACAAATGAACACAGTGATGAGAAATGCATATGTAGGGGTACAGCATGGCAGAAGGTCTTTGAGAATAGATTTCAGAATGAATATCAATCCAGAGGACTTTATCTTCAAATCAGACCTAGATTTGACTTTCGTTTCCTTATTAATTATGTGGTTTATGTTGAAATGCACAAACAGCACTTTCTAATGTAATTAACATCAATTTAACAAATAACTAAGTTCTTTAGATCATTTGGATAAGTCTCTAATTTTCCTATATATTGACAGGTTTTAAAGTCTTTTCTCTGATTTTCCTTTTCCCTTTCCCAATACATATCTCTAAGAGTTTTAATCAAAGTAGATGTTTCAAGAGGTCTGAGATCTCTTTTGAGGTTTCTAATGAATAATGTGAGATAAACATCTTTTTCTAAAATGTCTCAAATTTAGATATAGGGATATCAATTTCTCTTTTCAACTTCCATATAGAATCTGCCCATCTAAGAAGAACACTGATTAAGTGTAAAAATTATGTTCTATATGTTATTGGAATTCCTCGTGAACTCGACTAATATAAGATGAACTTATCTCCAAAATGTGTCTATTTCTGCTCAGAAAAGGAAGATCTGGTTTTCAAAGATTGTGTTTTGAGGTTAAAAATGAAGATAGTGACCTTAACTCTCTCAAGATTTGTAAGGCTGGCATGCCATCTATCTCAGTAATACCGAACAAGAATGTCAGATGGACAGAAACGGCCATGGTAAGCGGGTGCTTGCTGCTGACAGTGATTGCTGTATTTTGGGTGATGGGGAACAGCATTTCCATTAGTTCAAGTGAAATACAATGCCCTGCCAACTCTAGGTATCAGTGTATTCAATACCCCTGCTGTGCCATGTCCATTTTCTGTAGCTGCAATTAAAAATCAGTCGATACAAAGTCAAAATGTTGTACATTCTTCCCCTATCCCTTTCCCTGTCACTGTGTTTCCAGCTTCACCGGAAGAACAAGTCACTATGGCAACCAATCCCTCTGGTGCACAGACCAAGTCAACCTTTCTAGTCAGACTGCCAAGCAGAGCAACAGGGAATCAAAGCCCTGAATGGAACCACCAGAAGCCATGAATTCCATCCCCCTTTCTCTAAGTGGGGTTAACCAACACCAGACGGGATACCGCTCTCATTCTACAAGGCATTCAAAGAAGGAAATGTAAGGCTCTCTTTCGGCAAATTCTCCCAGTGTTTGCTGTTCATTATTAACATGAATTCTCCCACACATTTCAGCTAACTTCCTCTCATTTCAATTTCAAAGAAAGAAGAAAATTATGGATAAAATAAAGCTTTCTAAGTCTGAGAATCTGAAAACTGTTATAAAGTCACCCATTGTCAAAAACTGTTCTAGGTCCTCATGTTTTCCTGCCTCGACATCCAAACCCAAGTTGCTTTCTTCTGGACTCCCCTGTATCCTGCACATCTTTACAAAGGGGTAGTGCTCCAAATGGGTCAGCCTGTTCCAATAAGAACCTAATTGTGAAGCTAATGGGATCTTGGTCGTATTAACGCACCTATAACAAAATCAGCTAAAATCCCTAGTCATTCTAAAGAAGGTACAAAACATACACTTAGATGGATTCCCTCTCTGAAGTCACCTCACCTCAACCTGAGCTGGCTACCTAGACCAGACCCACTGTTCGTCATTCTTAAACAACTGACTTTTTTACAAATTAACATTTTTTTCTGATCAATTGCAACACTTCTATCTATCAAAGAACATCAGCTCTCATAAATATTATTTTAATACAGCAGCAAACCTCACAACATTATAATGAGACATTAAGAACAGCTTTTATGTCTTGGCCTCAAAGACTTTACAAATAATAGCATTTTTGTCACCTCAACACCACCATTTAATAGTTGAAAAGAATGAAACACAAGGGGAAGAAAACAAGACTCATAAAATCTGTCCATCTTCCTACAATGTAGCTACCGTAGAAGAGAACACACTCCTTTCTTCAGAGCAATATTAATAAATATTCAAACAATATTCCAGTGAGTTGACAACAGGATGGTTCCCAGAGTATAAATCATACAAGGTTTACAAATTCCATCAGATAAGCAGAATTTTTTTAAGTTATGTGATCACATTAAAATATCAAATAATTTTTTATCATTAGCAAATGCAGCTGGTTTTATGTTTTGATATACACTTTGGTTATTTTTATATACAAAATTTTCTGAAAATCTTATTTTTTTTTAAATCTAACATGCCCACTTTGGTGTTACCCAAAGAACTACTTTTTTTGTACTTAATAGACCTTGTTGATATTCAATGCACACAAGTCACTTCTGTCAACCACTGCTTCAGAAGGAGACATAGTCAGCTGGCTTTGAGCTGCTTACAGGTCAGGGGCTGCGATTTATTCATGTTTATATGACCAATGCCTGCACCATTCCTGGTATAGTATAGCGCTCAGCAAACAGTTCTGGTATGAATAAGGCCGCCTCTGCGAAATGCTTCCCCCATTTTCCCTTGCTTGAATCAGTTTAACAAAAATATTAGCAGCTTGTCTACCCCTGACAGGACTCCTTAAAGGGTTTCCTTTAAGAGCGCAAACAACGTTCGAGATTCCCTTCTTCTCAGAGGCTGATGAAGCATTATCCTGGATAAGAACCCTAGACCAAGAGGTTCCACTCGAATCCCGACAGAGAAGCGCAAGTGGAGAGGCGGGGGAGAGAGTTAAGCCTGCACCAAGCTCCATTAGCAGCTGTTGAGAGAGGCAAGTTCTGGCCCCGAGGCTCAGCGAGGCCTGGATAGCCGGACCACCTGGAACCGGGAGACACGATAGCCCTGATAGCCTAGTGTGGCCTGAGGAGGAGACGCGAGGGGCTGCGGGGCCTAAAGGCGCCGGGCTCTCCGCAGCGCCACGCCTCGCTCCCGGCGCTTACCTTTCCGAATGAGGGCGGCGATCTCGGGGTCGAAGCCCTGCCGGTGGCACTTCCTCCAGAGGCCCATGTT